>NC_073692.1:154876196-155227863 GCF_029784155.1 Uranotaenia lowii | reverse complement strand
CGAGTTATTTATCAATCTCTGAAAAATTGATGGCAATCGGATGAAAACTCGAATTTTGCGAATCAATTTGGCGTGTGGCAATTTCATCGTGGACACCCTTTATAAACAGGAATGGAGCTTCATGGACAAAAAAACTGGGCCAGAACCGGGTTCGGTGGACAAAACTTTGGACCAGAAAGTCACGGTGCGTACGCGCGTGCTTACTCCAGTAAAAAGACTGCCTCAGTTTAGAATGTGGTCAAACAGTGAGATCTCTCCTAGCATCGCACAGTGGTCCGAAAGGGCTAAAAGTGGAACTTTTTTCGTAGCGCCTCTGTCTTTCATCTTATCTCTTAAGTGTCTTCAGAACATTTGCTTCTTCAAACATGCTTCATAATTTGAAAGTATCAAAAGTTAGTCAAGATCCACTATAAAAAAATTGAAAACTCTAACTTTTTTATTTCAATAGATAGAGCTTCACTTTATACTACAAAGTTGTAGAATACGTGAAAATATGAAACTTTGTTGAATACATCAAAACTCTATCTCTTTTCAGAGCAGAGTTATAAAGGTTTTATTTTGAAAGTTATTTAAATGTAAATTTTTTAAACTTAACTATGGTTAGAAGAGGATTTACATGAATAAGATGTTCTGAACATTTGTTGAGGCATTTAAATCACACGTTTTGCACAAAATTTCAGCTTTCTACGACGTTTTCTAACCAAGTTATTGCAACTTTAAGTTTTATTTTTACTCAACTTCACGAGTGTTTATTGCAAAAACGTGCAAGTGGATTTTTAAAACTAATAAACCACATTGAAGCTTGAACTAAGTGCAACAAACTGGTGTTGGTTTCATTTGTCTCCAAGCGCTCGTATTTGAACACAACAAGCATACGTTTGATGTGTTTTGTGTGTTTCCATACAAAAATTATTTTCAACTGCCTTCTGCCTTCGTTCTGTGCAGCATCTGCGTAGCCTGGAAATCAATTTTTCCATTTTTCGTATGGAAATACGTGAAACACATCAAATATTTGCTTGTTGTATTCAATTACGAGCACGTGGAGACAAATGGAACCAACACCAATTTGTTGCACTTAGTTCAAGCTTCAATGTGGTTTATTAGTTTTATAAATCCACTTGCACGTTTTTGCAATAAACGCTCGTGAAGTTGAGTAAAAATAAAACTTAAAGTTGCAATAACTTGGTTAGAAAACGTCGTAGAAAGTTGAAATCTTGTGCAAAACGTGTGATTTAAATGCCTCAACAAATGTTCAGAACATCTTATTCATGTAAATCCTCTTCTAACCATAGTTAAGTTTAAAAAATTTACTTTTAAATAACTTTCAAAATAAAACCTTTATAACTCTGCTCTGAAAAGAGATAGAGTTTTGATGTATTCAACAAAGTTTCATATTTTCACGTATTCTACAACTTTGTAGTATAAAGTGAAGCTCTATCTATTGAAATAAAAAAGTTAGAGTTTTCAATTTTTTTATAGTGGATCTTGACTAACTTTTGATACTTTCAAATTATGAAGCATGTTTGAAGAAGCAAATGTTCTGAAGACACTTAAGAGATAAGACGAAAGACAGAGGCGCTACGAAAAAAGTTCTACTTTTAGCCCTTTCGGACCACAGTGCATCGCCTAGCGTGCCTAGGTAAGATTGGGGTAAAAAATATTCTGTTTCTTTCAAACCAAGAGCTCGTAAATTATATGATCAACTGCTTTGTGGAAAATCGGTGTGCGTTATCACGACGACGAATCCTATTGCACCAAGGCATATGTGAGTGTGGCATGCTTTCCGAGCCTGTTGTGACCACTGACACAATAAATACAGCTGTTTACGTTCTAAAATGCCGGAACCTTTGCCTGATGCCCCTGATGATCATGAGTAATTTTACTAAACTGAAAAAAGAAAAATTAGAAAGCACCGACCGAGAAACGAACTCGATCCCTTCGAGTCCTCTTTCCGTCACTTTTCCACAAGACTAACTGGTCAGTCGAATAGAGCTACGAAATACCTGTTTGAGCGTCAATTGAAGCTACGCCCAATCATCGTAAATGACTTCACTGCAATGATAGGCAACACACTTATACGAACTAGCTTATCATTCTACCGATTAAATTTGTTTTTGTAGAAGCGTGTCGTAAATCAATCGTGAATCAATAGGAACATGTCTACGATAGTGATTTAAAATATCTTTTAAAACGTGTTAAGAAGTCAGCTGTAATGATAAAAAAGGCGATATACACCCATAAAAGAGGTTGCAAAAATCCTATACCTATTTTGCAAATCTAAAAAAAAATCAAAACTTTTGAATTAAAACCTGCTTTGTTCTGATTCAAAATCAACCCAGAATGTTTGTTCAATAATGTCATGTCATGAGAGTGAAGAAATTAGGCAGTTTGGTAAAGAATCATAGGTCAAATAACTAATTGGTGGTAGAGATATCTTAAAAACACCTTTAAGACTTTAGAAATACTAAAAACACCTACAAATACAGCTACCTATTCAAATAGTTTGTAGAAGCATTAAAATTCATTTTTAAACAGTTCATTTCAGAAATAATTTTGATTTTTGTAGAAAACATAAGTTGTACTATTCCTATTTCGCTAACTTTTTTCATATTTTTAGTACTCAACACAAATTTCTTCGTCTAACTAATGCTTGATTAATCCGTTGATCAGTTTAAAACAAATTGTATAAGAGAATTTTGATGATCTCCAATCATTCATATTTTAATAAGCAAAACACATAGTAATACTTTTCTTGTTTCGCTCACTGTAGTTAGTTTTATAATGTCACTGATGTTAGACTAGACCTCAAGTTTTGTTCAGCCAACGTTACTTTCTTAGATGAACAAGCCAAATTAATAATAAATTTAGAAATTAGAAGAACAAAAGAAGTGGTAATGAGAATGAGGTGTTTTTTTCGAAAAAAAAACAACAGTCAGTAGGAAGCGTAAAAGTAGATGATCTGATTTCTTTTTGGAGTTTATTTTTATTTTCTAATGCTGTCCTTATTAGTTCCAGATATACATATATCCTCTTAAGAAATATGCTGCAGCGATTCTTGTTTTTCGGGGCCAATTTGGAACGAGAATTCAAAGGAAACATCGGAGAAAACCCCAAACATAGGTCCTTAAATCGATTAGGTATATTACGTAAGTTATTTGATATTTTTAAATGATTAACAATTTTCTCTCGGTTGGTTTAAAAATTATTAATTTTCGATTTTGACAATTTTTGCTAAATTTTTAGGGGAAATAAGGGCATAACGAGCACTCAGGACATAGTTAGCATCTTTTCTACAAAGGTACGTATTTAAAAAAAATATGAGGAACAGTTAAGTAGTTCCTATAGTATTGATTTTTCAGCAAAACAGGAATCTCCTTATCAACTTTACAGAATTATTTTAAAAAAAAAACCAACGAGGTTCTCATGTGACAAAAATATCACAATTTTTGAGCACCGGAAAATAAGCTCTTATAATCGTTAAATTATCGATCCATAATGTACGCACTGCAACATAATGGACACATTGTTCCTCAATTTATGCAATTATAAAAAAAAATATTTTTTACTATTATTAATTTTAAAACGTGTTTTTGACTTTTAATTGTTTACAAGGGGCGAACAGAGAACTATTAATCGGGACACGATGAGCATTTTCTGCTATAGAATATAGCAGCGAATTCAAATGGTTTTCAATCCACTCCGCTTGCTATAGTCTCTTCAGATTAACCCCATATGCATTCCCTCTGAAATATTCAATTATTTATACAATAAAACACATCTTACCTGTCGGCAACTTATTCGGGATTCGAACCCAAAAGTTTTTTTCTTGCTGATACCAGGAATCGAAACCAGTACACCTGGGTTACCAAACTCGCGCCAGCCTATCCACTAGGCCACATCAGCACTTCTTCATGAGCATGAAGTAAGATGACGAAAAAACCGTCATGAGTTAAATTTGAATCGGAAAAAAACAAGCTGATGATCAAAACCTTCGAACACTATTTCAACTTTTAAAACATCAATTTTATATCCTTAAAAATAAGTGCCCAGGAATCCAAAGGCCTGTTTCACAGACATATAGAGACTTTGTTAAAAGCCGTAGTCCACTGAATAACACTTAATTGGGTTAATCGGATTTGCAGCATTTCAGCTTTGCATGGGTGGTGGTAAATCTGCTTCGTTAGTTGTCAGATTATCGGCGAAAGGGTCTGGCTGTGTTGCTGACTGGCCGGATATTCCCGCAGATGTGTAACGTGACCACCAGCCTACACTTCACACCACGATCCATCACATTACACATGAAGCGTCCGGGCATTATATGGAATCACAATCAATCAAACACGCTTTGGATTGAGTATGTTGTATGTGGGAGGCTCTCTAGTTGGTTATCGCTTTTCCTGTTTATCGAAACGGCCATTCTATTCAGATCAACGGCAGGCCGCACATGTTCCGGATTCTTGGGAAACCGAGCAAAGCGCCGAATTCAATACGTTGTAGCTGCCTTCAGCTAACTGTCGAATTAAGTCAAATTTCATAAAGGTCGATTACAGAAATTGGTTTCGACGTTTTCCCTTCTATTATTGAGTTCAAGCCATCATTCTGAAACAAATATGCTAGGCTATCTTTTCTTGGCTCAATCAACCACCAATCGAGGAATTCGGCACGCACAGAATTTAGTCTAGCGCAGTTTCCATTTCGGGGAACAAATTCTGGAAAATTTACATCGGGAAAACCACAGCACATGGAATGCATTTGCATCGACCAGAAGTCCAGGAACGGGAATGCACGGGTGCCCGTAGAAAAACGTATGTCGTCACGGGTCAGTGCAGAGGTGAACATTTTCCCCCCTAGAAAGCTCAATGCTTGGCCACACTATTTCCAAAAAATATTTGGACGGGATCGGTTTGGAAAATTTCTGCAATGCTGTTGGTTGCCCGGAATCCCTAGCCCAAGTACTCACCGCTTCTGTCTGTGGTAGCCTGGCCATTCCGGCACCCAAGCGGAAGGAGGAAAAAAATCTCCCCGGCATTTATGGATGGTTTGCGTACTCCGGTCAATTTAAATTTATATTCGGAGTCACTTCTCAATACATGGACTGGATCAGAGCTGAGTTCAATGGAGCGTGTCGCTGTAAACCGATTTTCGGAATGGTTGACCATGGCTATGAATTCCAAGCAATCTAGCAATGGAAAATTTGCCAAAAATTTAAGCTTCATTCAGAATTTTCCTGGACATTCCTCCTAATTAGGAATTTTCCAAACAATTTTTCTATAACAACCGATACTCAGTACCGGATTCTATTACCTCTTTGTCAAATAACCGTTCAGCGAATCGGAATCGAAAATTAGCTTGATCGAAAAACCTCACCAAGTATCACTCAGGGGATTACGTTCGCCACATGGTTAGAGAATTTAAGATTCTCATATTTCGAGGTGGAAAATGAACCTCAAATGCAAAGCTGTTTCTCGCTGTTGTGTTTCATAAAGGTATTATTTTTGTAAAATGTGATAGCAAACTAAACCCAAATTAAGGCATCTACACTAAGGTTTCTTTGACGTGGTTCGACTTCGCACAGTTTTTCTAACACGGCTTCTTTTCACACGTTTTTTTGCCATTAGCACGTTTCTTCGGCACGGTTCTCACGGATAAACTAGTTTTTTGAGCGAAATTATCCAAGTCCTGTAAGTTAACGGCGGATTTTATAGCGCTAAAAAAACCTTAGTATAGCAAAATTACAGCACAATCTTGTACTCATTTTTAACAATAGCAAAACTAGGTATCAATAAGGTAAATTCAGTATTTTAAAATTTAGCGTCGTGAAATCAAAATAAAGAATCGACAGCAAAATTATTGCACATTACGGCGTAGAAATTATGCTAAAAGTCTGCTCGGGAAAATATTGATACAAAAAGTACATTGACTATTTTTGGCCATATTAATTTGCATTTCTCAGTTTGAAAGTGTCAGACAAAAAGAATTCTAAAAGCTTGTCTACTACTCTATAGTTATTGCCTACTTAAAGGCGCAATTCTCTAATTTTTAGATAAAACATTTTTTTTGAATCCGCAATGATTGAATAGACATTAGTTATTGGAGAAATGTTAGTAATTTCGTGCTACACTATGATCTGTGTTCAGAAGAAAAATATCTCTTTGGATTCTAGAGATCAATAAACCCATCACATACATTTTGGAAAACATTTTCTTAAAAAAATGCTTTTACTTTTGCTTGGAAAATATAACATGAAGTTATCTTCCGTTATTGGGAGAACATTTTTATTTTATTTTGAACTGTTTTCAAAACAAAAAGTTAATACAAGTCAGTTTTGCTATTATTTCTATTTCCTATTTTTCGGTCATGTTGCTATTTACTTCACAGTCTTATTTAGAAAAAGGTCTTAAAAAACAGTATTCTCAAAGCTCTCTGTTACAATCCTATAGTTATTACTTATAGACAAAATTTACCAGCAATTTTTACCACGCAATTATAAAGAGGCCAATTGATAAATATCAGTAATGTCGTGTCAAGCAAAAAACACGAAAACACGAAAAATAGATTATTGGACAATACAAGTTAACTTTTTAACATTTTCAGAGGATTCAGAGGAAAACATTCAAGTCTCCAAAGCCAACAATCATGAGATCGAATCCCGGTCACGGCATATGTAGTACACATTCTGTGGAAAGATTATTATTATTATTATAATTTATTTGAGACCTTTTTTTAACCACCCTGGTCATTCGGGTCTATCTGTGGGCAGACGGTTTTAGCATTTGTTAGATGCTAGTCATCTTTTCTTCGAAAGATAAACGGTTAGTGATAAGTTAATGGAATCTTCCGAAAAAACATCAAGGTTTTGAGTGCCTATAAATGTTTGTGCTCGTTTAAAAAAAATGAGGATATACCGTAGAAAAAAGAATGAAATCACGCAGAACAGCGTACAAAATTCCAACTTTGATAGGCTGCATTTTCTATCCCAGTTCTAATTTTACTATGACTTAATTTATTGAGATTTGATCAATCTGCGTGCACTAGGAACAGAGTTACAGCTATTTAAGTGAAAGTAGAAAAAAAGATTGCCACTCGAATAAGTAGTTACTTTGTCAGTTTCATGCTACTATCTCAAAATGTTTATAAAATAAGATTATTTAAAAAAATGTACATTCTTGTAGCTGACCAAATTTTACAAAAATCAATCAACGCGATCGAAAATAAAAGCGGTTTGAATATGTGGTTGGTTTCGAAGTAACAGGTGATTTTCTTCTTTTTTGATTAATGTTCAAACTCAACCTTTTTAGTCAAAACAAACGACAGTACTTTTGCAGATTTAAAAATAAGGTTTTGGTACCTGGAATTTGATTGGAAATTATGTATGGAAAAACGCGTTCAAGAATGAAACTTTTTTTTGCATTGATTGTTCCACGTAATGCAAATGAATACCAATATATGGAGTTTATTGGAAAATTTGCTGTTTACAACATTCGCAAAGCGGCATTAAACGTAGCGAAAAAATAGTTATAACATCCCAATCAGATCTTCTATTCAGGAAAAAAATACAGCAACACTGATAAATTTTCCGTACAAGTTTCAGAAATATAATTTAAATAAGAAAGTTATTGATTTAAGATAAGGCTGCCAGATTGACCAGTTTTATCCGGGTTTGCCCGGATATTTGATACAAAATTTGGGAACAGTCTGGCCCGGTAGCCTGGATTTTATTGAAAAATGCCCGGATTTTTTTTTCACTTTTTTGGCAAATCAAACAAAAAGAAAATAAATTGTGTTGTATTTTTTTTTATTTAGCCACCAAAACAAAAATTTTTGAGCTCGAAGCCTAAAATACGATTTAAAATGTGTTTATGAATTTAGATGAAAAAAATTTTTTTTTCAATTTTTTTATCTGTTTGTCGGTTTTTGTTAAGTAAGTAGTGGGTTTTTTTTTGTATTTTTCCCGGATTATGCCCGGATTTCTGATCGCCAATTTAGGCATGAAATGTGCGGATTTTGCCAGGTTTTTATAGAAAATTGCCCGATTGGTCCGGCCCGGATACGTGCTGAAAAAATTCTGATCTTATATTTGTTTTCGACTGTGAAATTTTGATAGTGGGTAAATTTTATCGACTTTTTCAGTCTACTGGGCAGTGAAAACGACTATTGTTTTTACTTCCGACGTTTCGGTGATTTATTTCACCTTTACCAAGGATTCTATAAAGGTTTTTAAGCAAAAATAATCAAACTTCACATATTATAATCAGTTCCGACAACACAAAGCCGATGTTCTTCACCCAAAATGACAGTTTCACCATTTTGAAAAACCCTATCCAGACAAAAAAAAACACCATTTTGGTAAGTACACTAGAAAACAATTCTGGCAACCTTAATTTAAGAACATCGAAATGTTCTGTTGAAATGAACTTTATAAGATTCTCTATCATTTGCTTAAAAAAAATATGTAGAGCTATCTGAAATTAAGAGTAACCAGATGCCATGATTTTGCAAAAATAAACACAAATCAGGTGATCTTTTTTTTCACATGATAAAAATGATTCGAGAATCTAACAATCCGAAATTTTTACAACACTTTAAATTCAATCTTCAAGTTTTTAATGTTTCTGCATTTAAATAATGTTCAGTTATTTTGAACACTTTTCGATATTATCGACGCTTTTCGGTGAGTTTTAATAATAAAAAACAGATATAACAGTTGTCCATACTTTTTGAGCCCTGAACAAATTGACTGATCATGGTCTAAACTGGTTTATTTTGCACAGTTTTATTTTCACTAATATTTGTTATTTGCTTTAATTACCTACTGTTATTTTGAATATTAAAAATTTGTTATTGGGTCATCAGCGTATGTCAATTTTTTATGAGGTTCCAATAGCAGATTTGGTCAACAACCTTTCAATTTAGGTTTATGACTTTAATATGTCAAGGAAAAAAATTTGATTAAAAATTTGCTAATTTCAACCAGTTAGGAGTTGTCTGAAATATTGATGAGTGGCAACAGAAAATTATTTACCAAAACTTGCAATTCTATGATTTGACTCAAACATTATGTGAAGGATATCATTGAAACTGTGTAAACAAATATCTTTGAAAAAAAACTGAAATAATTATGTCTATTTTAATTTCACAAACATAAACCAATAAAAATTACCATTGACTTAAATTTTAATTCAAGAAAATTTTATTTAACTTCAGTTAGAAATCCTAGCTTAATATTAAAAGTCGGTCGAATATTCTGTTGGGTTTTTAATAGAAATACAAAAGCGATTATTTAACTTTCCTTCTATTTCTTCCAACTTAATGCCCCTCATGTTCTTCAGTCCATTTTTTTCAACCCGATGATTAACACATTTGTCAAATTGCCAACTCTCCAAAAAAAATTTTAAAAACAAAAAAATATAAAGAAATAAAGATTTCAGATCGTTCTTACAATATAACCTTCAATCTGTAAAATAAAAACAGTAAATATTTCACTTCTCGATTTGATTTAAAAAAACCTTCACTACAATAAATCGAGATAAATTTATGCCAAATGTGATTTCGTGCTTTTATTCGATGTCGCTTATTAAAAGTGGCTCCAGAGAGTAAAGCAGGGAACAATAAATTTCCTACATCAGAAATCAGCAATTTTTAAAAATTGAAATACTATGAATACAAATAATGTTTTCATTATTTTATAGTCATATAAACTTCGAACAAGTGGCTCCAGAGAGTAAACGTCAAAAGCATTTTAATATAGCCCAATTCTAATTAATTGTGTAGTAATCCAACAGTTCTTCTATATTTTAAGTATAAAATGCTTCCCACGACAAAGCCTTCATTCTGTTAAGGTAGATAAAGTTAAAGGTAACGTGTTTAAGTTTAAAGTCAAAGGAACAGAGATTAATTCATGCTGATCGTGATTTCATTCCATTCTTCAATTCAGCTTCTTGAAAGTGACTCCAGAGTAAAATCTCATCTAAACTCAATTAACACGTTCGTCGCCATGCTCATTTTGGTAGTTTTACTAGCCAGGCCTAAAGAAATTCTTGGAGCAACAAAATAAAGAAGGAAAGCTCCCAGCTTTGCATCGTGTGGCTAAACTGAACGACTAATATGAGTAAGAGAGCGTCACACGTTTTTGATGTGACGGGGCCTCCCAGGAAATACAGCCATCACGTGAACGTGTTAAAAAAATTGATTAAAAAAAAAAGAATAGCTTGAACTTGAGATAAATCCATGCAAATATTGCGTTTTCATAATTTTACAAACATCTTTGATGTTTTATTCATGGGTCACTGTTATTCTCAGGCCAAGGGTACTTGACGTATACAAAAATGAAGTGTAAAAAAAAATTCTATGCGAAAATTGCTTCATGATTAGGTCTGTAACGTCTTTTATTGAAATAAATACCAGTGATGGCAAATTTCGCCCGTCACGCTTGACCCGACTAGTTTTGTTTCGTCAAACGACTGGCACTGTTCTCAATTGACGGAGCTTCACTACTCGCATGACGGATAAAGCACGACAACAATCAACATTTCTCCATCATCGACTGGCGAAGATCCTACACAAGGTCAAAATTTCTCCTGAGAGTGACTGGCAAATCTTTTCACACTTCGATCGGCTGCTGACGGCAGGTACAACTAATTGAACGACTTGCTGGCAGAGAGCAACAATAGCAATAAAAAACTGAAAACGAGCTTGCTGGCAGGAGCAACAATAATAATAAATGCTTTTCTTGTTCCTCTTCGGTCGTCTTCGGCTTGCTGGCAGGAGTAACAATAATAATAAATGCGTTTCTTTTTCGTCATCGGTCGCGTGAGTGCGATTGCTTGACTAGGAAATTCTTTTAGCTTCAAATGACTGGGGAATGAATGACTGGCAAACGAAGTGACTGGTCGTTAAGGAACAGTCAATTGAGTTTGACGGACCAAGAGGCTTCACAGTCACAGCTTCACGCCTCATGACGATGACTTTTGCCAAGCATGATAAATACTAATACTAAATCATTTAAATATTCATGAATTAGTCTTAGGATAACAGAAATGTTCAAATTTTGAACTATGGCTATCTTCGATTATCTCGCTGTTGATGATTTTAGAACGACTTTCCTGTAGTATTTTTCTTCTTTTTCACCCGATGAAGTAAAAAAATATTTCTTAAAATTGAAAAATATTTGCCGCTATACCAACAAATAAGAATTTGTTCTTCAAACCAAATCTGTTTTTGCAGATCACTCTCTGGAGCCACTTTCATCAATCTGATTTGATTGTAAAATAATGGAAGTGGCTCCAGGTAGTGAACTTTATAAGTATTTTGTTTGAATCAATTCTTATTTTTTGGTAGCTTTTGACGATCAATAGACATCAATTTTTGACGGTCGCCAAAATAACAATCCCTCAGAAACTTTTTTCCCAGTTCGACCAATTTAACATGTTCGTCGCACTGGCACCCATATTCGGGTGACGGGTGTATTTCCTGGGAGGCCCCGTCACATCAAAAAGCATGTGACGCTCTCTCACTCAAGTTAGGCGCTCAGTTTAGCCACACGTTACAAATAGTGGAGTTCTCCCTGGTTGCATTCTTGCTCCGAGATTTTCTTTGGGCCCGGCAAGTAAAACAACCAAAATGAGCGTGGCGACGAACGTGTTAAAACATGCACTATTCCAAATCGACACGTCTCAATTTATATTCTTTAATAGTAGAATCTGTTCAGCCGATTGCGTGAAACTGCAGCAGATGTTTCGCATGGTCCAATTTTTATTCATTAAATATTTTGAATTGAACTTCTGGTCTGGCCGCCCCATTCCTGAGACCGCTAACAAAGCGTTCTTGTAGTTGGTATGCATGATGTGGTGCGGCGCAGGACAATCTCTGCAATTTCAGAATTGATGCGGTGCAGAGAGATTTCGTTTTGCGGGGGGAATATCGAGCCGGTACACAGTTAAATTTTACTTACTCGATACCGGTGTTTTTTGTTGGTTGTTGCTTATTGGATTTAGCTTTTATTAGTGAAAAAAGTATGGGATTTGAAACAGAACAGTGCTCATGCGGGAACGTTAAGCTTTTAATCGGAAGGGCGCGAGCTGCAATCATGTTTGTTCAGGGTCTACCGATGTCCTAGATCAAAAATTGTACTTTCCATGAGTATGGATAAGTGTACCATAATTTGATAAAGTATGTTTTATTTGTTAGCCATATTCAAATCAAGCTCTAGATTTGTGGATTCCTATCTTCCACTCTTAGACCCTTAGTTTGAAAAAATAATTTCAAACGATTTTAAAGCTAAAAAAATATCGAAAAAGCTTTTAATTTTTCTCAGATACTCGAAACAGCATTCTTTGCTTCAATACCGAACAGTCAACTTTGGGCTCAATTTCCAGCAAACCACATTAAAAAATTTCAACTTCCGCGAGCATGTTTTTCCTTTCAATATGACGTAGAAATGGCAGCGAATGGTTTGATAACAACATTCCAATTTTAAAGAGAAGAAACAAAAAAAAATGGACTCATACCCGGGAAAAAACTGACACCGGAAAAACTAACATAGCAAAATAGCTGCTCCACTCGGTGGCAGCCGAAGTTTGAACTTTCTCTCGCTTTTGTTTCCCAGGGAAACATTACATGGGGTTGTACACATATTATCAGCATGTGTTCCGCAATAACTGCAAACTGACAAGCTTCCTGACAGCATAAGTGACTCATATGATGTAGTAGATATGGTTTGCCTTATGTCACTTTTTTAACCCAATCGACGTCCACTAACTTTTACTGGAAACTAGGGAGAAAAGGCCATATGTAGCTATGGTATGTGCAGTGTTTCTATGCAACTGGGTAAAATGTTGCAACAGTTCATTAAACGATATGATCTCCAGAACTGATACGATAATTTGCAGTTTTCCTACTGGGAAGTTTAATCGGGCTGAGCATTGGGAAAATGTCTATCAGATGTTTGGGACAGTTTTGAGAGTTTCATTGGGATGTGCATGGAAATTTATAAATATACAGTCCACCTGTTCAGAATACCAAGCACAAGTTTTAGGAGATCAGTTTTTGCATTCAATGGCCAAGAAAATTCAAATTTTCAAGCTTTAAGCTTTTTCTGTAAAATGCTTAAGGATTTTCCAGATTATTTTTCAAAATTTGCACCATATTTATCGACAAAACAGAGCATTTTTGTTTGGTAAACGATTTTTCCTGTTATAATTTCATCGAACAACAACACCGGGCCATGTATTTGACTTCACCAATCAGTTATAGAATGTCACCCAGTAAGCCCGATTGCCGGAATGTGTGATTGGTGGAGGAAATTGATTCTACGTCATTGTGTGTTAATTTTACGTTTTATTAGCCGGATTCGGAAGTTAAATTCGACATGTACCCCGCGAAAGCATGCCAACCGGAAGGATGGTTCAGCGCAGAATTGTGTGCGTTGTTGTCGCGAAATGTGTTGCCCCATGTATTGGCTTAATATAATTAATTGGAAAAAGAGCACTCTACACACTGTACTACTGGACACGTCGATCGTCATTGTCATGTCTTGTCAATGTTTATTTTGTCTTTCGTTGACTTTTATTCTGAATCAATGGTCACTTTTCAAACGAGGTAACGGAACTTGAGTTTCAGTTTTAAGATAAAAAAAAAAACAAATGTTTATGACGAAAAGTCCAGAGTTGGAAATTCGAGGCTTTGCTTTGGAGCCAAAAAAAATAATAGATACATTGAACCACCCTAATGGTGGCGCAAGCAAACGAAAAGCAAATTGATCGGCACACAAATTTAGCATAGATTGACAGCATCCAGCTGCACATTGTTGGTATACCTACTGGTTATGTACATTCGGCAGCCTCATTCGAATGGGTGGAATGTGTTCCACCAATTCGGTTTTCAAACTAATTTGTAAATCATTGTCACATTCAGGAAGTGGATTTTAGCAATGGGGGTTGAAAACGACAGTTCGATCGATTGGTACCACTTGGCCCTTGCCAATGAACTAGATTTGTTACCATAGGGTTGTGGAATTAGGGCACTGCTCTCGTGTTTGCTGGAAGCAGACCCGTGCGAAGGACCCGTCCATGGGAGGGGGGGATTTCAAAATTCAAATTCAGCCAGAAAAAGTAACAATACCAAAAATGCACATTAAATAAGGAAATGAATTTTTAAAACTAAAACCATAAAAGGCATAAAGCTTCAAAAGTGGAGACGATATATCTACAATGACAAGATTCCAACGATTCGATTTCCTTACAAAAAGCAAAATAAACGATTTAAGTTATTAGAGTAGAACGAAAAAAATTTCCTCGACCGAGATTTGAACTCCAGTCCTCCGAATTCACTGTCTGATATCTTACCACGATGTCAACTTATCAGATGATATCATCCACGCTATAGCTCTATAGGCGAGATTTACTTTTTACGAACCGGTCAAAGGAAGAAAGGGAGAGATCGGGTGTCAATTGAAGGACCGCTCATTTATCGTTAATCTGTTCACTTTTATTTTAGATTGTCGTAAATGAATGATAGAAAATTACTCAATACCAACGTGTTTACGATGGTTATTGAAAATGTCTCAATAGTCGATTTTGATTGTCATTTCTAATACTATTTCATGTTAGCTGAGGTAAGACGTGAACAGTAAGATTTGATAAGTGAGAAGGGGGAAATGAGAAGTGAGATGTGAGAGATTAGATGTGAGATCGGTCTTATTCACCTTATGACTCATATGTTTCATGTCTCATGTCTTATGTCTCTTGTCGTTTTTCCGTTGTCTCTTGTCTGTTGTCTCTTGCCTGTTTTCTCTCGTCACTTGTCTCTTGTTTCTTATCTCTTGTCTCTTGTCTCTTGTCTCTTGTCTCTTGTCTCTTGTCTCTTGTCTCTTGTCTCTTGTCTCTTGTCTCTTGTCTCTTGTCTCTTGTCTCTTGTCTCTTGTCTCTTGTCTCTTGTCTCTTGTCTCTTGTCTCTTGTCTCTTGTCTCTTGTCTCTTGTCTCTTGTCTCTTGTCTCTTGTCTCTTGTCTCTTGTCTCTTGTCTCTTGTCTCTTGTCTCTTGTCTCTTGTCTCTTGTCTCTTGTCTCTTGTCTCTTGTCTCTTGTCTCTTGTCTCTTGTCTCTTGTCTCTTGTCTCTTGTCTCTTGTCTCTTGTCTCTTGTCTCTTGTCTCTTGTCTCTTGTCTCTTGTCTCTTGTCTCTTGTCTCTTGTCTCTTGTCTCTTGTCTCTTGTCTCTTGTCTCTTGTCTCTTGTCTCTTGTCTCTTGTCTCTTGTCTCTTGTCTCTTGTCTCTTGTCTCTTGTCTCTTGTCTCTTGTCTCTTGTCTCTTGTCTCTTGTCTCTTGTCTCTTGTCTCTTGTCTCTTGTCTCTTGTCTCTTGTCTCTTGTCTCTTGTCTCTTGTCTCTTGTCTCTTGTCTCTTGTCTCTTGTCTCTTGTCTCTTGTCTCTTGTCTCTTGTCTCTTTTCTCTTATCTCTTATCTCTTGTCTCTTGTCTCTTGTCTCTTGTCTCTTGTCTCTTGTCTCTTGTCTCTTGTCTCTTGTCTCTTGTCTCTTGTCTCTTGTCTCTTGTCTCTTGTCTCTTGTCTCTTGTCTCTTGTCTCTTGTCTCTTGTCTCTTGTCTCTTGTCTCTTGTCTCTTGTCTCTTATCTCTTGTCTCTTATCTCTTGTCTCTTGTCTCTTGTCTCTTGTCTCTTGTCTCTTGTCCCTTGTCCCTTGTCTCTTGTCTCTTGTCTCTTGTCTCTTGTCTCTTGTCTCTTGTCTCTTGTCTCTTGTCTCTTGTCTCTTGTCTCTTGTCTCTTGTCTCTTGTCTCTTGTCTCTTGTCTCTTGTCTCTTGTCTCTTGTCTCTTGTCTCTTGTCTCTTGTCTCTTGTCTCTTGTCTCTTGTCTCTTGTCTCTTGTCTCTTGTCTCTTGTCTCTTGTCTATTGTCTCTTGTCTCTTGTCTCTTGTCTCTTGTCTCTTGTCTCTTGTCTCTTGTCTCTTGGATCTTGTCTCTTGGATCTTGTCTCTTGTCTCTTGTCTCTTGTCTCTTGTCTCTTGTCTCTTGTCTCTTGTCTCTTGTCTCTTGTCTCTTGTCTCTTGTCTCTTGTCTCTTGTCTCTTGTCTCTTGTCTCTTGTCTCTTGTATCTTGTCTCTTGTCTCTTGTCTCTTGTCTCTTGTCTCTTGTCTCTTGTCTCTTGTCTCTTGTCTCTTGTCTCTTGTCTCTTGTCTCTTGTCTCTTGTCTCTTGTCTCTTGTCTCTTGTCTCTTGTCTCTTGTCTCTTGCCTCTTGTCTCTTGTCCCTTGTCACTTGTCTCATGTATCATGAATCTCAAGTTCCATTTAGTTATTCATGATGTCATCAATAGTTTTCCATAGGTTTATTCTAGAGTTACATCGATATATGTTATAAAAGGATCCTTCAGAATATACCTGAATATAAGTATTGACTAGTGAACAGAAACTAGAAAGTGTAGGCCATTTCTGAGCCACGAGTAATCACTAAAAAAATGCAACAATCTATTCCCACTTACGCCGTAGCAGTAAACGACAATGTATGATTTTATGGTACAAATTTATCACAATAAAACCCCAATAAAACTGGATTCAATTGGTTAATTTTCCACCAGCAGCATCAGCGGGCGGATGCAAATAGCACCTAAACTCCGGAACATTTACCATCCCTCGAGTGGAGTAATCAATTCAAATGTTCCAGCAAATTAGTTTTATTTTACACGCCCCACTCACACACATTTTGTAACTGACACAGTATTCTGTTTTTCCGTTCCGTTTTTCTTTTTTTTTCATCATCGCTCCCGACTGGGTTTGTTGGCTATGTCAACAACAGAGTTCCACCACGTGCTAGCTAGTACCTACCACAAACTGGGTGGAGGTGTAACAGAAAAAAGCACAAAAAGGTGCTTTGCCATCACCATCCAGGAAAGAGAGAGAGAAAGAGAGAGCGTTAAGTGTAGGTACCTGGCTGGCTAGCACCGGGTACTGGACTGAATTTGACGTGGATTATTTCTACTCGGTGGGTAGGATTTTCCACAAATTAGGGAGACGCTAACGGACTGACTGTGTGGGTACTTTAGAAAAAAAAAGCCAACATTTTCGGGACTGTTTGTATGAACTGTTTCCAACCTAATGGAAACGTTTTAGCATAAATATTTTCCTTTTTTCTAAGAATAGCTACATATGTATCAGTATGTAAATTAGGGCGTTAATGGATCTATGGGAAAAATTACACCATCGCATTTCTAAAACCGATCATAATCATTTTATAGAAAAAAATGCTCAAATGCTAGCAAAATTGAACTGAGCAAAATTTCAGCTTAATCGGACTTGGTTTAGGGCAAGGTTGCCGAAAAAAAATCTGAATCTCTGTGGTTTAACCCAAAAATTGTGTGATGATTTTCAGTTACGCTATTTCCTTAAGTTTCATCTAAAGTTCATGAAAAAAATGGATCTTTTATCCTTTTTGTGAGGAAAATCAGTTAACCTTACTAATCTTATCACATTTTTTCAATCTACACTTAGAAATCCGAAATTTATATTGACATTAAACAAAGTTACGATTTTTTAACCTGAAAAAATCACCAAAAGAAATCGGGAAAGTTGAAATTTTGTCTCGTGATGCCAAATGACTTAGAAATGTCCATTGTCGTTTTGGTGATTGGCGTATAAAAGAAAGCACAAATCGCTCCAAACCTAGGTCAGGCAAATAGAAATTCGTTGCAGCATTTTTGCAGCGTTTTTTTACTATTCGACAGAAAACTGAGAACTTTTTGAAAAGAGTTGCAATCGTTTATGATAAAAACTCGTTCCGGAATCAAACAACATCAACAAAACTATTGTTTTATAGATGAGGCATGCTTAGTACGGTGTCCCAAAATTGCATAGTTTCTGGGAATCTGGGAGCTCACCTTCCTAATGGTAGATTAGGATGTGGAGAACAAACTTTTGTATGGGGCCGACTAAAAAAATCATGTTTAGAGGTTCCGAAAGAGCGATCTTTGAAAAAAGTCCATTTTCAAAATATTTGATTTTAAATAAATTCTGGGTCCAAAAATATTTACAAAACATATATATTTTATATTTTTAAAAATTTTTTTTGGTTTAAATACTACACGTAAAAAATGAAAAATGAACCAAATTCGTATCAAAATTGACAATAAGCAATCCATTTTTAAGAAAAAAAAATTTTTTTGAGCCCAAAAATTTTGAATTCAACTGACCAAAATGTGTACCTAGCGTTAAATATTTTTGATATCAATGCCATCAAAAGATGCGGATTTTTGTGCACTTAAATTTTGCTGAACAAAGCATGTTGTTTGTATCATCGAGTGAAGAGCTATTCATGGTTTAATCAAGAAAATCATAATTTATGATATTTTTTATTTAATTTATCAAGTTTATTTTATTAAATACCAATTTGAAAATCGAAACACTTGCAAAAAACAAACTTGGATGGTTTAGGGGAATCATCAGGAGGTCATATGCCAAATTTGAGCTAAATTTGACAACAGGAAGGATTGCACTGAATCTCAAGTGTGAAAGGGATTCTGAGATATTGTGTTCTGAAGAAGCATAAAAAACTGGTTGTTTTATTATTTTTTTTCTTTACCAATCGATTGCTAAATTATGTTGATTATATTAAAATTTAAATTAAGACTAACATTTCACCTGAAGACTGCAACTCGATTGGACGAAAAAAAGTTATGGTAGTTCAAAGATTGTATTTCGGTGGCAAATTGTAGTTTAACACTCAATGAGTACATTTTACTCATTGCTTTTACAGGACAACTTGTTTTTAAAATACAATCTTTGAACCGCTATAACTTTTTTGTTTTAAGTCCAATCGAGTTGCAGTCTTCAGGTGAAATGTTAGTCTTAATTGAAATTTTAATAAAACTTACATAATCAAGCAATCGATTGGTAAAGACAAAAATGCATGATGAAAAACCAGTTTTTTAAGCTTCTTTAGAACACTATGTCTCAGAATCCCTTTCACACTTGAGATTCAGTGCAACCCCTTCCTGTTGTCCGATTCTGCTCAAATTCGGCATATGGCCTTCTGATGACTTCTTTAAACCATCAAAGTCTTTTTTTGCAAGTATTTTGATTTTAAAGTAGGTATTTATTAAGACAAATTTGATAAATTAAATAAAAAATATCCTAAATTGTGATTTTTGTTAAGCATTAAATCGTGAATTTTTCACACGTTGATACAAACCACATGTTTTGTTCAGCAAAGTTTAAGTGCACAAAAATCCGCATGTTTAGATGGCATTAATATCAAAAATATTTAACGCTAGGTACCCATTTTGGTCAGTTGAATACAAAATTTTTGGACCAAAAAAATTTTTTTTCATAAAAGTTGCTTGCTTATTTTCAATTTTGATACGAATTTGGTTCATTTTTCATTTTTACGTGTAGTATTTAACCCAAAAAAAAATTTAAAAAATATAAAATATATAAATTTTGTGAAAAATGTTGGACCCAGAATTTATTTAAAATCAAATATTTCGAAAATGGACTTTTTTCAAAGATCGCTTTTGTGGAACCTCTAAACATGATTTTTTTTAGTCGGCCCCATACAAAAGTATGTTCTCCACATCCTTATCTACCATTTGGAGGGTGAGCCCCCAGATTCCCAGAAACTATGCAATTTTGGGACACCCTAATGCTCAGTTCAGTAAAACTTGTAAACCTGTCCAATGCAAATCTCTCAAAGACTTAAACAAAATTTTAATAATGATCATTCTAATGAAACAATGCCTGCTCACTGGTAGGGGATTTAATCAGACCAATTTGACATTTGAGTGCTTTTTTGCTTTTTTCCAGCCCTGGATATTGACATTAAAAATTAAAATTTTGGAACTATGTACAAAAATTTCAATTTCTGTGGATATTCCCAAAATTCTGTGTTCTGTGACACAGACACAGAAATTTACTCAAAATTCTGTGAAATTACAGTTTTTTCTGTGATTTCGGCAACCCCGGTATAGGGGTCCCTCAAAGGGCTTAAAGTTACGAGTTTTACCTGGAAAAATCACCAAAAGAAATCGGGAAAGTTGAAATTTTGTCTCGTGATTCCAAAGAGCCCCGCTCACTCCTCGCCTACTTACTGTCAAAGTCGGAGAACCTCGTGTTTCAAAAAACCTTGCTAAAAACTATCTTAAAATTTAACAAATTGTAGAGAGGGCGATGGAAGACTGCATTGATTTGCCTCTGAAGCTAGAGATCATTTTGTTGGCCATCTCGTCGATCGATTCAATGCCCGCAATCCGATGATGCCCGCAATCCGATGAGGCCCGCAAACTTTATCGCTGGTCGGAACACCTGTTTGTAGATAAGCATCCTATTTCTCTGGTACAGTCTGGTTTTCCTGTTGATGAGAGAATAAAGAGATTTAGTATATTAATCACATTGTGATTGAATATCTTCAATGTGATATTTAAAAGTAAGATTTCGATCAAATGTGAGTCCCAAGTATTTCACATGATCAGACCATTCTAATGAACCTCATTTAAAGTTAAAATTACAAAGGTTTTAAAAACTGACCTTTTTTCTTATGGGGAAATAAAATAAGTTGGGTTGTAGATGCGTTAGGAGAAATTTTCCATATTTTTAAGTAATTCAAAAAGGAACTTAAATTTTGCGTACCACCCGTAAATTTCGACCTTTGGCTGAACGCTAAGTGTCGTCAGCAAATAATCTTCTGCCTTTTCCTTCTGAAACGTCAGGAAGATCAGAAGTAAAAATACTATATATTATGCATGCAGAAAAAATCCAAAACATGAGCGCTAATAATCACAGCAGCTTTGCCTACTAGCGACACGTCGCATATGTCGCGACGTTGAAAATAATAACGACGCAGCGCGAGTTTTCTAGGAGACTTGAAGCCTGCGAATGATGCCCTAAGGAAAATGTACATTAAATAACATAAACAATGTTCGAGTACTACATCGAAATAGCCTACTGGACTGAAAAAAGAAAAACAAACCTTCGAATGACAGAAATCTCGCTAGTAAAAAAGCGTCGCTAGTCCTACTGTCGCTATTCGGTTTGGTGCTAAAGCTTAGTTCTTTTAGAAATGGGACACTTTCATTTGCTAATAGCTCGTTAACTAGTTATTGGATATTAAAAATTTTGACAGCATTTTGTTGCCTGTAAAAAGTACTATTCGACCTATTTTTTTCAAAATTTAAAATTTACGCGTTTTTGAGATATGTACGATGTAAGAGAAAAAGAAAAAAATAATTTTGCACAGTTTCCTTTAAAGTTCGTCATTATCAAATTGATAGCTGACAAAACCGTTGATTATTCAAAGAATTACTGAGTTTTTGTGGTGGATAAGTATGCAAACACTGTCAATAATGTCCACAAAGTTCAAATCAAGCATTGTAGTGAAGAAAATGATCGGCAACAACGGTTAAGGATCATCAGGGAAGTCAAGTCTCATACCAGCATTTTTAATTTTCAATAAACGAAAAACTAAGGGTAGACCGCTGAAATATCCAAAACAATTTTCTCCGATAAGCTGAAAGTGTTGCCTAGTGATGACTCATAGAAATCCAACCTCAAACAACCATTTTTTGATAGTTCCAAAGCTCTTAAGCTGTAAAACCGGTACCGAAAAAAAAACGTTCAAAAATGTGGTCAAAAATAATCAAATTTGTTCATTTCGAAACAACTGTATCCACTTAAATGCTTCCAGTTTCCAGTTTCCAGAGAAGTATTGGACCAAAAATTATCAGAAATTGAAGAAGGAGGGTGAAGCCACCTAAAATATAGATTTTACGAAGTATAAGTTGGAGAAACTGATCAATACCATGACTGAAAAAAGTGTGCGCCGGCCAATGGGAGATACCAAGAATAAAGTAGAAATTTCTTTAACAAAAAACGGTAAATATTTTTTTTCAAATTTTTTCATGAAATATCATAACATTACCTTCATTTTCTTCATAGAAAGTATTTGGTTCAAAAGAATGGTTTTTGAGATACAGGCATTCGTAACTGTCCCATTTCTAAAAGAACTAAGCTTTATACACATAATAAAATTGGCCCAAGTATACTGCCCTGAGGGAGGGACACTAGCTCTAATGGGTGTCTTTTCAAAGCATAGTAAGCTATACTTTTAATTTTCGGCTAGTCAAGTAATTTTGAATAATTTTAGTAAGATATACATACACGAAAATCAAATCGAGCTAATTTAGCTACTAAACCATTGTGCCAAACACTGTCAAAAGCTTTTTCGATATCTAGAAGAGCAGCACCAGTTGAATAACCTTCAGATTTGCTAGCGTTAATCATATTAGTTACACTCAAAAGTTGATATGTAGTAGAATGTCCATGAGGAAAACCAAATTGATCATCAGGGAAAGTAGAATTCTGATTAATGTGGATCATCATTCTATTCAAAATAACTCTCTCAAATAGTTTACTTAAAGAAGGAAACAAACTAATTGGTCGATAACTTGAAGGCTCTGAAGCACTTTTTCCAGGTTTCAAAATTGGAGTTACTTTGGCATTTTCCATTTATTGGGAAAATAAGCCAAGTGAAAACATTTATTGAAGATTTTTACTAGAAAATTTAAAGTGCTTTAAGGCAACTTTTTAATAAGAATATAGGAAATCCCATCTCTACCCGGAGCTTTCATATTTTTAATTTTTTGAAAATCCATTTAAGTTCATCAATATTTGTCTCACATGAACTTTCAAATACATTTTGCTAAGAAAGAATATCATCGAATTCTAGGGAAATTTGAACATCAATTGGACTAACAAAGTTTAAATAAAAATCATGAGCAAACTCAAATTGTTATGCTAGTTTTTGAGCTTTTTCTGCGTTAGAAGAAGTTTATCTCCATCTTTCAAAGTAGGAATTGACTTCTAGGGCTTTTTCAGAATTTTAGATAATTCCCAAAATGACTTTGAGTAGGGTTTTATATCCTCTACTGCTTTAGCAAAATTTTCATTACAAATAAAATTTAAACGACGTTTGATCTCTTTTTGAAGGTCGCAATGAATAAATTTCAAATAAGGATCCCTAGTTAGATGATATTGGCGTCGACGAATGTTTTTCAGTCGCATTAAAAACTAAAGATCATCATCGATCAAAGGTTGATTAAATTTATGTTTAACTTTAGGTATTGAAGCGGCTTTAGCATTGACTATTGAAGTTGTCAAATTTTCTACAGCCAAATCCATATCTTCTATTGAATTCAGTGGAACTTAGATGTGGAATTTAGATGTAAACAAATTACGTTCAATAAGATTCCTATATCACTCCCAGTCAGCTTTTTGAAAGTTAAAAGTTGATTTTAAAGGGTTTTCAATGGTACTTTGGAATAAAGAAAAAGTTACTGGAAGGTGGTCTGAATCGAGGTCTGCATGAGTAACTAATTGAGTATAGGTAGTTAAAGAAGTGAAAGATGAATGAACGAACACATTCCTAGCTTCTGCCAGTTGACCGAATAAGCCTTTGAAAGTCTCTCCTTTTATTCAAAACATCAATTATCCAGAATCAGTAAATTGACTTCAATCATTCCCTCATGAAACCAGGGAAAAGGGTGCCAGAGTACAGTTGTGTAATTGATTTACGAATGTAGCTTTTCACAATTGAACTTCTTCTCAAAACAACTGAACTCTCAGCCGCCTGAAGGAGGAAGCACCGAGGCAACGACTGGCTAGAGTTTAAGACAATGAAGAGTCGTTATGTAGCTCTCTGGAGCCTCATTCCTGATGGAAGCTGAGGAAAACTAGTTCTCTTTACTGAAGCAAAGTTTTCTTCTTAAGCGACAAGCTCTACTTTCTAAATCTTTATGATGCATATGAAATGCTTCACATCTCCTTCTTTCTCAAATGACTCTTAACAAAATAATCAACCCAACAAACGATTACCGTCACAAACTTATACATTCGTTGGTGTTTCAAAAAAAATGGCGTCAAAGTAATTGACATAACACAGGGAGACAGTTAATTTTCTCTTTTATTTCGCCTTCCACAAACAAACTTTTCTGAAATCAAATAGACAAAAAATCACATTTGCAATTCAATTGGTCGTCTTAAAAACTCAACCTCAAAATGTGAAAAGACCACAGGTTCACTTTTCTCGCGGTTCGTTGGGTGATAATCTTTTAAGACGATTCAATTTGCTGGTTTGGCGGAAATGATTTTCAAAATTATCAACATTTTTTTCTTCAACTCCGGCTTCCAAAACCGTGAGCCAATTGTATCTCATCATTCGAAAGAACCAAAAAAAGTCGTCAACAAAGAAAGGACCAAACAGGTGAACTTTGTCAAAAATAAAAGACCGAGTCGGGAATATTTTCATGAATTTTATTTGAATTAATTTTCATCGCCATTCCTGCGTCACACCTCTGCGTGAATACTTACATACACAAACACCCAAAGTAAGTTTGTAGGCTTGTTGATATAACACAAACTTTCGG
Source organism: Uranotaenia lowii (assembly GCF_029784155.1). Taxonomy (NCBI): domain Eukaryota; kingdom Metazoa; phylum Arthropoda; class Insecta; order Diptera; family Culicidae; genus Uranotaenia; species Uranotaenia lowii. The sequence goes on along the minus strand of NC_073692.1, from coordinate 155,203,454 downwards.
TGGCGCGGCGATTGTTTTTTTTTTTTTCATCCATGACTAAACCATAACTACAACGATGGCACCATCGACGTCGTTGTCCTTGTCAGTGTCATCATCGTCAATGTTCTGGTGTCAGAGAAAATTGACAACGCGTTCGTTGGTGTGTCAATTTTTATCACACAATAGCATAAATTGGAGTCCCTCACTTCGTGCTGTCTGGTGTTTTTGTTTTACATTTTATCGGCATTTCACACAAGTATGAACGCGTTGAATCGGATAAAATGCCTTACAGACGATGAGGCAGGTGATGCTTTTCAATGGAAAGGGCCCGGAATTCAAAAACTATTGGCGTGTCGTCATAGAAGTTTTGGAAATTGTATTTAAGTTGATAAAGGTACTACGATCCAACGAAATTCGCAGCTTTTCATGGTTTCACTCCAAAATTTTAACAATTTTGGGAGAAGAAGATCAGCTATCTTGCATTTGAAATTTCGACGGTTTATGAGTTTTTTCAAGCCAAACAAAGGGTGTTGGATCAAAAAGTGTTCAAACTAAATTACTAGTAAATCAATTATTTGTTTCTAACCACAGAGTATCTATCTTTTTGAAGTTCAATAGTTGTGTATAGTTAAAAGACGGAAAAAATAGTCAGGTTAGATTCCGGTTGACCTAGTCCAAATTAGTAAGCCTTTCGTCTGCCTTCATATTTTGTACGGTCACCTAATCCACTTTCTTCGCCACAGAACGCCAGTTTGCTTTAAACGGCTTCTCGCTGCTAACAGTTTTTGGGTCTTCTTAAGGTTCTGCATTACTATCACTATTTTTGGTTGGCCGAATTCTCGGCGCCAAATACCGCTCAAAAACCGTTAAGCCGAATATTCGGCTCACCGAATAGTTGAGCTTAGTATTCGGCAGAATACGTCGAATATTTTTTTAAAATTTATACAATAATAAAGTTGTTAAATTTTTCAAAGAATTTAGATAATTCATAAAATATCCAAAAGTAATGTTGAAAAAGCTACTCAGTCATCAAAAACGTATGGTTTCGATTTATTCTTTGATTATAGTTTATTCCAGATTTTTTTGAAATATCCAGGCTTGCCCGTAAATCCAATTAAGAATTCGAGATAAGTCAAATCTGGCCGGGATGCGCAGATGTTGTCCAAAACTTTCTGGATTCCACCTTGCTTTATTCAAATAATTTCCTAAATCAAAAATTCTAATTTCTCTATGAAAATTTCTAGATTTTGTGTTAAAAAACGATATTTAAGCATTACCAAACTGAGCATATGTTTTTGTTTAATCCTTAGATACGATTATAATACTGCTGCTGCGAACAACGCGATTCAATAAAAACATTTAATTTCAAGTTATTTTCTTTTACTTTCCTGTTGTATGTTTTTGATTTTGCTCAGATTTGCCTTTTCCTTACAAGTTTCCCAAAAAATTGTAGTGGTTGAAAGCCATATGGTTGTAAGTACAGCATGCTTAAGGTTAAAGCACAGACTGTTTAAAATCATCGTACTTTTGAACACATCTTCTGAAGATATCTTGCTCAAATTCTACTTTCATCTAATTGGATATCAAACAAGAAATTTCAAATTGCTTTTTCCCAGATTTCACCCCTGTCTTTGATGATAAACGCCTTTGAAGCGTCCCGTCCTTTCTGTTATAAGTGAAAGAAAGTGGAAGAAATAGAAAGAAATTGAAATATTCGCTGGAAAAAGTGGAAGAAATAGAAAGAAATTGAAATATTCGCTTTTGTTTTTTTTTTTCAATCCTAGCAGAATATTTGGCTGAATATACGTTTGGCCGAATAGGAAGGTCAATATTCAGTATTCGGCCGTTCACCGGTACATCTCTAATTTGTATAGAGTTCTAGAAAAAAAATGTATAGTTTGTAAAGAAATATGTAAAAAATACATCGATACATAATATCTAATCAACTTGAATGAGGATTTGTCTTACAAAACTTAAAATCATCAGACAGCAGGAAAATATTTAGTTATTTTTTGAATTCCATTATATTTTATTGTAGAGATCCAAAGACATGATTTAGAACAAATTGATTTTTTAAGATATACATACATCGTCTTAGCCCATTATCATCCCGGTTTTTTCTCGGTTTCCCGGTGACGCGATAAATATTGGGCTTGCCGCACACCTCCAGCCTCCAAAAACGTCCGATTAACAAGCGAATACTGTATATGAAAATAGATTTCTGTCTGTTTGTTCCCAATAGACTCGGAAACTACTGAACCGAATGAAGTGATAATTGGCGATTGAGACCCTTCTCCCTCAATCCCCTCTCCCCTCAAGTAAAATATGTACTTTACTATGAATATAATTACTATATTACTATACTATACTACACTATACTATACTACTATATTATTATAATTACTTTGATCATACTGCTTTAAGTTGTAGAAATCTAGAAAATTATTTAAAATAAGAAAATTGGAATTAAAACTTAAAATAAACAAGAAAAGTGTGCACCCGCGACATAATATTTGTATGTTTAAAGTATTATGTAGATATTCTATGGGATGGCATATAAAAAAAATTTATACAGAGGGGCCTCTCAAGAAAAATTGCCCCGGGCTCCCCGATGACTCAATGCGGCCTTGGGTTTGAGAAATGTTTCTACGATAATTTGAGACCCTTTCCTTCTTCCAGTAGTAAGATAGGAAGGGGAGAGGGGGGTTCCCTTACAATTTTTCACATAATCAAAAAACTAATCCAGCAAATGAAACCATATTTGGCATGGGATAGTATAAGGGTACGAGACATGTTTCAATGTATAAATGGCACACCTCCTTTCTTCTAGTGGAGAGATAGGAAGAGGGTAGAGGGGCTCCCTTACTTTGGTTGCATAGCTGGAAAACTAATCGAGCAAATGGAATCAAATGGGAGTGTATTTGGGTACGGTACGAGACATATTTTTTTATAATTATTTGGGATAATTTGATTTCAATGGAATAATCTAGAAGAGAGAGGGGAACTTCCATACATTTTTTTTTTTGAATAACTAGAGAACAAATCGATTAGAAACAAAATTGGCATGGGAGTGTATTAAGGTACGATAAAGTTTTCTATGAATCTTTGGCAGCCATCCCTTTTTTGAGTGGAGTGATAGGAAGAGAAGGGGCATCCTCTACAATTTTTTACATTATTTAAGAAGCACTCAAGCAAATTATTTCATTTCATTTTTTCATTTTTTCATTTCAATTTGGCTTATGGGAGGGTATTTGAATACGAGTAATATTTCTATACCTACCTACCTAAGGGTCCAGCGCCGATTGACCGGCGCATAGGGCTGAGATAAAAGATCTCCACTGCTGGCGATCCGGAGCCAGCGTCTTCACTTGCTGCCAGCCAAGGTTCTCGTCAACTGTGCGGATTTCAGCGGCTAGACTACGCCGCCACGAGCTTTTGGGCCTGCCTCTTCTTCGATGCCCTTCTGGATTCCAGTCAAGCGCCTCTCGGCAAATCTCGTTTTCATCTCTTCGCAGCGTGTGCCCAATCCATCTCCACTTACGTTCTCGAATCTCGATTTCTAGCGCCTTTTGATGACACCGGCGATGAAGTTCAACGTTTGAGATCCAGTTGCCAGGCCACCAAGCGCGGATGATGTTCCGCAGGCAGCGATTCACAAAAACTTGCAGTTTTCGCGTCGTCACCGCATATGTGCACCAAGTTTCACACCCGTACAGCAATACGGATTTGACGTTTGAGTTGAAGATTCGGATCTTAGTTCGTAGAGAGATCTGGCGTGACCGCCAGATGTTTCGAAGACTCGCAAACGCAAATCGGGCCTTTCTGATCCGGGTTTCGATGTCCTTCTTGGTACCACCATCAGGCGTAATCTGGCTACCAAGATACTGAAAGCACTCCACTGTCTCAACCTGTTGGCCAGCTACCACGAAATTGGAACGATTTTCTGTATTGATTTCCATCGACTTGGTCTTTCCGACATTGATTTTGAGACCTGCTGCCTTGGAGCTTTCGGTGAGGTCATCGAGTTTGCTCTGCATGTCTTGTTGTGTTTGGGCGAGCAAAACAATATCGTCTGCCAGGTCAAGGTCGTTCAGTTGCTCCATGGTTGAAGGATTCCACGGCAATCCTCGGTTTGGTCTACAGTCAATCAATCCAGTCAAGATCTCATCCATTACGATGAGAAAAAGCAGCGGTGACAAAATACATCCTTGTCTCACTCCAGCAGTTACCGGGATTGGTTCGGACAAGACACCGTCGTGCAAGACCTTGCACGAAAATGCCTCGTACTGTGCTTCGATGAGATAGACTAGTTTCTCTGGGACCCCTCGTCGTCTAAGAGCAGCCCAAATGTTTTCGTGGTTCAGTCGGTCAAATGCTTTTTCGAAATCAACGAACACCAGCAGAAGAGAGTCCTGGAATTCGTTGATTTGTTCCAGTATTATTCGTAGCGTTGTGATGTGGTCCACACATGATCGTCCGGATCGGAATCCAGCTTGTTGCCGTCGGAGTGTAGCGTCGATTTTCTCCTGGATCCTGTTCAGGATCACTTTGCAGAGTACTTTGAGGGTTGTACAGATCAAAGTTATGCCACGCCAGTTACCGCACTCTTTGGGACCTTTACGAGGATACCCTGCATCCAGTCGGCCGGGAATGTTGCAGTATCCCAAATGTCAGCGAAAAGACGGTGCAACATTTGTGCTGACAAGGCAGGGTCGGCTTTGAGCATTTCAGCAGGAATGCAATCGATTCCAGGCGCTTTGTTGGATTTCATGTCCTTGATTGCCGCTTCTATTTCGGCCAGCGAGGGCGCTTCCGAGTTGACGCCATTAATGCGACTTACTGTGGGCGCCTCGAGCTGCGGGTTCTGTTGGCCATTGCTATTTGTAACTCGGAAAAGTTGATCAAAATACTCAGTCCAACGCTTGAGCTGATCTGTTCGATCTGTCAGCAGCTGACCTGCTCGATTTTTCAGCGGCATTCTTGCATTAGTCCTTGCACCACTAAGGCGGCGAGAAATATCATATAATAATCGGATATCTCCAATGGCGGCGGCTCTTTCTCCCTCTTCGGCTAGGGAGTTTGTCCAGGGTCTCTTGTCTCGTCTACAAGCTCGTTTAACTGCCTTTTCCAGCTCCGCATATCGTAAGCGGGCGGCTGCTTTGGCTGACTCGGTACATGCCTGCTCATTTCCGGCTTTCGCCTTTCTCCGATCATCGATCATCCTCCAGGTTTCATCCGACATCCATTCACTTCGTCTTCCACAAACTTTACCGAGAGTACCATGGCTCGTCGTGATAAAGGCATTCTTGATTCCACACCACTGTTCTTCGACTGTTCCGTCTGTCGGCAGCTCCGAGGCTCGGGATTCTAGATGTTCAACGTATGCACTTTTCACATCTGGATTCTCCAACCGGCGGACGTCGTATCGACACCCGACTTTCTCCTCGCGCCGTTGGACACGCGCAACTCTCAGTCGTATCTCGCCAAGGACGAGGTGATGGTCAGATGCAATGTCTGCGCTTCGTTTGTTGCGGACATCAAGAAGGCTCCTTCTCCATTTTCGACTGATGCAGATGTGGTCAATTTGATTTTCTGTTCGGCCATCTCGGGATACCCAAGTGACCTTATGTGCTGGTCGATGGGGGAAGAGCGATCCACCGATCACCATGTTGTTGTTGCCACAAAATTCTACAAACAGCTCTCCGTTTTCGCTCATCTGTCCTAGGCCATGGAGCCCCATGATGCGCTCAAGGTCCTGATTATCGGAGCCAATCTTTGCGTTGAAGTCGCCTAAGTGGATTTGAATGTCACCCTTCGGAATTCTCTCAACCACGCTGTTCAATTGACTGTAAAACTGCTCTTTCTCCTGCAAATCGGCAACGTCAGTTGGCGCATAACACTGGACCATTGTAAGGTTTCTAACCCGTGTTCTGAATCTGGCTACGATTATTCTTTCGTTTATCGGTTCCCATCTAATGAGGGCCGCGTAGGCCTGCGGGCTTAACAGGAAACCAACTCCTCGTTCCCGAGTAGCATGTTCTCCTCGTATGCCAGAGTAAAGCAGTACTTGCCCGGACTGTGTCTTGTGTTCTCCAGTGTTAGGCCAACGGACTTCGCTCAGTCCCAATATCTCTAGCAAGTTGAGCCAGCTTTCCTGGCTGGGCAAGGGTCAAAACATTCCAAGTTCCAATTCTAGTCCGTGTTTTCATGCTAAAAGTCGTTGCCAAAGTTCCAATTCGGTTATTTCTTCTCTCAGTTTCTGTAACAATATAAGATATCAGGAGCAGTAGGTTGTTAGCCTAAAGTCCCTATCCCGCGATGGGGCTGCCATCTTGGACTTAGCTGGCGGGAGCCGCATTTCATAAATTCAACCGCTTGCTGCAAGACAGACGCTGTTTGAGCCGCCCCTGACCTGGGGAACAGACGCGTGCGGCCACCTTCTCAGTCTGCATGCGACCAAAGCATCCACCGGGGTTGGGTACCCGATCTCCGCTTAGGTTACTCGCATCCCAGCCGGCACCGCGGGGAGGTAGAGATAGGAGTTGTGAATAAGAGGTGATATGACCACTATGGGGCCTCGTGTTGCACATTATCCACCGTTTACCAGCCAAATTTCTATGATTGTTTAAAAACCCTCCCTTCGTTAAGAGACCTTTCATTGAGAAGATAGAAAGAGAGAAGTGGGGCTCCCATTTAAAAAATTATTTTGCGTTACACGAGAACTATTCAAGCAAACGGAACCAGATTTGGCTAGGAAGGATTTTGGAGTACGGAAAAGGTTTTTATTGATATTTGGTATCAATTGCTCCTTCCTGTGGAGAGATAGGAAAAGGGAGCGAGCTCTCCTACATTTTTTCCATCACTCGAATACTTATTTAGTAAATTGAACCTAATATGGCATGGCAGAGCATGTTGTACGGATATAGGAACAGGGAAGGATGAAAATTGTTAAAATTTTCAGTAATATTACCTTGTTATGTAATGTTTACATGTACGAAATTTCGTGGCATTCTGTTGAGTGGTTTTGGAGATAGCATCTAATGAATAAATGCATTGACCAATTTTGTATTTTTCTAAATCGAAGCTATTTTTGTCGACGTTATTCATTTCTTGGAGCTTCATCTTTAAAATAACTCAAATTTGTCTATTTCATCGAAGTTATGACAAGTTAAGCAGATTTTCCTCCTTCTGCCAGAAAACAACACTATTGACTTTTTATCACTTCTGCACAGTAATCACATAATACCACGGCTCCATCCGACCAAAACATGGTATTTAACTTTGAGAAACTTTCGAAAGTGCTATTGGATTTTGTAGGCATTTTTTATGTGTATTTGGCCGTTAATTGTGCTAATCGTTATGTACCACTTATCGGTTTGCATTTTTCACAGCTCGTTAAAATAATTTAGTACTCGATATACTTTTTTTAAATATTTCTTCTCGTTCTTCTCTGGAACATTTAGGTGGAGCTTGTCAGTTCGTATCGTTTTCCTTAACGAAATTTTTCAAAATTAGACCCCTCTATTGGGTTTACCATTTAGCGCACCATTTCACCATCGTACTTGGATTATTTTGTCGGTGGACAGCTTTTTTCTCATTTAGACACGATCTTTGATCTGTTTTTGGTCTGTTGGGCGAATCAGACAGAAAAATTGAGCTGCTTTACAACTTCTCCAATCAAAAGGTTCAGATGACGTTTTGTTAAACCCCTCACTTCCCATACCTCGATTATTCTTACTTTTATTCAAATTAAAGCTCACTGTAAGATCCTCTAGGACTTCTAGAACGATTTACCACATGAATTATGGTCGAGTAGTTGATTTCCAGCAGTTTTGGGGTCTCTCAACGGGACTTTTCAAGATTTTTTACGATCCTGCCCTAAAATTTTGGTCAATGAATTTATTCATTAGATACTATCTCAAAAACCACTCAACAGATCGCCACACAATTTTGCACATGTAAACATTACATAACAAGGTAGTATCACTGAAAATCATCCATCCGTTCAAAAGCGATTTACAAATGAAAGAGTTACATTTTTTTCGAATACAGTCTTTAGGAGAAAGGAAGGCCCTCCCCGATTTAATTTATTTTTTGGCTTAAGTCGAGAACTTATCGAGCAAAATGGACCTTATTTTACAAGAAGGTTGTTTGCGTACGAATATTTGCCATAACTCGAAAACCTATCCAACAAATGGAGCTAAATGTGACGTTCGTTGTTTAAGCACGGTTTCCATGTCAAAATGAACGAAAAAAAAATTTATTTTGTCAATGACTCAACAACGCGACTAAACTAGATTTTGTTACATGATGGAATCGATGGAGAATTGTTGGAAGATGAAAATCCGATTGGTCTTGTCCTCCTACAATTGTTTTAATTCTGATTCCCCCGGTTTTCATCACGGAATGTTCATCATGGCGGGGAAATGGATTCCTCATCTTTTCCCCCTTTCAATGCGGGAAGGGCTCACGAACTATTCCTGAAAACTTTTATGGAGCCCATCCTTTTCCCTTCCCATCCCCTCCTTTTTTGAACATTGGAAACAAAACGAATGGAAAGTTAATCTTCAAAGTGTATCAAAATTTAAAAGTTAAAATGGTTAAAATGTTGTGCAAAGTTTGTATCAAATAGGTGAAGGAAAAAAAGAACTAAATGATAATAAAAAAATTATTGTAACGGGAATTTCACTGTAAAACCACGTAAACTATTCTGTTTAAGATTATTGAATGCCAAAATTAAACTTTTTTTTTTGAAAAAGTGTACATTATCACAAGCAACAAAATGTATACCTACCGAAAAGATTTTTGGACTTTAAGTGCGTCCAGAATTTTTTTAAGATTAAAAAGTTTTCCAATCTCGTTGGGCCTAATCATTTTTGACAATTTTTTGCCGGAAACCTTCTTATATCTTACTTTTACCTACGTCAATCACAACACTTGACAAAAATTTATTTTTAAACGATTCCGCTTGTTGTCCAGAGCAAGAAAGGAAAAAAAAACATTTTACCTAATGAATCAAATTCCTCCGAAATGGTAAACCTTTTCAAAACAAACACAACTCAGTTTACACTGCCCGGCCCATTCCATCCCACAGTAGCAGAAAGGGTACAGATAGCAGAATTTACCTTGCAGTGTGTAGGCCATCCGCATTCGGCGACCAAGAGCAGGAAAAAAAGTCGGGATTACATTTTCGCCAAATTCTTCATTTGAATTCTATGACTCTAAATTTTGAAACCTTTGTTTGGCATAGATTAAATTTCTAAATTCTAATACTCAATAACAAGTTTATGTCCGAAATCTGAGTCGTGATTTGTGATTCTAAAGCATAAACTAAATCACTAAATTTAAATACCCTATCTGGCTTACGAATTTATTTTTTCTATTTTTTTCCAAAGAACTGTGTCTAAAGCTACCCAGCGACACAGTGCCAGAAAAATAGGAAAAAAGCTATCCGTTGCAGACGTAACCCAGCAAACGCAACTTCTAAAAATTGAACCTTCTAAACTCAAAGAAAAACACCCATCAAATTTCAAGTAGGTGTTACGGCAGTTGTTTTTCCAATGCTAATAAAAAATTTACTACTCTTGATGCAGACCGAAAAACCCTCCAATCCAACAACACGCTTCTATCCTTCTTTCGAGCCTCGGCGAGTGCCCGAGGAAAAAAAATTGAACCAAGCGGACAAGGTGAAAGTTGGCCAACGGAAACTTTCCCAGGGAAGGAAAACGGAAAACGGAAAGGAAAGCAAATGGCTCGAAATATTATCGCTACACCATATACTCGAGCCATCCACCCACGCCCGAACAAAACTCATCCACTCATCGAGGGTTCCAACCGAGGGCGGGGGAGAGGCTTGAAGCAACAAACATAAACAAGTGCTCCATCCGCCATCGTCATGGACTTAGCAAATGAGCCCAGAGTAGTCTCCGGATGACGAATGTTTACATCTGGACGATTATCGGCCCAAGAAGTCTGGAAGAAGCTCACCCACATTCGATCTTGCTGGAAGACGCGAAGATTCTGACCCACTGAATCCGAACAGCCCAATAAGTTTCCACCTGACCTAGGAAAATGGAATCCACAGAGAGTAGGGACTCGGAAACTCTCTCCAACTCTACAGACGGAGAATTTTCTTTTCGTTTTCCACAAATGACGAGAGTGAGATGTGAACTCTCTTGTGGGTGGATTTTTGGCTTTCAAGCCTCTTTTCTCAAAAAAACAGCTGATTGATGAATTTTCGGGACAGTATTCGACTGTTCATTTTCGCTAATGGCTCAGTTTTTCCGTTGGAACGATTCAAAACATCAGTTAGCGCATAGTTGTCGGCAACATGTGGATCCTTGGATGTTAAGCTGCGGCACTTCAGCTCACGGCGCAAATATTATTTACTTTGAAGAAACAAATATCAATAACCGTGCTTATCTTATAATTGGGTCTTAAAACGCCTTCAAATATAGTTTTTATAAGTTCAGGAAATTAAATACAGTAAAATGGGATGAATGGGGACTCCTTTCAGAACCAACACATTCCTTGCGTGATTGCGTCAAAGCAAACCTAAGGTCAATTTACTTTATGTAGCTTGAATATACAAAAAATATAATAAAACAGTTATTTGAAGCAAAAATCGTCAAATTTTATAACATGACAAGGGTTGTTTGGTATCACTTCAATTAGTGATGAGCAAGCATCCACAAGTTTGCAATATGGTGAATGATTTTGTCAAAAAAAACGAAGACAATTCAAACTGCTTTGAACGGTAACCCATTTTGACAAAACCTTTTTTTAATCCACTTATCTAGAACAAAAATCTATATTTCATTTGAGTTATTTTGCCCCTGAAGTTAGGCATCATCATCTTCATTTCTGTCAAAACCAGTGTGGAAAATGTTGGGGGAAATAGGGAATGGAAAATCAAAAAAATATCAGCAAAGTAAAGAACTATGCACCGATATGCGTTTTAAATGATGGATACAATAATGAATACGTGAATTCTGCCAACCTTAAAATAATTGCATAGAGCCTAATTCCGAGAAAACTTGCTCTGAGGTTGTTGTGTTTAGTCATTTGCCATACATTTTTTGAAAATTTGTATTTTTCATTCGTATGTTTTACGTATGTCAATAAAATTTCAAAAATCCAAAAAAAAATCCCCAAATGAAGTTTGAAATATGAAGAATGGTTTGACAGTATTAACTCAAAATTGATCATTTTGAAACTATTACCCCTTTGGCTCTTAGAGCCTCAATTAGGAATAACAAACTGCATATTCAATTATAATAATTATAATAATTATAATATTATAATCAGAATTGAAAATTGCGCGATTTCAATGAAAAATCAAAACCAGAAACTGACATCATAATTTGTTTCATTTAAAAAAAAAGATAAAACAAAGTTTTTTTTAATGCCAAAACCAAGTTACAAAAAAAAACTTTCAAGACGAACCTCATAATTGTTAATCTAAATCAAGTTTGATTCGAAGAACTGTAACTGCAATCAGCTTTAAAATACGGAGTTTATGAAAGACTAACAATAGATCATGATTAAAAACTTTTATCTGACTTGGTGCAGATATATCATAAATATTGAAATAACGACCACAAAAAAAAATGTATGCAAAAAATTGGAATTGGAACAAAAATAATTGCTCGTATTTCAGTTGTTTATTATTGAATCCAATATCTTTCTCTATGCAAATGTAGCGTTTTCTTCATACTTTTAAGAAAAATTATGTATAAAATTATTCGTCACGGTTTCGAAAGAATTCTAGAATTTTTCCTGTTACACGGCTCATTAGGCGGCGCACACCTTCTTCGTCCATCGTTTTAGCTATCTTATTCTACCAGGTCTTCATCTGATTGATGTTTTTGACAACCTTTCCCTGTGCTTTGAGTCTCTGGGGACTGTTGATTAGGTTGAGGTTTTTCGGAACAAACTGGATCCCCTTCTCTGAATACCATTCTAAAACGTTTTTGCTGTAATCAAAGCTAGCCAAATTTGGCCAAAACATTACGGGATGGTCGTGGGATCGAATAAACAACACAATTTCTTTTTTGGTGACACTCTTTCTGGTAAAGTTCCGACGTCATTGTCTTATTTTTAACAAAACTTGTCACAGCTTGCCAAATGCCCTGCCGAATCATAAATTTTCGATAAAATTTGCCGGAAAAATAACAAATTTCAATTTGGCTGGAACATTCCATCGAGCCATTGCCAAGTAAAATTTTTAACCTGGGATTTGTCCGAATTTCAGCTGTTTGGGTAGCCTAGCTGCAGTCCTCAATGGATTTTACAAATAACTGTGCACATTTTTTCCCCTTCTTTCGGCTTCAAAAGTACATACGTGAATCTACAAAATTCCTGACACGTGGGCGCCAAGAACTTCCAAACCCGTCCACCAAAATCGTCACAATAAGAGCAAAAGTTTGTTCCAACTCCTAATGTAAGCAAGTGAGTGAAATCGGCTCTTCAATTCTAGCGAACCAACAACGAAATTCTTACTTTTTACAGATTCTGCTCTGCCTAATTCATGAGTTGATTGTCTGCATGTATTATTTTTACAGCAGCGCATTTTCAACATCATTCCATCTGTTTTGAACAATGTTGGTTTTAAAAAACAATCAATGGGATTTGTTATCAGATTGCTCATCGCATCGTTTGAAATATTCAAATGCTTAGCATATATATTGTATATGCTATGCATATAGGGGAGATAAAGGCATAATGGCCCCTTAAGAAAAACGCTTATTTAACCATAGAAAATAGCTATAACATGGAGGTTACATTATTGTTTCGTGTTCAGACACTTTAAAAGCCTATTTCCTAACGGGCTGAAACTTGAAAAACTAGATAATGCATTTTTAAAAATTTTGCCATAAGCTGAAAACCAGCCACTGTAGGGGCATAATGAGAAACAGCCCCCCCCCCCCCCCCCCCCCCCCCTGGGACAGTATAAGCACCATTAATCAGAACACGATTAGCGTTTTCTGCCAGGGAATCTAGCAACGAATTCAATTCAATGAAGTCAGGTGAGTCGTAGATTCATCAAACAAAGCAATAACAAAATAATCTAGGTCTGTTTGTAGAATTCAAACAATTCACACACGCTCATACATTATGTTTCTGGTGCTTTGTTTGGCAGATGATGCTACTAGCCGTATAATGTAACAATCAAAAAAATCGATCATGAATTGTAAATGGAAAAAAATCACCTTGAACAGAAATCGAACTGTAGTCTTTTGATTACCTCTCCGACACCTTACCAATAGGCTAAATCGTCGGATGTAACCTAGTCAAGTTGTGGCTCTATAAATCAATTTTAATTCACTGCTAGATTCTACGGCACAAAATGCTCATCGTGCTTCGATCAGTGGTGCTCTATATCCCTCGAGTCAACAAATTTAAGCAAAAACGTGTTTTAAAATTCATAATTGTGAAAAAAAAAATATTATTGTAAAAATTGAGAAACAATGTGTACATGATGTTGCAGTGCGTACATTATAGATCAAGGTTATTTTAAGATCATAACAGCTTATTTCGTGATGCTCAAAACTTATAATATTTTCGTTACTTGAGAACCTAGCTGATTTTTTTTAAATATCTCAGAAAAGATGATAAGGAGATTCCTGTTTTTGTGAAAAATTAATGCTATAGGAAGTACGAAACAAATCCTCATGAAAATTTATTTAAGAAAATAGGTACTTTTGTAGAAAAGAGTAGTGCTTATTATACCCTGGGTGCTCGTTATGCCTTTATCTCCCCTATAATATATGTGCTAACATCCCAAACAACACTTTAGGTTCTATAACCGCCTACAACACCAACTTTTAGTTTCATAAGAGACCTGGAGAATCTTATAAATCAATCAGTATTTCTTGGGATATATGCGGTATATTTATCAGTTTCAATTGGTATCTACATATTATTTGGTCATTAAATCAATAACCATTAGTTATCATAAAAATAGAAATGCTGGATAAAATTGAAGTCATTGTCTTTTTGATTACCTAATAGTAAAATCTATCTGTTTGTTAATATCTCTTGCATTCCCAAGCTTTTTGAGGCAATTTTGAATGAAAATTGTTTCCTTAAAACAAAAAACCGAATAACAGCCAAACAACACAGATTTTTCAAAGGTCGCTCAACTTCTACAAATATACTTGAATTCGTAGATTATTCACTGAATGCAGTGGATAATGGAAATCACGTTGAGGCATTGTATATAGACTTTAGCAAAGCATTTGATCGTAGAAATATACCGATGCTACTTGATAAGCTGCAAAAAATTGGAGTTGATTCAGGACTTCTGAAATGGCTTGAATCATATTTAACAAATAGACAACAAATAATGAAATTTAATGGAAAGAAGTCAAGTATCATTCAAGTCACTTCAGGTGTTCCACAAGGCTCACATTTTGTACGTAAACCACATTTCCTTCATCCTTAAACATCTTAAAATACTTATATATGTCGACGACATGAAGCTACATTTGGAAATAAAAAAAACATAAAGATATGAATTTGTTCCAGAATGAAATAGGCATATTCTTCATCTAGTGTCAGGAAAGTTTACTCGAATTAAATGTAAAAAAAATGAAACTCAATGTTATTAGCGGAAAACGATCATCTCCAATTTTGTAATTAAGGATTGCATTCGAAAAAAAATACAAAATTACAAATTCATGAAATTCTCAGGGAGGCTACCTAATAATGTAATGTATATGGGAGAGTGGGGAATCATGGGCCACTTTTTTTCGTTGTTCCATAAATTCTTTATTATAGAAGATAATTTTTTTTTTGTTTCGATTATAGTCGTTTTACCATCTTTATGGCATTCGCGACTTTATCAACGTTGCAGTTGGCGGATCGTTATTGAGAAACTTATCCGGTACAACTGTGTTCGATGTTTGCTCTTGGGCTCGAACTCGCGGACATCGGCTCAGGAGACAACAGACTTGCCAACTGAGCTATATCACAAGCCCTGCGAAGATAAAATGAAAATAACAAATGGTATCGTTTTCTACATTTTCAAGGTATCACAAGGTATTTTTTTATTAATTTTAAATATGTTGTTTTTCCCAAATTCTGACTGTTTTAAAAAAAGCAATATTTTTTGGGTTTTGAAAAATGGTGGGGAATCGTGGGCCACTAAATCCAAATTGACCAAATAACATGCAAAGTTTATGAGTTGACCCAAAACTGTGATTTCATAATTCATTTCGTTATTTTAAAGCAATTTCAGATGATGAAATAAAAAAGAGAGCTGTGTATGATCGAATAGATTCCAAAACCTGGCTCGCGAACGTTTTGGCAAAATTCCTTATATAGATGGACAAAATATTTTTCATAACTCTTCATTTGGCATAAGAAAACTTTACAGATAGGGAAAACGTATTTTAAGTTCAGAATATGTATAAAAAAAATAAAATATAGGTGGTTCAAGATGTGTGGCCCACGATTCCCCATAAGCTATGATTTGCAAATTGGTTGCGTTTGTGTGACTTATTGATGTTTCATCAAAAATTCCTTTTCCACGTGAAAGATCAAGACAAAACTAAGATCATAAGCGTATGAGCTTATTTTTGTTATGAACTTTAGATTCCCCATCGATGCAATTAGCGGTTGTATTTTTAATTATGAAAGTAGATTTTTCTAATTTTTTTTAGCTTGATAAATAAAAGAAGCATATGATGCGTATTTAAGTCAACAACATATAATATATGTGCTCACGCAAAGCGACGACGATGACAGTTGGTTCGAGATTTTTATCTCTACACACATGTGAGATATGTAAAGTGGCCCACGTTTCCCCATGGCCCACGATACCCCACTCTCCTCTACATGTAAAAAAATTGGTGAAAATCTGTTAAGTGGTTTTGGAGATAACGTCCAATACTGAAGTTTAATGACAAAATTTTTTGGACAGGATCGAGAAAAATCCAGAGAAGTTGCATTGGGAGACCCTAAAACATCTGGAAATCAACTATTCGACCAAAGTTCAAATGGTTAATCGTTTAAGAAGTCCTGGGGGATCCAATAGTGAGCTAATTATCGATTAAAAGTCTGGACTACTAGTGGGAAGGTATTTTAAAAATTCCGTGATGGATAGAAGAACGAAAACTTTAGCGGTCATCTGGCAGGTTTCTAAACAGAAAATTTTCGTTGACAAGTCTCGAGAGAGACTTTTTGGAGAAAAAATTGAGAAATTTAATGACTCGTACTTGAGGACGCTAACGATCTGCGGAAACTGCAAAATACTCAGTGTTGTGGCTAAAAATACAAAGAAGACTGCCTCCAAATGCAATCGTTTTCTCTGCAAAGCACTTCAATAGATCGTACAAAGTTTTATAATTTGTATAAGTTGGATCTGGAATCGTGCCATTACGCAGAAACTGTGGTGGAGTGATAAAAAGTCTAATACTTATATTGTTTTTGTGCCGAAGGAGTACAATCGACTAAATCTATATATATAAAAAGTAAATTCCGTTTATTTGTTTGTTTGTTTGTTCGTTTGTATGTTTGTCTTTAATAGGCTCAGCCGCCTTAAGAACTAGAAAGCTGAAATTTGGCATGAGTGCTCATTAGGACCAGGAATGATGAACAATGTTTTTAGATTTTTGGATGACCCCTTTTGAAGGGGGTCGTCCATGCAACACAAATGTTGTTTAAGCGATATTGACGTTACTATACATCGGATTGCGATGAAAATTTGCACATGAGTGTTTTGAGGGATGGAGAATTGATTCCAGGTATTGAATTTTGTGTCAGGGGTCGACAAAAGGGGTCGTCCATATGAACTGTTCAGTGTTTTTTACTATAGTGACGTTATTATACATTGGATTGGTATAAAAATTTACACATGACTGTTTTTAGGTACGAGCAATCGCTTTCAGGTATTAAATTTAGGGTCAGGGTTCGGCCATAGGGGTCGTCCATATCAACTTTAAATGTTTTTACGATATTGGCGTTATTATGCATTGGATTGAGATGAAAATTTGCAGACGGGGATTTTAAGGAACGGACAACCCAAGCAACCAAAAGTCTCGTTAAAAAGGTCGAACACAGCTTAATCAGCATAATCAATGTGCTGAAGTTCGTTTTATTCAGCCCAAAATTTAAGTTCTTATTGAAACTTTGAAGTTCCATTACAAATTTGAACGGCCTTCTATTCAGCCCACAAGTAAACGTTTAATCAACAAAAACAAAAAATAATTCTCCTCTCCTCTCTTATTTTGGTAACTACCGGCCCATGTGGTGCTGACGGTTTCTCGGCATCCATCTTTATTCCTTCCATCACCTCCCCTAATTGATCTTATTTAATTGCTTTGTTTTAAACTTTGAGCGATACATGCCGGCACGCACGCCAGTTCTGCTACACAATTAGGCTGGAACAAATATTAATTTCTTCTTTTGTCACCCCCCCCCCCCCCCCTTCGAAATTTCCAAATCCCGAAGGGGGGAATAAATAAAGTATGAAGTATTTTAAGTAAATTTCAAATAAAAATTCAAATATCCGAAAGATTACAAGACCAAGAACCAAATTTTGAAAGATGGAAGTTAATTTACATTTTGAATTCTTGATTTTATTGAATTTTTCGATAAAAAAATACTTGATTTATAGGTTTTATGCAATTATATAGTATGCAATTTGGTTGCATACAAGTTTTCGTGCAATTTATTCCAATTTATTTGTTTTTCGCATTATTTTTTATTGTCCCCCCCCTCGCGATGTTCCAACTCCGAGTGACAAAAGAAGGATTTGAAATTTGTTCCGGCCTTATTTGATTCGCTTACTCAAGCAATCAAATAACCTAATGGAAAAAATCTGTCCTGGTACCAGATTTGAACCCGATCCTCCGAGATGATAGCCAAAAACGCTGCCACGACGCCACGCCTAGATGTTGCCTTGCCGGCAGCAAAAATTCGAAGTAGTTATAAGCTTCCTAGAATACCCGCAAAAGCAGCCAGCGGCCAGCAGAAAGACGCATGTTGGTTATTACTAAGAAACATTACGAAACGGCATATAAATCAATCATCGGTTATAATAATATCGGTTAAAAAAATGGAATTCCATGTTTATAACTGTTAAGCTTAAAATTATACAAATTCTTGAGTTTAACTTGATATTAAATTAATGAACTGCTTCAACTGACTTTCTATGTGTGACAAATTCGTGGTAAGTAAATACAGTTGGACGAAATTTTATAAAGTCAAAATATTTACTCTTTTCAAAAACAATCATTTGCGAGTTAGCTTTAAGTTGTTCTGAGTTGAAGTTTCAAAATAAATTATACATTTCAACAATTTCCAAGCTCCAAAAAATGATTTATTTATTATATGCCCTTTGGTGATGTTCGTTCACATTCCATATTCATGAAATGGCGGACATGTCTCAAAAAAGGCTGTTCGAGGAACTTTATGGAACTTGAAGTTTATAGAAGGCTATTTGAGGAACTTCTTGGAACTTGAAGTTCACAGAAGGCTATTTGAGACCTAATTTGTAACTTTTATACTGTGTGGATGCGATAAACATGTCACGAAAAAGGCTATTTGAGAAACATCTTGGAACTTGAAGTTCACAGCAGGTTATTTGAGGAACTTCTTGATACTTGAAGTTCACAGAAGGCTATTTGAGACCTGATGTGTAACTTTTATACTGTGTGGGTGCGATTGACATGTCACAAAAAAGGCTATTTGAGGAACTTCTTGGAACTTGAAGTTCACAGAAGGCTATTTGAAACCTAATTTGTAACTTTTATACTGTGTGGATGCGATTGACATGTCACAAAAATAGCTATTTGAAGAACTTTTTGGAACTTCATGTCCATAGAAGGCTATTTGAGGAACCTTTTGTAACTTTCATGTACACATTCGAGAAAATTCGGTACCAATTCCCTTTGGAACCTTTGTTCAGCGAAATTCGAACTTGGGAGGCACGAGTTTAAGTAGATATGAGACTTTGGGTTGCTTGGGAATCGATTCCAGTTGTAAAATTTTGTAGAAGGGGTCGGCAAAAGGGGTCGTCCATATCAATTGTTCACTGTTTTTGCGATATTGGCGTTATTATAGATTTGATTTTGATGAAAATTTGCACAAGATCAATTGATTCCAGGTTTCAAATTCAGGGTCAAGAGTCGGCCAAAGGAGTCGTCCATAATTACACTGTTTTTGCAATATTAATGCTTAAATTCATTGGATTAAGATGGAAACTTGGTACGTGTGAGTTTCAAGGAACGAGTAATTGATTTTTAATTCAGAGGTCTGCGAAAGGGGTCGCCCATATAAACTGTGTAAGGTTTTTGCAGTATTGACGTTATTATGCATTGTATTGAAATAAAAAATTTTCACATAGAACCTTGAGGAACGCTCAATTGTTTCAGGTTTCAAATCTCGAGTTAGAAGTCGGCAAAAATGGTCGTCCATATTATTTGTTTACTGTTTTTGCTATATTGGGGGATATTCTGCAAATCGAGTGACGTGACTGACAAAATTACACTTCTTAATCATGACTCCAGGAAATGTTTCAGAGAAGAAACGTTAGTATGAATAAGCTCCAAAAATCGATCACAGGACATATGAGCTGATACTTCAAGCCTAGAGTGATTTTTGGAGCCGGCACAACGATATGAAATTTTTCACATCACGTCACGTGACTCTCAGAATAAGCTCCATTGTCTTGCTTGATTATCAATCGGATTATAATGAAAATTTGCACATGAGTGTTTTGAAAGACAAACGATCGATTTCAGGTATCAATTTCTGTGTAAGGGGTCATTCAATGGGGTCATCGATGTTAATAGTTCGCTGTTTTTGCGATAATGACGATGTATAATTCGTATTCAACTGAAAATTTGTACACGATAGTTTTGAGTGACGTGCAATCGATTTAAGGTTTCAAATTCAAAGTAAGGGGCCGGCAAAAGGGGTCGTCCATATTAACTTTTCAGTATTTTAGTTATATTGACTTTATTATACATCGGATTCAGATGAAAATGTTCATAAAATATTAAATATTCACTTTTTTTGCGATATTGACGTTATTATCCATCGGATTCAGATGAAAATGCGTACACGAGAGTTTTAAGAGATGGGCAATCGATTTCATGTATTAAATTCAGTGTCGATGTTATACATCGGATTGAGATGATAATTTGCATATAGAATTATTAGAGGAAAACAATTGATTCCAATTAACAAAATTTGGGTTAGGGGTCGACAAAAGGGGTCGCCCACATGAAAAAATAATTGTGTTTGCGATATTATGTATAATCGCATTGGGATGAGAATTTGCACACGGTAGTTTTCAGGGACGGGCAATCAATTTCAAATATCCAAGATAGTATAGGAGGCCACCGAAAGGGGTTTAACTTTTTGGCAATAATTGCGTTGTTATGCTACGATCGAGTCGAAAATTATACACTGGAGTTGTGACGGTCAATTGATTTCTGATTTCAATATTTGTATAAAGCGAAAAAAGAGGGTCATTAATATTAACTGTTAAATTTATTTTTGCAATAATTGAGTGAGTTTGTATCGGATAGGTACAGAAATGTATACACGGAGTTTTTTGGCAAAGTCAATTGATTCCTGATTTCAAATTCAGTAGCAGACGACAGAAAAAGTGATCGTCCAACATTTTTGCAAATATTCCTTAACATTTGGAAGTGCATCTGGAAAATGCTTGACAATTGACTTTCATAAAAACTGTTCATGACATATTCCAAATTGAAAGCGAAACGGAGTTCGTATGGGATCTATATATATATATAAATATATATGTATATATATATATATATATATATATATATATATATATATATATATATATATATATATATATATATATATATATATATATATATATATATATATATATATATATATATATATATATATATATATATATATATATATATATATATATATATATATATATATATATATATATATATATATATAAAGCAATTTCTGTGGGTTTGTTTGTTTGCTAGTTTGTCCTCTATAGACTCAGCCATCTCAAGAGCTAGAGAGCTGAAATTTGGCATGGATGCTCATTAGGACCAGGAATGATGAAAAATGTTTTCAGATTTTCGGATGATTCTTCTGAAAGGGGTCGTCCACACAAGACAAATATTGTTTTCACGATATTGACTTTATTTTTCGTCGGATTGTGTTGAAAATTTGCTCATGAGTGTTTTGAAAGACGAGCAATCGATTTCAGGTGTCAAATTTTGTGTAAAGGGTCAGACAAAGGGGTCGTCCATATTAACTGTTCACTGTTTTAGCCATATTGACGTTATTATACATCGTATTGTGTTCGATGTTTACTCTTGGGCTCGAACTCGCGGACATCGGCTCAGGAGACAACAGACTTGCCAACTGAGCTATATCACAAGTAGCTATATTTTCTTAAGGGGGGGGTAGGGTCTAACGAGTATAAAAAAACACCAGTTTCACGATTTTTTTCTAGAGCTATCGTTTAAACAAATGTATTCAAATTTTTTGCATTATATAAAGCATTGTTAAAAGAACATTTAGTAATTTTTTCGTAAAAAAATATTGAAAAATGAGCCGGTGACGGAGCATTTTCGAGGATGCCTTTTAGAAAACAAGATTTGCGGTGGACACTGTATCTCAGCACAGAATCATCTGAAGTCAAAAAATCAGAGCAAAATATTTTGAATAGATGTTTTTCTAGACCCCAACGTTTTTATTTAACTTAAAAATATTTTTATGAAATTTTTGTGGCTGTTTGAAGTAAAAACTACGATTTTTCACCTAAAAATCCGCCATTTTTCACTTGTAAAATCGCCTCAAAGTAAAAAAATCGAAAAAGAAAAACGTTGGGGTCTGGTATTTTATATGTAGAAAACATGTTCCAAGTTTGAAAAGAATCGGATAAGTAGTTTTCAAATGACGATGTCCACGGGCTTTAAAAATG
This sequence comes from Uranotaenia lowii, assembly GCF_029784155.1. NCBI lineage: Eukaryota > Metazoa > Arthropoda > Insecta > Diptera > Culicidae > Uranotaenia > Uranotaenia lowii. The sequence continues at coordinate 155,181,535 of NC_073692.1, read as the reverse complement.
TGCTTTCGAGAAAAACGCGTTTGAAGTTTCTGCTCTTGCTTTCTTGCAGTATTAGATAGGAGGAGATAAAGGCCCATAACTTCTACAGTTTTGCTTCAATTGACTTGAAAATTTGACACAACATTCTTGAAATGTTTTCCAATAAGAAAATAAAAAAATAAAAAAATCGATTTTTTGAAAGTGTTAGACCCTACCCCCCCCCCCTTAAGCTTCATTTAAAAAATGGCATCTTCTATAATCGACTATAATCGAAACAAAAAAAAATACATCGTATTCAAATGAAAATTGGTACACAATAGTTTTGAGTGACGTGCAATCGATTTAAGGTATCCAAGTCAGTGTAAGGAGCCGGCAAAAGGGGTCGTCCATATCAGTTTTTCAATATTTTAGCGATATTGACGTTTTTATACATCGAATTGGGATGAAAATTTGCACATAGGAGTTATAAGGGACAAACAATTGATTTCACTTATCCAAATTAAAGTCAGGGGTCGGTCAAAGGGGTCGTCCATATTAACTATTCACTGTTAATGCGATATTGTCGTTATTATGCATCGGATTCAGATGAAAATTGCTACACGAGAGTTTTGAGTGCCGCGCAATCGATTCCAGGTATTAAATTCAGTGTAAGTGGCCGGCAAAGGGGGTCGTCCATATTAACCTTACAATATTTTTGCAATATCGTCGTTATTATACATCGGATTGGGATGAAAATTTGCACACGATAGTTTTCAGGGACGGGTAATTGATTTCAGGTGTCAAATGTTTTGCCAGGGGTCGACGAAAGGGGTCGTTCATATTAATTAATTTTTCACTGTTTTTAACAATATTTACGTTATTATGCAATGGATTGCTTTGGAAATTTTCACACGAGAGTTTTGAGAGAAGGGCAATTGATTCCAGATATCAAAGATTGAATAAGAAGCCACCGAAAGGGGTTTAACTTTTTGGCAATAATTGCATTGTTATGCAATGATCGAGTCAAAATTTATACACGGGGTTTTTTGGCAAGGTCAATTGATTCCTGATTTCAAACTTTAGTAGCAGACGACAGAAAAAAAGATCGTGCAACATTTTTGCAATTGCTTATGCTTATGCTTATGATACGTACACAGCCAGATCTTGTCAGCATCCCGGTGAATAGTAAAAATACATTTACTATTCATCTTATCAAGGCCGGGCCCACTGTGCAGCATTGAACGCAGAGACGACTGGAACCAGGGGAGGAAGAAACGTGGACAACAGTACCATGCGTTCCCATGTTTTTTTTTTATTAATTCGTTGGGAGCATAGATGCTAAGATATTTCTATGCTCCTTGGTGTTAGGCCTTGCTATTCTTCCTTCAGGGGATGGAAATGAGGTTTTTCTACATTAAGTCCAAAATTTAACAATACAGTAATTAAAGAAATTTTTCTTTAACCATCATACACTGTTTAATTCTGGATCCCTGTACCTTCATCTCAGGTCATCGACCATGGTTATAGCGCCATTGCTCGCTTTTGAAAAGATTTGAAAGAGCAGAGAAATTATTAATACAGCACCGAAATCCTTAGAATTTTTTCATTCTAAAAGATTTCAGTGCCAAGAGGAATACATACACATATAAACACACATTGATATGCATATGATATAATCTTTTTCTTCTTGTTACACCAACATGGCCAAAACTCGTATGCATCCTGGAAAATGAAAAACTAGCGTTCCTCATTTTTCTTTTCAACATAGTGTCTGATAAATGGAACAGGCATTTGAAATGAGGAAAATAAAATGAATTGATCTCACCCGAAACTTCCAAAGTTGACAGCAATTCAAAAGGATTATCCAACTTTTAACAGCAAGCAAAATTTTTCTTGTTGTTTATTTCTTGCAGAAAACGTGTTATGTATAAAAAAAAACGAAACAACAAAACGATCAAAACTATCACATAAATTCCATTGATATAAAAACGATTAGACAAGGGGCCGTTCACATACCACGTGGACAACTTAGGGGGAGGGGGGGTGTATGGAAATGTCCACGCTTGTCCACGAAAAGGGGGTAGGGGTTTGGGTCATGTCCACGTGGACATACTTACTGTTTGAATCATAGAATTACAATGCTTTCCAATTCAAGTTTAAACAATCAAAAGCCACTTGAAAGCAAGTAATAAATATGATTATTAAGAAATTTAAAAAATATGTTATATCAGGTAAAGCTAATTCTTTTTTTTTCAATCGGCCATTCCAATAACAAATAGGCAAAAAGTAGTGTTTTTGAAAAAAAAAAACAATTTCAAATCTGTCCACGTGGACATCCGGGGAGGGGGGGTAGGGGTTTGCTAAATGTCCACGCTTGTCCACGGAGGGGGAGAGGGGTGTCAAAAATTTCATTTTTCTGTCCACGTGGTATCTGAACGGCCCCCAAGTGAAAATCTAAATCTGCTAAATGAATGCTAAAGCATATTAAAGCTATCAGTATTGACGTATGAAATGATAAAGACTCCAAATAAACTGTCCAAATACTTTTTAATTGATAATAATAATAATAGCAACAAAAAAATAAAATGCCCTGATATGATGAATACTTTACGCGATTTATTTAACCATTCCTACCTTGAAACAAAAAACCTTCATTTTTATGGAAATGTTTCCAATGCAACCTGAAACAATTTGCACATATTTTCTAATGTTCATTACCGATAAATGCTATAAACTGAATTATTTAGTTTAGTTAAAAGTTCAAAGTATAATATTTAAAAAGCGAAAATAAATTTTTAATTGAAGAACGATTGATACTTTATCGTAATATACCACATTTTATTATTTACTATTCCACAAATGTCACCCAAAAAGTCTGTAATGTGAAATATGAATATGAAATCTTATGTTCAGTTTTGAAAAATGTAAATCATAGTTCGCAAAAGACCATCTTTGTTGGTGCAATTAACTTTTCATTATGTTCAGATGTTGCGATAATCTTGAGTTTCCCGAGAAACATATTTAAGCACGCATAAAAACACATAAGCCGATGACACTCCGATGCGTCCGGCCGGCGAACATAATTAAGAAACGCACATGTGAAACGCGCCAATATGCCATCCGCAAGAAATAATTGAGCCACTCAGATCGTGCAACATTTTTGCAATTATAACTTAACAATGAATTCGGAAGTGCATCTGGAAATGCTTGTCAATTGACTTTAATACAAACTGTTCATGACACATTCCAAGTTGAAAGCGAAACGGAGTTCGTATGGGATCAGCTAGTATGTTATAACTTTGACTAAATTCAAAATTTTGAGTTATTTTGAAAGCTTCAGGAAACAGAAAACGTAATCAAAAATGCCTTGATTTGTAAAAAGGGTGATTATTAGTATGCATTATAGATGACGCATGTGTTGCCCAAATATTAAAGTCAAAAAACTTTCGCTATCTCAAAAACCACTTGACAGACCATCACCAAAATTTGCACATATAATTACATTACCAGGTAGTTCGCTGAAAATTTTATCAATTTACATCTATGCATTCAAAAGTTATACACAAAACAAAGTGTTGATTTTTTTTCGAAAACACTTCTTACACTAGGAAATCAGGATGTAGAAAGAGGTAAGAAAGTGAGAGATTCAGGAATAATCCTAAATTCCAAACTTATTTTACACACCGTCTTCCATCATATGAGGCTCGCTGCATGTTGATCGACATCCAAACACTAAGAAAACGGCGAGAGTAAGCAATGATTTTTTATGTAAGCGATATTGTTTCGCAGAAAGTTGATACAGCAGTTCAATCTGTCCAACTGAAGTAATCTTGCCCGAAAAAATATAATTAAGTTTCTTATATTGATATTTTTACACTTCTTTTAAATGAAAGATTTTTCAAATTATATAGGTATTTTGGACAAAAAAACCTTTTAAATTTTGTTAAGAAAATTAATAACGCGGTCCTTTAAACTCTGAAAATTTGAATTTTTCAATTAAGTTACACTACATTTCATTTTAAATTTAAAAATTGAACAAATCAAAGATTCACCTTTCAAATCTCATTTCCATATGCTGGAATATGATTGTTTTGCATCAGGAGTTTGTTAAATAATTTCAATATTTCATCCTTCCAAACACTAGCTAGTGTTCACAGTAATTAGTATGATTTTGTCTTTGAAAAAACCGTTAAAAAGGTTAAAAAATCTTCAAAAAAATAAAATGTTCTAGACCCCCCGGTGGATTATTTCAAATTTGGGCTCAAATCAAAGGGGGAAGTCCCATCTTTCGAATGGTGCAAAAATTAGCGATGCTAATTTTCGATAAATAAAATCGTTCCATCAGAGACACCGTGATTAGCTTTTATTATTTCAGCTAGTAGAATTTTTGTAGTCTTTTTTACCCCTAAATGTATGGAACACCCTTGTGCATTTTCTTTAAAAACAAAACAAAACCAAAAATTACTGCTATTGATACTGCGATAAACATCACAAATATATCATAAACTATACATTTGCAAACGTTTTTATTTGATTTTTCATTAGAAACAAAGTTTATTCCAACTTACCTTTTTTTCTTATAAGAGTGATCATTGCATGTTTCTGTAAATTTAAAAATAACTAGTGGAACCAATAATTTTTCTGACTACGTCAACTCCAAGTCCCATCAACGTTAAAACTTTTGATGTACAAGCGACGTGATTATTTATGCACATTAAGTTTTTAGAAGCCATTGAAGTTGAAAAGTGCTGCATGATGCCCCCGTTGACGTTACTTTATACCGTATTTGTTTATGCCGAGTGTTGCACTGGTGCACCACTAGGTGCTGTCAAACTGTTTGTTTATTCGGACGGTGTTGTAATGGTTTTGACCTGGTGTTGCACTGCCATCGGGCGGTAGTGACCCGAAAATTCTGTCAGTGTTGCGAGAGAGCGTGTGAGTGAGTGAGGTAGCAATACACTGGCGACGATTTGTGTTTGTTTTTGTCGGTTACGGTGGAACACTGAGCGAAGGGAGAAAACAAATACGGTATTAACTAAACTGTAAAGCTGAGATTGTTTGTTTGTTTGTTTTATTATAGAGGCTTGCTGGGTAGATTCGCCTCTGAGCGTAAAGCTGAGATCATGGTCGGCCCGCCTACTCGCAAATCCAGTTGTGCAAAACGCACTTTTATCCGCCTCGTTTTCGATAGCTCTGCCCTTTAGCGATCATCCTCCGCACGCACTCTGATCATTGATTACACAAGATGACGATCGCCGAGTGAAACCAGCGCTTGAATTCTATCGAACCAACAACGGAATGCTTACTTTTTACTGATTCTGATTTGCCTTATTCATGAGCGTGTTACCATTGGGGTATTTCGCCCAATCATACCCATGAAGAGCAAGCAGTTTGGAGTACTCAATCTGAGTGCTCAGTGGTAGTTATCATAATCGATTAAGTATCGATAATTCTTCCCGCCAATATTTGAATTTAAATAAGAACACAATTTGTAAGAGAATTTATTAATAAAACCTACTCTATGATTAAAAACAACAAATAAATAAATAAAATTAGGAGATTAAAAATAACGATCATTCCAAATTCAAAAACAGAAGCTAGCGCATGCAAACACTTATGACACAACACAAAACACTTGCCCGATGAGAAGCAAAAGAGCAATGGAAAAACGTCAGGTGGAAAATGAAACGGAAGTGTGGGTTGAGATGGGTCAGCTAATCACTTACTAAGATTCGCATATCCTTTCCACCTTCGACCAGCACACGGTTCACATCGAGCTACAAAGTGACCATAGTTGCCAAAACAAGCGTGCACGTGTAATAATTTAAAGTGTCGAATTAAAGTTCATATTAGTGGAAAAGATATTCAAAGCTAACGAATAGAGCGAATCAAGTAAGTCTACAAATTGGTTGCTGTAAACCCCATCCTAACCCCATACTCAATCCACCAGGACCCAGTATTTGTGGCTAAGAGATTCAACCCAGTAATTTTGGTCCAGAAGACTGATCCAGCGGTTCAAGTCAAGAGCTTTGACCCAGCAGTTTTGGTCAGGAGAGTTAACTCGACAAAGCTCCAGTTTGCCCAAGTCAAACGGGCCAGTGAGCAAACTTCTGCTTCCGTTTCTCCGTTGAAAAGCCTGCGCACGGACTCGAATTGCAAGTCCGGCGGGCATCGTGAGAAGCGAACGAAAGTCAGTTTCCCACGCGATCAGCCGCCACAGCCACCTAAATACAACAACATCGTCGTCAACATCCGGTCCTAGAGGGCACTGTTCGATCCCTTCAAACGGGTTAGTGAAAGTTCGAACGTGTCCCTCCGGGCTCGAGGCTCTGTTGAGGAGCACGCGGTGTTTTACACCTGCGTGTACCATCCAGGGCAACCACAACGAATGTTGGCTCCACCACGAGGGCGATCTAACCCCCATTGCCAACCAACACTGTGGACAGTAGACTGTTGACCCACCAACCCAAGATTCTACATCGGACAACCATCCCAGCATCAGCCGGCCGGCCCTCCAGCAGCAGCAGCAACACACTACACACCCACACAAGACACGTAAGTTGTAATAAACAGGACATGAAAATTTAGTTAGCGTGTTTGTGTTTCCTTCCGAACTACCGACCGGTGCACCATTGCGAGAAGCCGACCCGAGGTTCTCCGAAACCTCTGCTCTAGCTTAGCCAAGCAAAAGAGGCCGCATGTGAGCCCACCCTCAATACAATTCCCGTGGCTTGACCAGGAATTCGAGGGCAGTTGTAGCTGGTCCCTCTGGCCAGCTAAGTAATAAGCGTGTATTATTTTTACAGCAGCGCATTTTCAACGTCATTCCCTCTGTTTTGAACAGTTTGAACAGTGTTGTTTTCAAAAACGATCAATGAGATCCGTTATCAGATTGCTCATCTTGATTGTTGAACAGATGCTTATTCTGTACCGAGAAAAGCGCTGTTTGTTGTATGGTAGCAGATCCTTAAAATGTCAAATCTCATTTCGTTGTGCTTGTTTTCCAAGAAGGAAAATTTAACACACTCTTTGAAATTTCTTGGAGAAGGGCATTCAAAAAAAATCTGATTTTTTTAAATACTGCGAAGGAACTTTGACAAATGTACTCAATGCGATTTATAAAAAGACTTAAAAGATCACAACTGCTAAATCCATACATATTCGCCAACGTGTATTTGTATTTCTATTTTTCTTTCTTCGATACAGCTTCCTGATCTAACACAGCAAAAAATTTCTAAAAGTACACGGAATCTAAAAAAACCAGTGATCTATTTTTTCTTGAGTGTAATTGCAAAAGGATGTAATTTTAAACTCCTTTTGATGTAATATTAGACTTTTTTCAAAAATAGGATAGAAATAAACTGTTTTGATGTAATTTTACATTGCGTCATGCAAAAATAAACCGGTCAATGAAATTTATGTCACAAACAGTGTAAAATTAGATCTGTTTGATTTAAAATTGAATGCAAATATTCAACTTCTGCCTTTTTATATTTCCTTAGTTTGCGCACAAAGTAAACAAGTCGAAAAATTTTTCGGAAACGGGTCGATCAAAGGCGTAGCTACCTACAGCAGCACTTCTAGAGTCTTTTAAAAGTCGTAGGTATACGTGAAATGAGGAATGCGGTTAAAACTGACTAGTTTTTTCTCCATTACAGCAAGGTGAGATTTTTGCGCAGAGGCTGATATCCGGACAGTTATTATCCGGAGAAACTTTTGTCATTCAAGTGTCCAAGTGCTGACCGAAAGATCATGATGCTCCGGAACCATTCGAAGATACTGATGACGCTGATCTGTAAAAACATCCCCGTGCTGGGAATCATCGGATGCAACAACAATTCCAGCTTGACGCTTTCCGTGATGGTGTTTTAATTTTCAGTTTTGAAAATAAATGTGAAATAAAAATAATACATGTGGACGTATTCATTCAAAGACAAAAGCAAAAACCTCAATATTTAGCAAAAATATCACTATTTACGATAATAAATTTAAAAATTTACATCCCTGTGTATTTTTACACGACGATTTTTGTGATCCGATCTCGTGCATTGATTTCAATCTAAATTTACACGCCTCAAAAATTACATCCTTGAAAAAAATAAACCGTGATAGAATTTTACATCAAAATCGATGTTCCGTTTTCGTGCATCGTTTTCGATCTAAATTTACACGAATTTTTCTTGCTGTGAAGAGCATGCTACATTTGAAACTCGATTTTAATGCAAATAGAAGCGGGCTTGAATGAAGTAAGCAGACAATTACTTGCTTACTTAGAGATCGCAGAATAGTGGCAATATACGCCGGCCGAGTAATGAATAACACGCCTAATAGAAGCATTCTTTCTGACGCTCGACGACTTGAAAGTTGTTTAAAATCATTCATCGGCTATAGCTTAGCCAACTACCGGTTTTCTGCCCTATCATACTTTCCCTTGAACAGCTTTCCGTGAGCCTAAGCTAGGAAGGTATATGCATAATTATAGCACAAGTTTCAGAAAACTAAACAACTTTGATAAGAGGAAACAAATGCACCGACGACCGATTCGTCATGACTGTTTCAGTATGATCTCAATGTCAGTCGCCGGTGAGGATTCTAATAGACCGGTAGTGTCGTTTCCGTGTTGTTCCTTGAAAATATCGGTTTGATTGAAAAGCATCATTACTTCGCACAGCACAATCATGTACTTACGCGAGGAATAAAAATATGTATATCGAATATTTAACGTGATTGAATCGTTCTAGGCGTACCAAACTGACTCTGGAGCAGCTGAACGCGCTCAGCCCGACGGAATTTCACAAGGTTTTCGAAAATGTCGTCGAGTGTTGGCCCGAGGCGGCTATTTTTTGCTCGGCAATGTTGCCCTTCAAGAATTTCGACACAATGATCTACCTGTTCGAAAATTACCTGCAAAGGCTGAGCGATGAAAACAAGCTTCGCATCCTTCGGTTGCATCCCGATTTGGCAGGTAAACTGCTGGACACCCATCAACTAACAGAGGAATCCAGCTACGAGCAAGCATCCGTTGGTTTGGATAAACTCACACCGGAGGATAAGCAACGGCTAACGGATTTGAATGAGCAGTAATTGAATTAGATTTTAAACAATATATATCTTGTTTATTAAACATCCTTCAATCGTAGGTACAAGCGAAAGTTTGAATTTCCGTTCGTGATTTGTGTACGAGAAGCCTCTAAATTCGATGCCATCCTCAAGGGAGTCACCGAAAGGATGAGCAATGGACCGGCAGTGGAATTGGAGATCGCAATCGGGGAGGTGAAAAAAATTTGTCGGTTGCGAATTCTTGAGTTAGTTAATAAGTTATAGACATTTATACTAACTGGAAATCATTTCGATTTAATACGGCATTCCATGTTTTAAATTATTGTACTCCACTTTTTAAAATAGAAAATTTTGAAACTTTACATAAAAATAAATTTCAAACATCAACTACAATACTACTGACTTTAAATTTAAACGAAATTTTGACAGCACCTATCAGCAAAAAACTTCTGAACTGAAATATTTCACATTGAGAATTACATTACAGAACCAAATATAGAAGATTTAAATTCAATACTGTTATATCGCTTTCTGACTTCAGATTGATATAAGGAATTCTTATCTATTCAGTAAGATTATTTCAAGATTATTAAATTTTACAGACGGATAGAAAGTTAGAAGAAATGAAAGATGGTGAAAATGGGCGAGTAGAATTTTATTTAGAAGCATATCATCGCATAGGTACAAAATTTTGGTTCAGCACGTATCAACTACCTACTATAAAGTGGAAGATACCCGATCAGAAGAGCATATCAAAACTGTTACACGAACCCACCTCAACGAGGTATTATTAACTTATTCTGATATAGCTCTGATATCAAAATCTGCGTTTTGGTCGTTTCAAAACAAAGATTATATCTTTTTTGATACAATCAATTGTTTTTTATTCTGCCGGGCAAGCAAATGCTTCGAAAACTTTTGTTGGAAGTTTGAAGGTCTCATTCCAATGCACCAGGCATGGTTCTGTGGCAGAGTGCGCGCCTCTCAACCTGCAGGCAAGGTTGCCGAAAAAAATTCTGTGTTTTCGACAAAAACTATTCGAATTCTGGGATTTGAACCTAAAATTCTGTGACGGTTTTCTGTGATCCTATTTCTATGAAGTTCACTGGAAAATCATGTGAAACATCAACAAATTGGAAACTACTTACGGTTTAAATAGAAAAAAAAAATTTACATTAACTAGTTTCCATATTTTCATGAATTAGAGTCAGAAATAAAAAGTGGAAAGTGAAATTAGAATATATAAAATTTTGGAAATCTGTACAAAATGTAGAAAATCGGTGAATTCTGTGAAAATTTTAAAAATTCTGTGATCTGTGACACAGACTTTGTGACGAAATTTTGCTCTTAATGCTGTGATAATACAGATTTTTCTGTCGGCAACCTTGCCTGCAGGTCGAGGTTCGAATCTCCTGGCAGGTACCCAAACTTTTCAGGAATTATTCAAGTTGGAAACAACACATGAAAGTTTGAATACAAGTCAGGAGGTAGTGTAACATTGCATATAAGTGAATGCGTATAAGACAACAATTGTATACAAGCTTGCATGCAAGACTCATATTTCTGCATTTTTGGTAGTTGTGTTAACCACATAACGCCAAGTTGAAGGTTCAGTCACTTGTTCGACAGGTAGGTACGGGCAAGACCCGTTGTATCAGCTATGCATCAACGATGATGAGTAATGACCTCCTCTCAGAAGTAATGAAGATACAAAAAAATAGCCCAAAATATTATTTTTTTTTTAAATTTAACTGCAGCCAGCTTATGCTTGTAGCGTCCTGCATTAACTTTTGATATTAGGCTGGAACAAATATCAATTTCTTCTTTTGTCAAGCCCCCCCCCGCCCCCTTCAAAATTTCCAGAAACCCGAAGGGGGAAATAAATAAAGTTTGAAGTATTTAATGTAAATTTCGAAAAAAAAATTCAAGAAACCAAAAGATAACAAGACGAAAAAAACAAATTTTGAAATATGGAAGTTATTTCACCTTTTGTATTCTTGATTTTATTGAATTTTTAGATAAAAAATTACATGGATTTTAGTTTTTGTGCAATGATATTGTATGCAACTTTGATGCATACAAGCTTTCGTGAAATTTATTCCAATTTTCACATTATTTTTTATTGCCCCCCCCCCCCCTCCCCCCCCTCATGATGTTCCAACTCTGAGTGACAAAAGAAGGATTTGATATTTGTTCCGGCCTTATATTTTTTATGATAATAATGATAAGCCTTTTACTAGCCTTTAGGTTCTTTGCTCAATCGTATTATTTCATGTTTTAACCAGCAGCTAACCTTGAAACTCACATTGCTTCATCGCCAATTTGCATTTCAAAATTTCGATAAGTACAATCTTAGGTAACCATAAACAATCAAACAGCAGTTAAATTTGCCTAAACTGGCTTACAGTGCTAATAGAGAGCAGAGATGTTCTAAAGCTGTTCTCAAAGGCATTTTGACAATTCGTTAGTGTTCATATTTTTTGTAAAGTCGAGCTTAGGCTTATGCATTCTCGCTTGTGCATAGCGAAACTGAATTTCCTTAGGTGCAACAAGTCTACCTCACATTTAGCGCAGCCCAGCTTACTTGCTTGTAACGTGACGCAGCATAGTTTACCTCATGTAACACATTACAATTTCCTACAAGTACGCGCACTGCTCAATCAGCTTTCAGGCGCAAAACATTAAATTTGCCAAAGCGTAACACAATTAGTTCGCAGGTCTCTACATATAGCTTAAAGCGCAACAGGCAGGTTGTACCAGGCGCTGTACACGCAAAATAATTTTCACTTAAAAAGTAAGTGACATCTGTAGTAAGTTCTGTCCATACGTAATTTCATTTGAATTTTAAGTGATTCGAGTCAAGTGAATTCACTTAAGTGACCGGTCCAGTGAATTACACTATGACGTTCGAGTGAAATTTATCTGAATTTCTAAGTAAGTTTGAAGTTAATTATCTCTCGCATTTTTAAATAAAAGAACATTTATGAAACACCACTTCGATTTCAAATACTTACATTACCCTTTCGCCATAAATTTATTGATTGGAAAATTCAATCGTAATCCCAAGGCATATCGGTTACTGTGGATAGTGCGACTTCTAAATCTTCCCTGCTGCAAACCAGAAAATTTATCCAGTCCAACCCACAAGCTGAAACATGATAACACATTTAAATAACTTTTTCTTACATCACGTTTAACATAAAACAACCACAAAAATCGCCTAGTAAAGAATTGGGAAAATCCAAATCCAGCATAAGCTTTAAACGCTGCTCTTTAGAATTTGCCATTTTGAACTCTGAAAATAAACTCAATTACAACCCGACATTCACTTGAAATTTAAGTCATGGGGAATATTTTTTCTCGCTTCTAATTCAAGTGACGACTGAAGTGAATGTGGATGAATTTACTTGAAATTTAAGTGACTGCCAAGTAAAATGTAAATGTCGCACTTGAATGGAAGAAAATCACTGGATCCTTGTTTTTAAGTGAAAAATCATGTGTATTTTAAGAATGAATTTGGGTTCAGTGTACGGTGTAGCTCACAGGCTCAGTATTTTAGCCTCTTATTAAGAACTGCTAATCTACTTGCAGGCGCAGTGTTTCAAGTACGCGTTGAGAAGAGACCATTTAGTTTACGCAAACTTTCATTAGATTCAGCATAGTCTGTTCACAGGCGTAACATTCGAAATTCGCAGTAGGCGCAGCTTATGTAGATCTAGCTCGCAGATGCAACCAGCACATTAGCCCACATCGATTGCAGCAAAGCTCACATCCGGCACTTCGCATGCTCAGTAATCATGCTCGCGAACTTAAGCGCAGCACTTTGACCCGCAACAGGCGCAGCATTCAAGCTCGCATCGGGCGCAGCACTTCGGCTCGCATCAAGCGCAGCATTCCAGCTTGCATCAAGCGCAGCATTCGAGCTCGCATCAAGCGCAGCATTCCAGTTCGCATCAAGCGCACGCAGCACTTCGGTTTGCATCAGGCGCAGCATTCGAGCTCAAATCAAGCGTAGCATTCCAGATCGCATCAGGCGCAGCATTCGAGCTCGCATCAAGCGCAGCACAGTTCTCATCGGGCGCAGCTCTTCGACTCGCATCAAGCGCAGCACTTTGGCTCGCAACAGGCGCAACATTTAAGTTCGCATTAGGCGCAGCACTTTGACTCGCGTTAGCGCAGCATACAAGATCGCATTCGCATCATGCACGTCCTTTTAACAATTTTATAGTACGTTACGGTTACAGTTCAACACACACTCTTTGCTTGTCGCGCAATTCCACATACAAATTCGGTTTAATTCTCATTTCAAAATATCAATTCAATAAGTTTCATTTATAATTTTTTTTTCCCAAATATTTCATTTATTTTTATAACCTCAGTTTGGTCAAAAATTGGGTCCTAGAAGGATCACCAAATGTGATCATTTATGATGTCATTTATATTCGCTCTCCGTTTATTACGTTGGGCCTGGGCACCTCCCACAGACCCGCACAGTAGTTTAAAACTCTGAGATATATCTTGATATAATGCTATCAAGGTTATGCTTGCATGGACTTTTTGTTATAATTTGAGATATTTTAACATCCTACGAGTGCTAAATTACATCTCATTTTGATAGGAAAAAATTGAATATCAAAATATCTCATCATGATATAATAGTGTTTTCCTCTTCTGATCGGATACCTATCCAAAAAATAAATCAGAATATTATTACTATTTTCTCTGATTTTATTAGAAAATTTCAATGTTTCAGACAGTGAAAATGGCAAAAATGCGTTGCGCCAAAGTGAACTGAGAGCCAGTTTAAAAACATGTTTTGGTCATAAAAACTGATTTTGTGCGAAATAGTCCTATGTGTGTTGATTTTTTTCGATTCTAAACAGTGCTCGGGCTCTTCAAGAACTAATATCTGATAAATTAGATGATAAAAAAGTGTTCCCGTGGCTCAAAACCTCATGTTGCAGAACGTTTGCATTTGTTAAAATTTTGTTCAGCCAGACTGAACCGAATCCCTTGAATTTTATTTGTCAATTTACTCAAGGGAATGTCAGGATTTTTAACATTTAACGATAAAAGATGCTTTATTTCATTGCTTGCTGTCGTTCAGAACGCAACCGGTAAGTAACAATCAAAGATATTCCACATTTCAAAAGCAGGAACGGGACAGAAAGTGACTATAATATTTTTAACAACACCAAAGTTAACTTAGGTAATAATCGTTGAGAAGGGAGGTCCAACAGGAAAAGTTCAGGCGGAAGGTCTGCTACATAATAATCGTTGGATCAGGAGGACCAACATGAAGAGTGTTCTGACGGTTCACTTATGAATTATCGTTGGATCAGGAGGACCAACATGAAGAGTGTTCTGAAGGTTCATTTTATGAATTTTCGTTGGATCGGGAGAACCAATATAAGTCTGTTCTCAAGGTTCATTTTATGAATTTTCGTTGGATCGGGAGGACCAACATGAAGTCTGTTCTGATGGTTCACTTATGAATTTTCGTTGGATCGGGAGGACCAACATGAAGTCTGTTCTGAAGGTTCACTTATGAATTTTTGTTGGATCGGGAGGACCAACATGAAGTCTGTTCTGAAGGTTCACTTTATGAATTTTCGTTGGATCGGGAGGACTAACATGAAGTCTGTTCTGAAGGTTTACTTATGAATTTTCATTGGATCGGGAGGACCAACATGAAGTCTGTTCTGAAGGTTCACTCACCATCGTTGGATCGGGAGAACCAATATGAAGTCTGTTCTGAAAGTTCATTTTATGAATTATCGTTGGATCGGGAGGACCAACATGAAGTCTGTTCTGAAGGTTTACTTATGAATTTTCGTTGGATCGGGAGGACAAACATGAAGTCTGTTCTGATGGTTCACTTTATGCATTTTCGTTGGATCGGGAGGACCAACATGAAGAGTGTTTTGAAGGTTCACTTTATGAATAATCGTTGGATCGGAAGGACCAACGTGAAGTCTGTTCTGAAGGTTCACTTTATGAATTATCGTTGGATCGGAAGAACCAATATGAAGTCTGTTCTGAAGGTTCATTTTATGAATTTTCGTTGGATCGGGAGGACTAACATGAATTCTGTTCTGAAGGCTTCTTATGAATTTTCATTGGATCGGGAGGACCAACATGAAGAGTGTTTTGAAGGTTCACTTTATGAATTATCGTTGGATCGGGAGGACCAACATGAAGTCTGTTCTGAAGGTTTACTTATGAATTTTCATTGAATCGGGAGGACCAACGTGAAGTCTGTTCTGAAGGTTTACTTATGAATTTTCGTTGGATCAGGAGGACCAACATGAAGTCTATTCTGAAGGTTCACTTTATGAATTTTCGTTGGATCGGGAGGACCAACATGAAGTCTGTTCTAAAGGTTTACTTATGAATTTTCATTGAATCGGGAGGACCAACGTGTAGTCTGTTCTGAAGGTTCACTTATGAATTTTCGTTGGATCGGGAGGACCAACATGAAGTCTGTTCTGATGGTTCACTTATGAATTTTCATTGGATCGGGAGGACCAACATGAAGAGTGTTCTGAAGGTTCACTTATGAATTTTCGTTGGATCGGGAGTACCAACATATAAAGGGTGCTGAAGGTTCACTTATGAATTTTCGTAGGATTGGGAGGACCAACACGAAGAGTGTTCTGAAGGTTCACTATATGAATTATCGTTGGATCGGGAGAACCAATATGAAGTCTGTTCTGAAGGTTCATTTTATGAAGGTTCGCTTATGAATTTTCGTAGGATCGGGAGGACCAACATGAAGAGTGTTCTGAATATTCACTTTATGCATTATGAGCGATTTTCGGAACAGCGCTTCTTGTTTTCGTTCTTTGTTGGTGTGAAGCCGATAGTTGCGAGAGCGACACGCTCTCGGGTGATATTCCATTCAGAGATATGCCATATACGACGGCTAAGCTGTCGTGTCGTGTCGTGAACCGTATTCTCGCGAGGGCCAGTCTACCAACTATCTCGAGTGAGTATGGGTGCGTGTCTCCCGTTCAACCAGCATAGAGCGAGCCATAAGTTACACAAACCTTATTCTGAGCAGCGCGGATTCTCAGAATCAGATTCTTAGTTTCCAGATGGCAGATTATAAGTTTTCAGATTACGATTCCCGAATATCAAATTTCGGATTCTCCAGTTACAGATTTTCAGATTTCAGATTAAGATTTCAACTTTCAGATGCAGATTTCGGACGGGCCCGTCCGGAGTATACGTGTTCACCACATGTAAACTTCGGACCAACCAGATTTCATTGTATAGGTTTAGGTAGTGCCATATCTATCCCGGTCCTACTGCTCCTAAATAATGAAATCTTGCGGGGTAAAGTATGGTATACGTTAATAAAATTTCCTCGTAAAAATGCTCTTTCGTTCTTTTTAACATCTGTCAATTTTCTCCTAACTTTTCTATCCATCTTCATCAATTTTCATTTCTGATATTCTTTCTCCAAGAATATACACTTCCACCGATGTGCCGAAAATCAATTTACAAAGATGCAAATTTCAGATTCAGATTTCCTTTCAGATTCGTCTCTGATTTCCATATTTCAGATATTCAGGTTTCAGTTTTCAAATTCTAAGATTATCAGAATTTAGATTATGATTTCAATTTTCAGATCCTAAAATTTCATACTCTCAGATCTCAGGATGAAGTTTCTCAGATTTCAGATACTTAGATTTCAACTTTTTAGATTTAGGCCTGAGAACTGATTTTGGTAAGTTATATATTTTGCTACTACAAAATAAAATAAATAAAAACTTCTTTTAAGCTTGATTTGAGGTTTTTTTTTGTGGCGTTTAAATAGCTCAGGGATAGTTTTGTCGATTTTAAACCATCGGTATAGTGAGTTCGTAATGGCATAACTCGAAACATTGATGTATCAATATTATAAATTTTGTCTTCCAAAATTTGATGTAAACACGTACAATTTCAGACTGCGTAACTCGCAGAATAATGTGACTATTAACAAAATTTCTTCTACAAATCTTCAGTTTTATTATGACCATTTTATTTTTTTTTTTTATTTACATAGTATTCCGTCTCACGACATAACTTGACGAACATAATTCCTAAAATTCACTCGGTTCATAGCAACCGTTCTCCAATTTCTCGGGCACCCCACGTTCGCCAGATCACGCTCCACTTGGTCTAACCACCTCGCTCGTTGCGCCCCCGCTCGTCTTGTTCCTACCGGATTCGTAGCGAACACCTGTTTTGCAGGACAGTCGTCCGGCATTCTCGCAACATGTCCCGCCCAGCGTATCCGGCCAGCCTTCACCACCTTCTGGATACTGGGTTCGCCGTAGAGGCGCGCGAGCTCGTGGTTCATCCTTCGCCTCCACACTCCGTTCTCCTGTACGCCGCCAAAGATGGTTCTTAGCACTCGTCGCTCGAATACTCCGAGTGTACGCAGGTCCTCCTCGAGCAATATCCATGTCTCGTGCCCGTAGAGAACAACCGGTCTAATGAGCGTCATATACAGGTTACACTTCGTGCGAGGGCTAAGTCTTCTCGACCGCAGTTGCTTGTGGAGTCCATAGTAGGCACGACTTCCGCTGATAATTCGCCTCCGGATCTCACGGCTGGTGTCATTGTCTGCGGTCACCAGTGAGCCGAGATAGACAAAGTCTTCGACTATCTCCAGCTCGTCGCCGTCGATCGTGACCTTGTTATTACTGGACAAGCGGGTTCGGTCGGTCTCAAATCCGCAGGCCAGCATGTACTTTGTCTTGGACGTATTAATCATCAACCCAATCCTTCTTGCTTCGCGTTTCAGTTTGCGGTAGATCTCCTCCACCGCCGCAGATGATCTGCCGACTATATCAATGTCATCGGCAAAGCAGATAAGTTGACTGGATCTGTTGAAAATCGTGCCCCGCATTTCGCCCACCGCTCGTCGAATAACACCTTCTAGCGCCACGTTGAACATCATGCAGGATAGACCATCACCTTGTCGAAGCCCCCTGCGCGATTCGAATGAACTCGACAATTCACCCGAAATCCGCACACAGCACTGCGTTCCATCCATCGTCGCCTTGATCAGTCTGATCAGCTTCCCGGAAAAGCCGTTCTCGTCCATGATTTTCCATAGCTCGTTACGGTCGATCGTGTCGTATGCGGCTTTGAAGTCGATGAATAGATGATGCGTAGGGACTTGGTGTTCCCGGCATTTTTGGAGGATTTGCCGTAATGTGAATATCTGGTCCGTCGTTGACCGTCCCTCCATGAAGCCGGCCTGATGACTTCCCACGAATCTGTTTGCTTGTGGCGTTAGGCGGCGGAGTAGGATTCGGGACAACACTTTGTAGGCGGCATTGAGGACAGTGATCGCTCGGTAGTTCTCACAGTCCAATTTGTCGCCCTTCTTGTAGATGGGGCATATTACCCCCTCCTTCCACTCCTCCGGTAGCTGTTCTATGTCCCAGATCCGGATTATCAACCGATGTAGGCAATCGGCCAACCTGTCCGGGCCCATTTTGATGAGTTCAGCTGCGATGCCATCATTCACAGCCGACTTGTTTCTATTCAGCTGGCGAATGGCTTCCTTAACTTCACTCATCGTTGGGAGTGGCTCGTCTTCGTCGTTGGCTACGCCGGCGATGTACCTTCCCCCACCGTCTTGATCTCCTGCATGTGCGCCGTTCAGGTGTTCATCGAAGTGCTGCTTCCACCTTTTGATCACCTCACGATTGTCCGTCAGGATACCCCCGTCCTTATCCCGGCACATTTCGGCTTGCGGCACGAAGCCTTTGCGGGATGCGTTGAGTTTCTGATAGAACTTTCGTGTTTCTTGGGAACGATGCAGCTGCTCCAGCTCCTGGAGCTCCTCTTCCTCCAGGCGGCGCTTTTTCTCCTGGAAAAGTCGGACTCGCTGCCTCTTCCGCTGTCGGTGATTTTCCACATTTCGACGGGTGCCTCTTTGCACTACTGCCGCCCGCGCGGCATTTTCTTCGTCCATCACCCTCCTACACTCCTCGTCGAACCAGTCGTTCCGTCGAGATCGCTCCACATAACCGATGACGTTCTCCGCAGCACTGTTGATGGCTGTTTTGATGGTATCCCAACAGTCCTCGAGAGGGGCTTCGTCAAGCTCGCCCTCTGCCGGCAGCGCTGCTTCGACCGATTGCGCGTAGTCTGCCGCGACCTCAGGTTGCTTCAGTCGCGCGATGTTTAACCGAGGCGGGCGCCGGTTTCAACTTATGACCAATGAATTGTGGTTGAAATTGCGTTCATTTCTGGATAAACACATGTAGTAGAGAAGCTAAACAAAATAGTGCAATGTTTTTTAACAAACCTATATCGTTTTTTTACAAATTTGTGTTAAAGTTTATCTTGCGGGCTCCGCCGGGAAAAAATCACATTACACACGAATGCTTCTAACTTCCTTAAATATTTCCAAAAGAAAAATCGTGCGCATACTTGCGAACTCGAGCTATTTTCAATTTTGAAATCTAAAAATGTTAGCGATTTTTGTCCCTAATTTTGTTTCAGATAGCGACCATGCCATGCATTTACTTTGTGTTATACAAACGTTTTTTATTGCGTTTGATTTGTTTGTTTAAAAAATGGTATTTTTCATCATTTCTGATAGTTGATCGGCTGGTTTGCTTCGAATTTACTTGAAAACAAACATTTTACAAGGGTGCAGCAAGTGACCCAAAAAGACCAAAATTAAGAAATTTGAAATTTTGGTTAAAAATAAGTTGTGTATACTTGAAAACAACGAAAAAAACATTTTAATTATTTTAAAGAGAAAAACAGGTTTTGGCCAACTTTTTCCATAGAGTACTCCTATGTGTGTCGCTTGAAATGAAAATTAAAATAGTTTGGAGAAGAAAATTTAAAGTTTAGAGTAGGCAGCGTAGAATAAAAGCGATCATGAGACGTTAGTTAGACCATCATGCACTGCATTATACCCTATGTGGTTTATCTATAGGTGGGGACAACCAAAAACTTTAATATTAGTTCGTTGTATCCATACAGGCTCATGCAAGGGTAGTCTTGTCCCCACCTATAGATAAACCACATAGATACTCTCCAACTTTCAAGCTTGATTTAAGGTTTTGGGATGATAACGATAAAAAAATTAGATTTATCGATTTGAACGCAGTTTTTTTTAATTTGAAACAGCCAGCAGTACTTTATTGTTTTAATCATATGTGTTTTTATTAAGGCATTCAACCAGAAATTGTCATGTAAGATTTTCAAAACCTCTGTCAGTTTTTGAACTGGCAGAAAATTACCTTAACTTTTATAGATTTATTAGAAGTTTGGAAATAATCAGGGTTTGTTTATTTTAAACCTTTTCTTCTATAACATAAACAAATGGAAATCAACGAAAGAATTAAATAAAAAGAAAAATTGAAGTAAATTTCTGTAGTGACTAACCTGAATCATTTTTGTTGGTTTTTGCAAAATAACAGAATGTTGTTGATTAATGAATTCTTTCAATTTCTAGCAATTTTTCATGGCTAGCATCGTCGAGAAGAAAAGCTTAGGAACGTGCGCGTCTATATCTTGAGTTCATGTTGGATGTTGATCGGCTTCTTGCACGCCGATCGTTACGACGATCCCTGAAACGAGCTTCGCCACGCCGCAATCTGTGGAGTGAAAAACCGTTGACCATGGTCGAAAAAACCGTATAAGATCCATATTTTTCTCACCTATCAGTCCCCTTGTACTCTCCAGGAGTGCTAGGATGTGGTGCCTTGGTAAGGGAATCGTCAACCCGAATCCGACGGCCATGTAACAGCGCCCCATTGCAATTGTCCCGAGCTCTCCAAGCATCTCGCCGGTCCCGGAAATAAACGAAACCGAAGTTACGCGATTCTCCAGTTCTCTGATCGTAGATGACGATAATTCGCTCGATCGGTCCGTATCTTTCGAACATTTTCCGAAGGTCCGTTTCAACCGTAATTCCGCTCATACCGAAAACACCCAGGCAATAAAAATCGGACAAACGATAACGACGCGTCGCGCGTTTCTCTGATGGTGAGTATCTAGAACGATAATTTCCGGTCCGATCTCGCGGAACGAAATTACCCCCGCGGCGGCGTGCCCCAGGAGTTGGTGCACGGATTGGGCTTCTGCGCCCTCGATTTTCTATATTGTTGGATCGACCGAAACGATCCGTCGATACACTTTTCGATCGTGTCTGGAAATAAGCATGAGAAAATTGCTTTAAATGTTGGAAATCTGGACTTAATCCAGCAAACTTACCATGGCATTTAAGATGGTATTTCGAGGTCACCAAAAATAAAAACGAGCACTTCGAAATTTTTCCGTTTAATCCGCACTCTGCAGCCGAAACGAAAAACAAAACATGAGCGCATGACACAGAGCAAAACTTCATTTTGCTTTTGAAGAAGAAACCTGCATGATTTAAAATTTGTTTAACTTTCCAAATGTTTTTAACCTAACAATATTTTTCAGTGTATGCATCTATAATCTGCAAGCGTTTGATGTAGTTTGGGTTTTCAAACAAAGAGAGCGCTAACGCATGAAACGCTTCAATATGGGCAGCGTCTTGGCTTATTGGCGATTTGCAGCAAAACTATTTGACATGCAGCGCTAACTAGATTTCAGTTACGGAACTAACAAAAGGGTGATGATAGCTGATTTTTAACACATCAGTCAATGGGAGTTGTTTTCAAAATTGTGATTTTTGAGAAAACTGACAAATTTCGAACAGTAAAAATAGCAGAATTGGGTAAGAAAATCTTCGATTTACTAGTCCTGATGGTTTTTGCATAAAAAAATTTAGTTTTTCTGTAATGTTTTAATAAAAAACATTTGTGAGTTTATAAGAATAAACCAAGGCGAAACTATTCGTATAGAAATCGACCTGGTAGGTGTGCTTGACTACGTTGAAGATTCTGCCCGGCCGATCCGAGAAGGGTCCACAGTTTTGAAGCCAATTACGTACTTCTAGTCGGTTACCGTGAGAAAACGGATAAATTTGTAAAGCTGACAGGATATGTTACACAAACATCACATCCGAACGCTGTGCCTCATCCATCACATTCAACTTAAACTCAGACACTTTATTTCTTCATGGATTTTAAGCTGTAGTTGCAAAGCTGGAACTGGAAAGTGCAAACATACCATTTGCTATTTTTGTATCGGTAAGGTTAAACCCAATCTAATGGTATGTATTGCACTGATACTACTCAAGCAAATATGAACAAAAAAACAGCGCCATGGTGTGCCATATGAATGCATGTAAAAATAAGTGTTTTTTATTTAATTTTTTGAAGAAATTCAAATGCTTTTATTGTACACTTTCGAAGATTTGTAATGAAGAGAATTCATAATAAACATTTATGATAACATTTATTAATAACAATTAAATTCTTCAACATAAATCGTCCACAACACTCAAAATGCTAGAAAATAGCATGTCTTGAAGAATCTTTAAAATTTTTTACGCTGCATTATTTGTTCAACTTGGATCTGAGCTTTTGCAATTGATTCGTTCAATTCGTTGTCGAATGCTTTCTCGGGGAAACATTATTTTCAAAATTTTTGTGCACAAACAAATCTCCCGCAGCAACGCAAGTGTCGGCAGCCCAGTCCATATTTACGTATTCGATATCCAAAAATTTCATTAGAAATCTGAAAACATTTTTTCATTCCGTGTTTATTAATTTCTTCGTGATCTGTAAGTTGCCAGGTATATCTCCCCAATCTTATTCAGCAATATCACTCGTTACTTCATCCCGCTCATTGCTTGAACATGGACACAAACTCCCATCGAGCATAACAGAGCTACCAAGTTTTGATGATAAATTATCATTGATATTATTGTTTAGATTTTGCTCGTACGAAACTTCGTTGATCTTAGGTCTTCTATGCATACTCTGCACCTATTTTCGGTAGTAAGGAGGTGATTTTTCATCAAAATTTCGGCGATACGTTTGTTTTGGTTTGTTGTAAGCAGCACAGGCCGAATAAGCGGTATTAGCATTTGCCAAAGCACGGTCGAGTTCCGATGTTTTCCACCTGAAAAAACGGTAAAGCGTTGGTACCACACAGCTGTTTCCGTAAAACTAAAAAATAATTCATATCGATTAATAGATGGGTTTTGAAAGTATAAACGACTGTGTGGAACACATGTTCTTACCGTTTTCTCCAATCCAATCGAGATAAATACTGCACAAAACACCGAAATGTTCAAATTTTCCGTTTTGTTTTGGAAAAATAGTACGCGAAATGACGTTTTCACCCACAATATCATCATTTTGATCGAAGTGCCCTCTGAACGTCGTTTGGAACTGCAAATCGCCAATTTCTACACGGAATGTTTTTTTTATGAATTAAATAGATTAGTATGAAGAATTTTTCAAATAATTCAGCTAGTTGAGAAATTCAGATCTTTATAGTCTTAAAACAGTTCATCTTTAGTTAATGTAAACTTCTATTGAAATTGAAATAAACTGCATTGTTCGAAATAAATCAAACAACCATATAGCCAAAGTTTTTCTTTAGAATAATAATAAATTGCGAAGATAATAAATATTACAATATGAGAAGCTCCATTTATGGAACTATTTGACTCGAATAAATGAAACCCACAGGGTTTAGGCAGGTTTAAGATAAAGAAATATTTTCAAAAAAAGATGAAAACGTGTTTCAGATCATTGATTTTTTTTTGAAGCGATTTTTTCCAACTCTGTGTTTTGGGATGGCAATGTAAATAAAGGCTGGAACAAATATCATTTTCTTCTTTTGTCACCCTCCCCCCCCCCCCCCCCCTTCGAAATTTCCAAAAACCCGAAGGGGGGAATAAATAAAATTTAAAGTATTTTAGTATTTATGTTATTTCGACAAAAAATTCAAATATCCGAAGACTACAAGACCAAAATACAAATTTATTAAGATGGAAGTTTTTTCAGCTTTTGTATTTTAGATTTAATTGAATAATTCGAAAAAAAATTACTTGATTTATAGTTTTTTTTACATATATAAAGCGGCCCACCACACTCTCCCACACCAAAAAGCTCATATGAGCCCCCTGGTAATGACGCTTCCTGTTCTCAGCATGTCTGGCAGCAAACAAAAAACAAAAACGCGAGCAAAATTTATTCATGCTGAGAACCTTAACAAAAATGTATTTTTACTTAATGCGAGGGAATGAAGCTAGACGAGTAAACTAAACTAAACTAAGAATGAAAAATGAGGTTTTGTGCAATAATATAGTATGAAATTTTGTTGCATACAAGATTTCGTGCAATTTATTCCAATTTATTTGTTTTTCGCATTATTTTCTATTGCCGCCCCCCCCCCCCCCCCCTCGAGATGTTCCAACTCCGAGTGACAAAAGAAGGATTTGAAATTTGTCCCGGCCTAATTTTAAAAAAAATTGCATTTCAAATGCGCGGTTCCAGTTTTTAAAAAATCTTATAGTTTAAATTTTCTCAAAAAAATTCAAAAATTTACTGAGCTCGAAGTATATATACATAAAATGTCTTAACCTCGTTTACCCTTGAGATTGATGAAGTATTGATGAAAATAAAAAAAAAATATACTTGTTGTTTCTTTAACTTTTTCAAAAGATCATAGGAGTGATGTCAACTTGCTAGCTATAAGAGCGATCGATGTGACTCAAAGTTGTTCTAAATTGAATTGATTGAAATCGATTTAAACAATTATGACACATAATATTCTTCCGATAAAAAATAACATGTCTTAAATTTTTATTTAGTGTGTATTACCTATTAGTTATTTTTTCAACACCAAGGTAGCGCTATATTATGGCGCAGCTGAAATGTGTCTTGGCTAACAACTAATTTGAGTTTTAAAACACCCTTTTTTGGTTAAAGATTAATCAACGTGTAGCGACAAACGTCAAACCGTGTTCAAAAGTTTGGTTCCAAAACAGCATCATCATTGTTCCGGATTTCTGATTCCGAGTCATCGTGAACTTATTTGCTAATTTAAAATACTATCAACTTCAAAAATGGTAAAATTTGGTCTAATTCATCGCTTTATGTTATAATAACAACATAACCACTTTTCCTCAGGAAACTTCCATCAAAGTTGCTCCCCAAATGCCTAGTACGTTCAAGGAATTCACCGGTCATAATTCTCCGCTCGATGAGAACTGTGCCGCCCAGTTGCAGTTCGTTCATCCGCTTAAACAATCGGAGAAGAACGTAAGAACTAAATCAAGAATATCATTTTCAAGTTCTAACCGACAAAAAATACTTTTAGTACGCCTTGCACCGGCAGAACCTGAACTTCCAAATGCTGCGCAATCGGGAAGGTTTGGCTGCCCCTCTAAAGTTGACGATGGAACTGAAGTCCGTTTCAAAGGTGGGACATCTTCCGTTCCTTCCCTCGAATAACGTCGCCCGTGATGTCCTCACCGGACAGGACGAGCTGATCAGTTTCGGAGATTTGTTCAACAATGAGGAGCACTGCGAGTACATTCGGCAGCCGCACGCCGTCATGGAAAAACAGCTGGGAATGTTTTAAGCTAAGGTAGGTTGGAAGAATTGCGTTTATGATTTTTCCGTTATGATTCGTATTTAATAAACATGTGGAGCAAAGTCCAAAAGCGTACAGAATTGTTGAGAAACTATCCATTGTAATGTGATTTCATGTTTCTTATCATACACTTACTCTTATATTAGAAAATTATTCTAAAACTCGTAACACACCTCAAGTGAGAATGAAAAATCACCGTTATTATAAGTGTTAGAAACTTCTTCAAAATGTTTTAATTTCGATTCCCCCGATACGATAAAATATCCGCGGTGAAAATCGGGGGAAAAGAAATTACAATATTTATAAAAAGTTTTGAAACTTTGAAACCAGTTCAAAACTAATCTTTCATCTGTTCGATGTTTTGTTTGGAAAGTAGAGTGAATGTCATCTTTCAATTGTATGTATGTATGTATTTCTACCACCCAGGTAGCAAGGCACAGCCGGTAGCAGCGAGCAACTCTTGCTCTGTAATTTGTTCCAGACTCATCCGATTGATAAGTTTAAATGCCTTTGAATAGACTGTTCCAAAGGAGAAGAGATATAAGCAGAAGCGCTTATAGCTCTAGATGGGGAAAGGATTGAGAGTGAATGTCATCTTTCAATTGAACATAAAAATAAACTGAATACTGCGTAAATTTCTAAAATAAAAAAAAAACTATTGCCTGAATTCATTCTACCAAAAACCAACAACATAATAACAGTTTTATATTCCTAAAACTATGAAAAATGCTTTCGTTTAAATTAAGGACTTGATAATAATTTTTAAAATTTTCTTCTGCGCTTACAGTATTCGCAGACCTTTCTCACGAAAGCAATGTCCCGAAAATGCTGCATCAATGCCAGTTTCATTGAGGAATCATATTTATTATATTACACGACTTACACGAGTTGAGAGAAATAGTGCGATTTTTGGTCTATTTCCAAATATGACTAAGGTACACCGGGGTAAGTGTGGACGCTAGGAAAGTGTGGACGATGGTTATTAAAACAATACTGTGCACTATTTTTTTAAACTTTTAATGCAGTATGTTCAATTTAATTGTAATCTTTTCGATAACTGTGAAAAGGATTCCGGCAATTACGGATGTTTACAGCGACTTGTTGGGAATTTTCTATTTTCAACTACGATGTCGAGTTTATGTGCATCCTTTTCAATTGCAAATTTCTCGTTAACCAGCTGGCTTTTGACCCTACTTGAGGTAAGTGTGGACGGCTTCATACAGACTCGTTGTTTGCACATTTTTTTCAATTTTCTGTGAGTACTTCATCCGATACAAGTCTCTATTTCTGTACTCATGTTGCAGTCTTCAGACGAAATGTTAGCCCTAATTCAAATTAAAAAAAAAAATCTATACAAACAAGCAATCGTTTGGTCAAGAAAAAAAAAATTGATAAAAAACCAGTTTCTTATGCTTCTTCAGAACAAATTGTCTCAGAAGACCATCCATATTTTTATCAAAACATGTTCCAAAAAAAAAAATCGCCGTTTTTTTTTCATTTGTTCGTGCATTTTTATTTATTTTTACCCTAAAGAACATATCTGCCTGTTAAAACCATTGTTTTTAAAGATTCTAACTGAAGCATTGGGGTGTTATGATTTAAAATTTCTTGATCAGTGTTGGAGGTGATCTGCGATTTCATTTAAGATTATGTGATATATTCAATAACATTTAATGCAGGTGTAAGAAAATTAAATAGATCGAAAAGATCTAATCTGTTAGGGCTACGATGATTTCATGAGTTCATTCTATTTTCTGGAAATTTTCATGTAAATATACCTCGAAACTTTAAAAAACATTTAAGTGTATTTTTTTTATTATAAATTAGAATTTTCAATAAAGAAACATCGGGGCAAGTGCCAATGGATACCATTACAGTTCAACTTTCATATCAATCACAAAAAAAAACTTTTCAACAAAAAAGCGGATCTAAAGTTTTTTCTATGTAGCCAAAATATGTTAAACAAAAACACACATTTATGTTAAGAACGTACTTGAATTCTGTGTAAGCAAACAGTGAACCTGTAAACAGTATTTCGGTAAAAGATGAAAAAAAAATTGAGAACGCAACCAATTTCCAAATCATTGATTGTGGGGAATCGTGGGCCACATTTTGTGAGGTATCTTGAGCCACCTTTAATTTAGGGTTTTTATACACATTCAGAACTTAAAATACGTTATTACTATCTGTAAAGTTTTCTTATGCCAAATGAAGAGTTATGAAAAATGTTTTGGACATCTTTTCTAATGCGATAGAGACGAACAAAAATCTTATGTATGGAATTTCGCCGAAACGTTCGCGAGCCAGGTCTTAGGATCTATTCGATCATACACAACTTTCTTTTTAATTTCCTCATTCTGAAATCGCTTTAAAATAACTAAATGAATTATGAAATTTCAGTTTTGGGTCAACTCTTAAACTTAGCACATTATCTAGTCAATTTGGATGTGGTGGCCCACGTTTCCCCACAGTTTTTCAAAATAAAAAAAAAATACTTTTTTAAAACAGTCAAAACTCGGGAAATTAATGTATTTAAAAAATAAAAAAAAATGCCTAATGATACATCATTTTTCATTTTATCTTTTCTAATAAAGAAGTTATGAAACATAGAAAAAAAAGTTACCCATGATACCCCACTCTCCCCTACATTTTGTACTGGTTCCTTTAATTACGTTGTGAAAGTAATAATCAACCACATAACCAATTCTAATGAAACACTGAAGTTTCAATATAAACATTGCTGCACAATCAGTCAATTTTTTTTTGTTACAGAGTGCCTAAGAAAAGAAACTGACTGTGCCTTTTATAGTTGTTTTAAAAGAGTTTTGCACAAGAACTTTCATAGAGGTGGATGATAACCGGTGCTTTAAATCTAGAAACGTTGAGGCGGCTCAATTTTGTTCTGAAGATTTACGTGATTATTTGACATTTTCTTTCTTATAAAGTATTTTTACTCTGTAGGATACATTCGTCCCTGTTTAACATTTTCGAATCTAAGAATTTCATCAGAAGATTCTTTTTTGTCGAATGCATAAGGAATGGAGCCGAATGAAAAATAATTCTTTTATAAGTCTATTTTTTTCATTGATTTTGTACATCTTCGGAGGTTAAGGTTTTTCAAAGAGTGAGATATGATAAAGAATCTAAAGAATTTTTTTCAATGAAACTGTTTGTTGATTCCATCATATTCGTTACCAATAAATTCTGCTATTATGAAGAGGTTGCAGTAGGTAATATTGCTACATTCAAGTAATCATATCAGAACATTGACAAGGTTTTGCACGAAAACATGACAAAATTGTTCATCATATCTTAAATTAATTTGTTGAAAAAGTTTTCTTCATCAAAAAATCACTCCTAAAATAACTTTTTCGATATAAATATTTCAATTCTAAAATGCTTCTAATTAGTTATGTCCCGTAAAATGATTTAATTATCGAAATTGTTTGTTCAATCGCAGAAATATTTCTTTTCAAGTTAATAACTAAAATATTGATCCTATGCTTGTTGTGATATTTGCTTATACATTCCATCCAAACTAGAAAACTAATGTGATGCCGAGATCAAAGAAGCTTTAAGAAATAAACGACTATAACATCAATTCAGCTTCTATAAAAATATGATTGTATCATTTAAAAAAAAGGAATGATATTTTGAGTGAAAATATTGCCAAAAAATGGCAGTTAATTGGATGTGTTGAAAAGTGTCATTAAAAACGAAGAAATGTGGTTTTCAGTTAAGAATGTACTTGTTCCAGTTCAGGTATTTCCATCAAACAACAATTTCAAAAACTAGATCACACTTGTCAAAAGTGTTTCCTGATTATATCCTTCCAACCATACTCCAAAACAAAATTGTTTGCTAGGATGACCTCGGTCCTAAAGCGCAATGTTATATCTTTCATCCTTTTCTATATTTTTCCTAACTATCTATTGACTACTAGGACGTGGCCGGCGCCGTTATTGATGTTTAAAAAGAGAGCATCAGAGAATGAGCTACTAATCCCAAGTACCATTTTACTATCCATGGTTAGTACAGTAATTTTATTGATTGAATTGTGTTTTAACTTAATTTTCAATGATCTGTTAAAATAAACTGTTTTGAGCTAATAAAACATGTTTTTTTTACTTCAGTGTATCTCAAAGCTAAAAATGTTGAAAAAATATTTTCGCCAGGTTGTAATGAACGCACTCTTCGCGACAGAGAAGGAAACCATCAAGTTACAGAGAGCTTCTCAACGAGAACAGAATCGAAAGGAAAAATAAAAAAAAATCTCAATAAAATACGTTGTATACCGTCATCTGGGGCATCATGCAACACTTTTCAGCTTCTAAAAACCTAATAATGTCCACAGATAATCCTACCGTTTGTACATCAAAAGTTTTAAGGTTAATGGGACATCAAATTAACGTAGTCAGAAAAATAATTGGTTCCACAAGTTATTTTTAAATTTACAAAACATGCGATTTTCACCCTACTAAGAAAAAGGGGTAAATTGCTAAAACCTTTGTTTTGAAAAATAAAAAAAAGTTTGAATAGTTACAGTTTTTGACATATTTGTGATGTCGTTAAAGTACGATCTGCAGTTATTTTTGATTTTGTTAGAATTAAAGTTTATATTGTTTCTGTCAAAGATTTTTTTTAGAAGAAAGCATAAGGGTGCAGTATACATTTAGGGATAAAAAATACTACAAAAAAATTTTCATCATATTCTAGCATATGGAAACAAGATTTCAACTGTGAATCATTGATTTACATGTCGATGCATTTTAGACCAGACTGGTAACGGAATTTTAAAATTATTTATTTTAAAAAATTAAATGATTGTCCGGCAAACATTCATACACCAACAGTGTTGATATAGGATAATAAAATCCATATAAAGTTTGTAGGTAATATCATTGAGCCAATCCGTTACATTGTGTAAAGCTTTTACGGCATCAAAAATTGTAAAAATTACGATTTTACAAATTTTCTATGAAAATCAATAGCTTCAAAAAACTATTTCACGATGTGAGAAACTAGGGCATCATCGTTTTGTTATCATTAAATGATAATTTTATTACAATGACAAGTCAAATAAGTGTTGTAGTACACAAATGGTGCATCGAATCATGCTGTTGCATGATGCTCTGTTTGACTGTACATATTTGTTACCATTACAATGAATTTTCTACTTTTTGAAATATAATAAATGTATCCATTGGAAAAGTGAAAGTTTGAATTTTAATAAGCTCAACACTCACTACTTTCTTCAAAACCAGCGTAAAGAAATATTGTGTAGGATTCAAATAGTCCTGATTTCTCTATTCATATTCCAAAAACGTTGTAAAATTTATAAAAAAGGCAAGTTTTAAGAACATGATATTTTTCGTAAATTAAGGCTTGAAATGATTATTTCAAACCAAAACAAACTTCAGAAAAAAATTTGGAACTTAGTTACCAAAAAAATTTAAATCTAAGTATTAAAGATTCAGCGTAATAATATCAAATCTAAAAACCTCTGACATAATATAGCGAAATTAGGCTCACTTACCCTACTATCAATAGAAAATTTCAAACCAAGAAACGTACGAAACGCATCATTATTTCGGCTCTCTGCCCGAATTACCACCCACCGTACCTACTCGGAGAGCAAACAAACACGTTTTGCTGGACGCGCTGCTTGTGGTTCTAGAAATTCAGGAATGATTTTACGTTTATAATTTTCATATTTCTGTGAAATCTCATAGCGTGAATTGTTGCACCTCACTAGAATGTAGATTAAATGTGCTTTCCAATGAATATACTTTTGATTGGTCCAAACAAAGTAAAAGCACTGAAAATCCGGGTACAACCTGACGGTGGACCACATAAACAGATGAAATTTCAATTTGTAAAAAAATCGCGCAAAGTAGTGAACTTTGAAAAATTCCGGTAAATTAACTTTTTGTTGCATGGAAAATCTAAAGACAGCAAAATGTTAAAATTTTAATAGATTTTGTAGTCATATTTTTTTCAAAAATTCTACCATCGCTCAAACAGTATTTACAAGCAATCGAATGAAAAGTAGGTTTTTTAGACCACTTTTTTGAACTTTTTGCGACCATTTCATTAAAAAAAATTAAAATATTTTTTTTTTTGGCTTCATGATGTAGACATTAACTTCAGCTTTCATATGCATAAGACAAATATTTTTTTGGACATGGATGGACATGGACTACAGCAGTTTTCCTGAGGCATGTTTTTTCGGATTTTTTTTCTTTCATGCTGAATAACGAGAAAACTAGAAGCTTTAGCTATATGTATATAATATTCTAAACATATTTTACTGACATTACAAGATTTCTATTGATATAAGTTTTATATGAAATTCATAATAATTCAAACGACTTAGATAGATTTTACTTTTGGAGTTTCAAATTGACACTCTAAGTCGGAAATGGGAGTTTTTTTTTGTCCAGGCTTCCAGGAGACGTCCATAAAAAAAGTAAAGATACAATATTAAAGAACTTTTGAATTCATTTAGGGTCCTCGAAGAAATTTTTGTATTTTGAAGCTTCTGAAAAAAGTTACAAGCCTTCAAACTTGCAATAGTGTCAACATGACACTCTAATGCGGATGAGGGTTTATTCATCAACTTTTATCAGAGTTTAATGTAAATAAACATAAAAACATAAATACATAAATGATAATTGTGATTCATTTCCCGCAAGTACATGAAACTATATTGCAGCTATTAATCTTTATACAAAAGTTTACATTGGATTACTTCTTTCATTTACGCTTTTTCTTAAGAAAACTATTATGATGCCTGAATCGTATCATTTATAAGTATTTATGATAAATTCAAAGAACGAATTAACGTTTATTGCTGGGATGATGCGAATAATAGAAGAAAAATATATTGTGCTCATTGAGTCCGAGTACTCTACATATAAATTGAACTAGTTTGTTAGAAATGATTTCCATATTTTCTATCAATATCAAATGTAAATGAAGGTAAAACTATTAAATAAGTTTAGTATTAGATGTGATAATGAATGAATAAAATGCAATTTATATTGTGGCTCTTTGTTACATAAATTTTCAAGATCCAACGTAGAATAAATTAATTGTCAAACCCTGAAACCCTGGAACATCGAAATATTTAATTCGTTTTGTCAGGAACGGTTTTGAACGAGAAAAATGTTTAATTGTTTAATTTAATGGATCCAAATGATGTGTCAAATCTAAAACCAAATAGAAACCACTTTAATAATTTTTTTTAAGATCATATCACTTGTCAAAAGTGTCTCCAGATCAAATCCTTTCACCCACTCTAACATTTTTTTTTTGCTGGGACGCAGAGGTGACCTCGGTCCTAAAGCACAAATTATTTCTTTCATCCCTTTCTCTATTTTTCCTAACTATCTATTGACTACTAGGACGTGGCCGGCGCCGTTATTGATGTTCAAAGAGAGAGCACCAGTTTTGGACATTGTGAATGTGTTGTCAATCTCAGACACCATTCTTTTGACCTCTGATCAAAACTGATTGCCTAGGTCAATCGCGGAGTAGCAACCATTGCACAGTGGTGCAGAACATCAATCTAGCTGTACGAAATTAATAGGGCCCAGGGATGAAGAGATAGACATTTGATGTCTTCAGCAACATTGTTCAGTGTTACATGGAGCATATTCTAGTATCAAAATTTTTGCCGAGGGGTCCACCGATAGCGAGATAAAAATGCTAACTTTTTTGTTTTTCTAATTAGGGCTTTGATGTCTTCGACAAAGTTGTTTATCTGATCAAAATACATAAGTTTGTTGAATATGTCAAAGTTCTATCACATCACCCTCAGGAGTTACAGTCAAAGTAAAAAAAATCTCTTGAAAAAACAGTTTTTTGAACCTGACACGTTGTATATCGGATACAATGGTTCGCTGTCTTTGAAACAAAGTTGTAACAAGCCACGATCTATATTTGTCTCATACATTATGATGGGTTTAGAAGTTGCTGAAGCTCTATAGAAAGCATTTAGTGTATTTTATTGGCAATTTTGGAAGGCTCGTCCATCGAAAAGTGCACATTTTCACAAAAGCCCCTTTTTTGGCATGATTTTTGATGATAGGCTAAGCTTGCCAGATTGCCCGGTTTTATCCGGGCTTGCCCGGATATTTGATGCAAAATTTCGAAAAAGTCCGGTCCGGCCCGGTTGCCCGGATATCGCGAAAAAAGTCCGGATATTGCCCGGATTTTTTTCACAATTTTCACAAAGAAACCAAGAAAAAATCAAAGTTTTTGAGTTAGTTTCAGCAAAATCGATTAACGGTATGGAAATTTTCAACGGTTGTTTCAAATAATTTTGCTGATTTACTTTTATAAACATTTAAATATTTAAGTGTTCCAAAAAGTTTTTGGAAGTCTGCAATTACATTAATAAAATATTAATTTCATTTTTGTTGCATTTTTTCTTTCCTTTTATCTATAAAAAAAACCTAAATTTTGCCCAGTTTTTGCCAGGTTTTTGAATTTTAAAAATTGAAATCCATGCCCGGATTTTGCCAGGTTTTTTTTGAAAAAAATGCCCGGAATTGCTAGGCCCGGATGGGAGTGGAAAAAATTCTGGCAACCTTATGATAGGCGGAACCATTTCCATTTGAAATTAGCGCGGAAATCGGTGGAACTAGTAGAGATTTGAATGATTGGAAATACACATTTTGATTATAATTTTAATGGCATGTGCGGCGGAATGAGAACTAGACAGAATTTTATTTTATAGAATTTGAAAGAAAGGTGGATAGACAGGCATTAGTGCGCCAATAGGAGAAAGCTTGATAGGTGATGAAATTTTAGGCTAGAGGGCATGTTGATGAAAAGCTCCCATGAATTGCTCCCGCCTTTGCTCTGCATTAGCTAACTATACATGAGAAACCCAGAAAGAGAATTCCCATGTATAGCGAGCCCAATGGTTTGAGAGCGTGTTTTTACGCACACTTCAAACGAGCAAAAACGTAGCAACCCATGGGCCTACTGAGCTTTCCTTATGCGAGAACAGTTCTATCGACGTTGCCATTTTTTTCAGATTTGCTGCGATTAAAATCATATAACAAACAATCATTGGCAAAAAGAAAAAATACAGAAAATAGTTGATCACAATCCCAACTTCACATTTTCTAAACAGATTTCGGATTAAACATGGTTTTCTTTCACGGGGTTTCGCAATTAAGGAGTCAACCCTGTTTTGTTTGTTGCATTTTCCGTTGAAATCGTACAACAACATCAACTTCTCAGGCATGTATTGTATAGAATACTTTAATCTTCTTTGAATATTCAAATTTATGAGGAAGCTTTCAAATCGTATTGAGAGGAAGTCGCTAACTTTTGTCAGCTTCTCTTAATAAACGTCTTTATAGCTAAATATTCGTTCAACAGTATGAGCCATTTTACTGTTTCGGCACCCCACAGCATCATCAGATCCCAAAATGACCATCAAATGTTGACAGCCAACTATCAAACACAATTGGATATCAAATTTCTCACCCCTATATGAAACTTTTAAAAGCTCCACAATCCCAACATTTGGACGGAACGATGGACCGAAATTGTTTTATCACACATTGCGGCACGTGTGTGTCGTCTCGCTATCACATTTGTCACTCGAAAAGGGATAACTGAAAAAAAAAGATTGCCAAAAAGGGGACGCCCAAACGAGGAAAACCGCTATGGTCGGTCGCTATCACGCCGCTATTTCCAGTCAATTTCAGTCAATACACACATGACTCATTTGATAATTTGCCGACAGCTCGAGGGTCATAAAGTGGATCTTCAATATGCTCATAAATACCGAAAATAGAACCCATCGACAGAGAGAGAAAGCGAAGAAAGAAGGCGGGATCAATCGGTTGTTGAGCGAAGAAATAAATATAAAAGGGCATATAATAATAACCTGCCATGCTGTGCCATCGTCAGCAGCGGGTGGTTGAGGGTGGAGAAAACTTATGAAAAAGAAATGGTGAAAGAAAGTTATTTAGGTTTCGGACGCAAGCGGGGTGGAAAGTGCTTAAATTTCAATGATGGTTCTAAATTGAATTGTCTGACCAAGTTGTCACCGCACGAGTCTATTCTTTGGCTTTCGGTTTGTGGGACTCAACAGGACATTGAGCAAATAGAGTGTTTGCTGAATAATTGATTTTTGATAGTTGTGTTATTTGTTTATCCGCCAATTTCGAGATGAGGTTTACAGTAGACTGAATCAATCTGGGGTCATTTTTGAGTTACTCAAACCCTGGGGTCTAAATAACTTTGTTCTGGTTAAAAACTCCACACATGATTTTTTGCAGAATTTTTAAGTAACGATTACATGAATTAATTTGATCTTCTATGTTTGTATGGGAAAATTTAATATTTTGTTCTGGAAATCCACATCATTTTTGTTTCTTCTGTGGAATTTTTGAGATATTTTTCGAAGAGTTATGGTAATTTGAATGTGCTCTTCGGGTCATTTTTATAAGTGGCGATTGGATGTATTCTTCACAAATTAAAAAATAATTGAAACCCTTAAATACTAACATCAAAGCTATCAGAAGTTATAAACATTTAAAAATAAAATTGATTTTTTTTTTGTTCTTTTTCCATTTGGAACTAATTACAGATAATCTGCTTAACCATTTTGACTTCATTTTGAAGTATTGAATTTAGGCACAATTTTCCTGTTTGTTTGGATAACCTGCCGCTATTTAGCCTACCCCTTTTCTGAACTAGAATAAGTTTCCTACATAATAAATCTGTGAACATTGAAATCGATTAATATTTGTGATCAGGGGACCACCTATAAACTACAGGTTAAATTTCTTCGCAATGGATATTTTGCGAACAACTTTGGAAGATTAATCTTAACTGCGTATCATATGTGAAATTGACTCAAAAATTTGAGTTTGGACCTCATTACCAGGAAAAAAATATTATTTAACATCGTGGAATCTGACGGTGAGAAATAAGTTGCTTCTGCAAAAATGTTTTTGGGAAATATTCCTATGTTACAAACACTGCCGGCCAAAGGTTTGGGACCACCCCTTCAAAAACATGAACATTTTGGTCGGTCATAATAAGCCAAATTGATCTGCAATAACTTGTAAGAAAACTAAATTATGGTCAAACCAAATTTGCATGTTTTTTCAACGGTCGGATTATGTGGTGAAAATTATCAGAAAATAATCGAACTTTAGCTAAAAGTTTATTGAAGTTAACCTGCAAAAATATTTCAAATATCCATAAAGCAATTTCAACTCATGAGCTTCCAAATCATTTTACCAGATAGACAATACGTTGTTCGATAAAAGAGATACGCGTGAAATAAAAATGCATGTTTTAGAAGACTGATCCCAAACTTTTGGACGATAACTTATGTAGCTATTTTATTTATTTTAAGTACATATTTTTCTTCCAATTTTACACAAAATCTACCAAGTGTGTTTTGATAAGTATGAAAAAAGGATTCGAATGCAACTCGAATTTTGAAATTCGGTCTACCCCACCCAGAGATGATTGAATTGGAAGTGTAGTTTTTGTTAAATGTCTAATCTAAGTCTTTAATCTAAGTTTATAAACTTAACATCTACTTTTCTCACAAACATATAAAGAAGGTTTTGCTCACGATCTTTCGAATGAGGCCTAAAGAATTGCAATATTTCTTAAGATGGCTGAGATTTGACTGATCAAAATGTCCATGTTTTTTAACGGGTGATCAAAACTTTTGGCCGGCAGTGTATGTGAAAGTTTTATGAAGATCGATAGAACGTTGCAGAAGTCACCTGCATAACAAATAATACCACTTTCATGAAGAATTAAAATTTAGTCGATAAACTCTTTGAAAAAGGTGAATCCTGATAAAAAATTTTATATCTGTTGCACACAGAAAAAAAAAAGTTTTTTGCCTTTTTGATGTCAAAAATAAAAATCTAAAAGATTCTAAAAGATATGTAAAATCACGAACAAATATTTAAAGTTTCGAGAATCCATGTAACCTTACATGTAAGAACATGGGTGGAACTTTCAACGTCTGAAAAAATAATAATTATAAAACAGCGAAAAATGCACATACAATTCATTCAGAGTAAGCTTTCAACAAGGTTTCGGCGGAAGTCTTTTTAGGAATTTCTAAGTAAATTTAAACTGAATATACCATTATACAGGAAGATCATCCACCTTGAAAACTGGGATAGTCTTCAAAAGAGGTCATTCGCATATTTTTACAAGCTTAAGATACTGGATTTTCATAAAATAGCACATGGAAATGGTAAAAAAAGATCGTTTTCATTTGAAGATATAAAACAATATAAGGCTAAATTTATTCAAGCTTCCTCAAATTTTGTGGTTTTAAATGTTTGTCGTGATAGGATGAAATAGCATTCATGCGAAATTTCTATAAGCAAATCTCATAACTAATACTTAGTGTTTGAATAATATGAAAACTATAAACTTTGTAAATAATTCCAAACAAAACTTCAAAAAAACTTACAAACCTTACATGGCTTAACTAGAGCCAAATTTGTTATGATGATGAATACTTCAAAAATGTCGATAAGTCAAACAACTCATATTTATTTATATTTTATGCGAGGCTGTTTTAGGGGGCGGGGGGGCATTAGGTGCAATTCCCTCGGCTTAGGGGGGGCCCCGAGGAAAATTAAAATTCAAACATTACTTTAATCATACTGCTTTAAGTTCTACAAAACTAGGAAAGAAAATGAAAATCGGAATTGAAATGTTGAAAATAACAGGTAAGGTGGCCCTCTTGAAACAAGTATAGTTTCACCCTACTTGTTTCAAGGGGGTGGCACAGAAAATTTTTTGACTTTTACGTGTCACTGAAACTGCAACCTTTAATACAAATCAACCGGCAATTAACAAAACCTGTAATTTTAAATTGTTTTCCTTGAAAGTTCACGGAGTTTCATTTATTATTACAGCAAATGTTCTGTAAAAAAGTTGTACACTGAAAATTAATTGTCACGTAATTAGTTTTTCGACCTGTAAAATAACGGTAAATGTCCTGCTCCTTTTTTTTACAGGAAATTTGCGTAATTTTACAGGAAATAATTTTTGCTGTGTGCCGGATTTGTGCCGGATAAGTTTTTCCATTAACTGTCAGCAAATTGCAACGTTGATAAATAAGTCGCAAATGTCATAAAGCTGGTAAAACCACTAAATATAATCAAACAAAAAATTAATACAGGTTTGGTATTGAATACGCAATGCAACAACAAAATTTCTATAAAACACTAGGTAGGGGAAAGTCGAGTAAGACGGGCACCCTAAGGTAGAATCATAATAGATAGTCAGTTATTGCCTTTTTCATCGCACTTTTCGGTCAGATGGGGAGTTTAGGTAGTTTGCTATCACATTAACCATTGGAAATAGTAAAAATCCTTCATCAAAACTGTTTTTATAGCATTCTAGAACATGCTTGCAAATTACAGCTTTTAAAATGGTCGGGTAAAACGGACACTGCTTAGAAAAGGTAGATTATGCTGAAAAATTGCTGTACTAGTCAAGCATGGATCACGCAAAATCTGAACGCATTAAAAAGGGTCTATCTCGGAGCTATGTAAACGAAATAAAAATGTTTTGTAATCAAAATGTAGGGTTTTTATTGCACTTCAAAGGAATATGTTCCGAGTTGTATGCAAGGAAAATTTACACCGGTCTCGATAGCGATCAAGCAGCTTCAAGCTGTAATTTTATTAGTTAGGATTAGATTTAAATTACGTAGCTAATATAGTATCAACTTACAAATCAGTGTTGGAAGTAACTTCTCCTACAACCGGAACAGTTTTAATACGATGTATACAGTTCTTATACGAATGCTGTTAACAAATAAAGAATTAGCATAAGCCGTTTCACATGCAGTTAGAATATCAAACCTGGTAAGTTACTGTACGGCTTAAGTCAAGCTAGCTTACTTGGCTGGAAGAGCCGTAATGGTTCTTAATCGAGCTGTTTGCTTCTGCTAAGTAAACGAAGGGGAGTTAGCATGAACTTTTCTGTTTCACGTGTGGCAAAATAAGTTAATCTTATAAACTGTTAA
Source organism: Uranotaenia lowii (assembly GCF_029784155.1). Lineage (NCBI taxonomy): Eukaryota > Metazoa > Arthropoda > Insecta > Diptera > Culicidae > Uranotaenia > Uranotaenia lowii. The sequence continues at coordinate 155,141,961 of NC_073692.1, read as the reverse complement.
ATACGCGGCTTGGAATAGCAGAGTTCTACACTTAGCCGGAAGAGCCGGAACAGTTTCAGAAGAATCAAACTAGCTGGTGCTGCTGGGAAAACATAGAGTTTAGCATTTAGCATGTCCGTTTTGCAATCAGCGGGAAGAACGAACCTGGTGGACTGATGTAGGAACTTTTCACTTATTACCACAATTCAGTTCACTGCCTTTAGCGATCAAGATTATTTAAATTTTAAACTATAGTTTAGGTAGGTAGGTTATATAATAATTTAGCTAGATTTTTCAATTCTGCATCTACTTTGCGCGGGTGGTAGAAAATGTTTTCCGGAACTCGTCTTTTCCAATCGGGAGACATCTACGGCTGGCCACTGAACTGTAGTTTGGCATTTGGCGTCGCGTCGCTTCAAATTGGCAGTGCTCCCAGTTGTCAACAAATAATAAGAAAAAAAATTAGTCGTCCTACCATCCTTCTTTATCTTCTGCTTGACAATTGCCCAAAATTTTTCGATAGGGCGGAATTGAGGGCAGTTGTGTTGGTTGATGTCCTTTATTAAAATCCACCCGTTGGCCCGATACCACTGTAGTACCTCTTAGCTGTAGTGGCAGCGAAAACTTTACTGGTCCTTTGTGAGATCTAATGTACGAAAAAAAAAAACGTTTTTTAAGGCACTCCTCCTTGTACATTTCGGAGTCCATGGTCTTGTTTTCCACAAGAACCGGGGTTTTTCGTCCTGCGAATACCTTGCCAGATCAAACACTTTCTTACAAACTTATCAGCAAAAACGAATTTAAACTTGGCGGGGACATCACCCCGACCAGTGGCTTTGTAAAATTTTTGGCCAGGAAGCCGCCGAAAATCAGATTTCACGGTTTTTGAACCAGACCACGTCGAGTTTTTACGTGGGTGTCAAAAATTAATTTTCGCATCGCGGTTTCCATTACGTGTAACTTTATTGGAACAAAACAAATCGTTATGAAATTTTCAGCACTGATAGAGGAAACATTTCCGAACAAAGTACTGTCAAAACATTTTAGATCCGACAACTAGGAGCGCATGGTGTAATAAACAGTGCGTCCAGATTTTGGATGATCCATGCTTTACTTAGTTTTGTAAAATAAGCATTTCAGAAGATTTTAAAACCAACTGGTCCAAATCCGATAGCGGAACAGTGTGGTTTTCGTAATTCCGTCTTTAATAGGGCTATTTTCACTAGGGATCAACTTTTAGCAGTTTTTATGGCCTGTTTGAGGTACTGAGTACTTTTTGACAGACAATTGCTCTAGCCAATGTTTTTACATATCTTGAGGAACTTATGTGTCCGTTTTACCCGACCTTACAATTTCCGTCTTACCCGAATTAGCAACTTTTTTTTCAAAACCTTTGTTGCTATGCCATTAACTATCCTATTTCAAAAACACATAGCTTTCTTTGAGTTCTCTCTTTTCAATAGCGTTGCAGCGGTGAGTAGTAGAAGCTATGAATGAAAGTTAATTTTTCTTCGCAGCTTTTTATTTGAACCAGAGATGTCTCTAGGAGCCGCTGATAAGTTATGAGTAGTATCGGCAAAAATTATCTATTACAAGATTCGGAACTCTAGCGAAAATCGACGGACAAAATCGAAAAGCGCCACCATCAAATGCTGCGGCAGAAATGCAACTATTTAGTAAAACACGCTAAAGAAAAAAACCAATTTATATTACACTGTCGGAAATAACTAGCAGTTTGAGGGTTCAAAGCTTTTTTTTTTTCTTGGGGGCTGTTCAGATACCACTTGGACAGAAAAATAAGGTTTTAGACCCCCTCCTCCCCCTCCGTGGACAAGCGTGGAAATTTGTCAAACCCCTACCCCCTTCACCGGATGTGCACGTGGACAGATTTAATTTTTTTTTTCAAATCTAAATTGAGAGATAGAAAACACTACTTTTTGCTTTTTTGTTATTGAAATGGATGATTTGGAAAAAAAACGAATTAGCACTTCCTGATATAAAATAATTTTAAAAGTTTTAAATTTCTAAATTATCAAATTTATCACATGCTTTCAAATGGCTACTAGGTGCTACTAGTTGTTTAAACTTAAACTGGAAAGCTTTGCAAATTTAAGATTTTGAATTAAACATCTTAATGAAACTCGATAAAATTTATCAGCATTTGAATGAATTAAACTAAAATTAATTCAAACCTTGGGAAAAAATCTGTAATTTATCATAAATCAGGATCCCAATCAAAATAAATACTTTGCCACGTCATCAAAACCCTTAATCGCAATATTCTCAGCACTGTTCCGTGGAATTTGGAATCAATGATCAGGCTCAACGAGATATGCAATGCAAATTAGTTATCTGTTTTAATTGAAGATTATTTTTTTATTGAGGAATCTGAATGCGCAAAAACGAGTGAGGTTATTAAATTGAGTCAGTGGCATAAAGCTTTTCTTCAAAAATTGGTGAAAGTAGGTCAGAGTGCATTTTACAAATGTATTCCAAAATTGAACAAAAGCATATTAGAGTGCATTTTAAACCCCCCGGAACGAGGGGTACAAAAGAAAAAATCAATTATCGAGAAATGTTGACCTTTTCTGTCAGTAGGTGGTGTTAAGGATTGTTAAAAGATTGTCCGTTGGCATTTATATGCAAAATTTCAAGAGCTAGGTATCTTGGAATATATTATTTTTGGTATCGGTCTTTGTTGCTGACGGAACAACTTTTTGCCAGATCATCATATCTTTTATCTGGAAATACCATTTCTTTTAAACATTAGATAAATGCAGTAGTTTTTTTTTATCTATTACGAAATGCGCAATGCACAAATAATTTAATAATTTTTATTAAAAATATTTAGTCAACGGTCAAATTTGGTTAAATTGAAAAAATGACCAGGCGATTTAGAAACTGAAACTGGCCGATATATGGATTTGAGGTTGTGAGGAACTTGAAAATGTAAAAGTCTTGGATGGATTAATTGTTTGGATAGTTAGAAGATTAAGAAATTTGGAATGCTTTGATGTTAATTTTTAGATTGAACTGGACTATTCAGAATGAATGAAAAACAATGGTTTCCAGAAAAAAATAATATTAGAAACTTTAAATGACCTTGAAATTTAGTAACATTCAATACAAGAATGAGAAATTTTATAATATTTTAACAAATGGAATGATTCGTTTAAATAAAACTCATGTTTTGAAATATTTAACTTTACAACTGAAACCTACGAAAAGAAATAAAACTGATGTTCTTTAAAACCAAAATTAAATGAAACTGGAAACTTACATTTCTAGAATATTTGAATGTATAGAGGAAGTATGCCTTAGAGTTGAATAATTCTTAAACTTTTGAAGACAAAAATAATATGATTTCAAGTTAACAACATTTTTAAATAATAAAATTGAATTGTTTTATTTATAAATAGGAAACACTAGCACCTAGCAAAGAAATAATAAAAATTTATAATTGTTGAAAAGTAGGAAATTTAAATTCTTGGATAGCTGGAATTATTGAGTGTAAGAAGCTTGAGAAACTGAACTTTTCGTAAGTACAAAATTTTGGAAGTTTGGATACTTATAATTTTTTAGATATTCATTTTATTTTGAAAGCTGATCAAACTTTCATAAGTCTATTAACTAATTACGAATACTAAACTAGTTCCATAATCGATGCACTTGGAATGTAAAACTTGGAAATTATATCGTATTGTCTTTCAGCGGAGTTTATGTTTTGATCTTTTTGAATGATTTTCAAACGCATCGTCAACAAAGATACTTGGATAAGTTTTTGAAATGGCGTCAATCTTTAACCCTTTAATGCATAGTGTTGTTTTAAAACAACACTAATTAAATCAAATTTATCTCAACAACGCATTGATATTCACGAAACATTCCTTCACTTAAGTTGTGTTAGAGATTACAGGAAATCAGCTCAGGATGTTGTTGGAACTGATTTTCCAATCATACGTGAGTTATTTGAAAAGGTATGCTTAAAAGTTGACTTTTTTCACTGTTGTTTTAAAACAACATTATGCATTAAAGGGTTAAGTTATTTTCAATATCTGTTACATATATCTGTACCAACACGTGAGAAGGATGTATCTCCATATATGGCGAATCGAGAAAAACGCGTTTGAAGAAAATACAACCTATTTTAAATCGCTAATTAAAAATCACTTGAAATGTTTGCATTTTATGAAAGACAAACGATGTTTAGAAGCATCCCCTATATGTTAGAATAGAGAAATATCAATTTTTATGAAAAAACGACGCGCTATCGTAGATAGAACCTAGCTCACGTATTATTTTGTCTCCCTTGTTTATACACCCTTTGCTATTTTGTCATTTCTAGCTTAAGTTTTAAACTCGCGTTCATTTTTAACTATGTTTTTATGTTGAATAAAGTGTCAAATCTTTACCAACACATAAAAAACATCTATGTCCATATATGTCGTATCAAGAAAAACGCGTTTGAAAAAAATACAACCTATTTTAAATTCCTAATTAAAAATCACAAAATTTTGGTTTTTATGAAAGACAAACGATTTTTAAGAAGCATCCCATGTTAGAATAGAGGAATATCAATTTTCATGAAAAAACAACGCGCTATCGTCGATCGAACCTAGCTCACGTAGTATTTTGTCTAACCTGTTTATACACCCTTTGCTATTTTCTTATTTTTAGCTTTAGTTATAAGCTCGTATTCATTTGCAACTATGTTTTTATGTTGAATAAAGAGTCGAATTGATTATTTTGAGTTTGTTTGCTGAGTAGTAGCGAAAAATTGTTTCGGAGTAAAGGATGTATATCCATGTGATGGCAGTTCTGGTTTCAGAATGTTTATAGATCCTTTACTCAAATTGAGTTTTCAATGTAATGGAATACTTTTTTCTAAAAAGGGTTCTACCGTTAAGTAGGGCAACTGTTGGCCTATCATGAGGTACTGAAAATGGTTTTTGTTTACTTTTGGAGATAGATCCTTTTCACGTGTTGGTACAGATATATTTACTCTGTTTAAATGCTTTAATCATAATTTTACCTTTCAGATTCGTATCCTTTTTATCAATAGAGAATATATTTTTATTCATAATTTTATATAACTATATGTATTATTCTATTGATTTATTTAAAAATTTCTTATATGTTTATTCTAATATTTTGAGTAATTTTCCTTACCACCATATACTATTTCTATACAATTATATATTTTCAGAGGGAATGCATCTGGGGATAACTTAAAGGAATATTGCAAGCGGCACGGGTAGCCGGCCATTGTAGGTTTCTGAGGGTTGGATGCCTTCCTTCGACGAACCATCGGACCGTGGAAGCCCTAGAAGAAATTCGAAGGCCAAGCCACACAGCCATAGGCAGGACCTTGCTACCGATGGGGGAACCATACATACATACATACATCTTGGGGAATTTATGTGTCCGTTTTAACCGACCTTACAGTGTCTGTCTTACCCGAATTAGCAACTTTTTTTTCAAGACCTTTGTTGCTCAAGCCCTTCGACCAAAATTTGATGATTTTCCTCCAGATGGTCAATGAGAAGTCTAATAAAGATTTCACTGTTGAAAACGCTTGAAATGTCCAAAAATATAGCGTGTTATGGATTATTTTCTGAGTAGAGAAAATTACATCGAATGATGCTGCCTGAAAGTTTTTGTTTGTTTTGTTTACTATTATGAGACCTTGCTTGCTGTAATACAGCAGTTGATCTCGAAAGTGTTAATACACCTAGCAAAACATATTGTTATCATTAGATTTTTCCAAACATTGTAATTTCCGAAATACTGAAAGTGTCCATCTTACCCGACTTTCCCCTATCAATTGCAAAGAAAACCCTCCAGGGATTTAAATTGTTTCTTGCTCCCAAAGCCTTCTTTAAAATGAATTGAATTATTACTTGGAAGAAGCATGTTTACTTTCTTTTTTCAATTGGTATCAGAGGAAGTCGCGTTTGTCTGGAATTGTATGAAATATAGAATGAATGTTCTAAAATAAAGGTGTTGGTCAAAAACATTCGTGGACTGAACTCACCATTGGCTTTACTACACAAAAGCACTGAGAAAATTTTGTCCATGGAACTAAAATGTTTTCTTTCGTTTAAAAATCAGCTTTATATCATACCCCACAGTAGCTCTCAAACTTCCGCTTCTTTGACGGAACGTAGATTGGGAAGTCGTTGCCATAGAGTTGGGAAGCTTAAAATGGTCTTCTCTGAGGTCCAATAATTTTTTTTTCAATTTTTGTGCGTGTTTGCATCATTTTCGTCATTCATACCTCAAACCACCACCAGATAAGGGAGAATTCAATTTTCACAAAAAAATTCAATTCTTGAAGGCAACATCAAACTCAAGTATTTTGAATGGAGACAAAATCCTGCAAATGACTATCATAAATCTATCAAGCTACGTGAAGACATTGTAGCCTAGCAACTGGGAATCCTCGGCGGAAATTAATGCTTTCTTATCTATCCCCGTACATGTCTCGGGATTCGATGCCAGAAACCTTACTGTAGAAATCGTCTCAGGAAAACAACATGGCAGATATCTTTAATTTATTTCACACAATTTTCCACAAAGCAATTCCGGTTCCTAGATATTCCTCGGCAGATGTTGCTCAATTAATCATTAAAAGATTCTGGTTTCCCAGACTCTTTTTTCCTCTCTGCTCCTTCGCAACACAACAACAGAGCCCAACTTGCTGCAGCCATGTTTTTGCCGTTTGGGAATTGGGAGGAGAAATCGTTCGTAACGCGCGAAGAAGGAAGAAAAAAATAAGCTGAAAACTAGTTCTTCGAGACTTCACAGCGTGGCTCCGTTCCAATTAAAAGGCAGAAATCCGATTAAAAGAGTATAGAGGCCCCAACAAAAACCTTTCAGAAACTTTGTGAAAAAACTCCATTCCGATATTAGGAAAAATGGAACCCGAAGCGAGGCAGCAAAATATTGAAGTTGTGAGATCGAGTTGAGAAAAAAAAACTCAAACTATAGACAGAGCTCCGAGCTTTTATTGCACCCCCGCCATAAAACTAGATAAACTAGAAGTAGAAAAAAAAAGAGCTCTATAACCTTTTTTAAACCGTGCAGCAGAGTATGGTGGTTGGTGGGTTCCCGTTCGCTTTATGCAGCAGCAGCAGCAGCAGGAGAAACGTGTTCGAATTTGCTCCGCTTTTTTCTCTACGAAAAAGTTATAGAAGCATTTATTTTTCCTGTTGATCTTTTCGGACTAAAGTGGGTTGATGTTTTCCGGATTGTTCAAAACACGTATACCTGATCGAATGGATGCAATATTGACCGCTCTTGGCATTTGCTGCGACAAACAAGCCACAGTTTTAGATTTTAAGTTGTTGTTTCGGATCAGTTTGTTTCATTTTAGGGTTTTTTTATACTGTTGTTGCCGTTTACCATACTTTGACAAAGTTTGTTGGCAAAACATGCCAATCTCTGAACCGATGATGCATGGTTTGGTTCGTGAATTTTGTTATAGTTTATTGGTAATAAAAACAATTCTATTGAAAAGTTCTGCAATTGTGCTTTACTAAATACATAGAGCAGGTACTTTGCACTAATTCTTACTGTTTGTAAAAGACCGAAAGCGAATTCAATTTGATAGGTGAACCCCATTTTTGTACGATATAAAAATGATTTTGAAGAAGTTAATGTCCTGAATTCAAATCTGACTTAACATTAACATTTGAGACCTTCAAAGCCAAAGCGGTATGAATGCAACCCTTCATTTAATAAAACAACAAATTTGCAACAGTATTTGTTTAAAAAAAATTGAAAAATCGTATTTAAAAAAAAAAATCTTCGTGTACACACTTTCGGGGAAAAAAAAACCTAATACCTACCTCCTTCTTAACTTTTGTCTGATTCTTTGGGGTAACTTTGATCAACATTAAATTTTTGCACATAATCATCATTTACTAAGTCTGAAGTTTGAATAGCTGAAAACTGTTTTCTACGTTGGAAAGCCTATAAATTGAGTTTCAAATAGGCTAAATTTGGTTTGTAGTTGGAGAATTTTTTTATATAACTTAAAAAGTAGTTTTTAAAATTTTAAATATCTGTTTTTTTCCAAGACTCACGAACAAACACCTCTTCTGATAAAATGATAGCATTAAGAAACAAATTGGTTGTTTTATATGAAAGTTTAACTTTTTTCCTTTGTATAGGTATAGTTTTAAAGTTATTTTTATGGTCATTCTATGATAATTTTTGGATATTAAAAAAAACGGACATTTTCTATGAGAAAGCCAGATAGAAAAACGGCTAAAAACCCTATCAAATGGTTAAGTTTAAAGAAAAAAAAGAACATAGGAACAATGAGAAGCCCTAGGGCATTGCATGGAGGTAAAATTTCATTTGTTTTTGACACCGAAAAATATTGAGAAATGTTTATAATGTTTGCCCCTAAATGTATGCAGCAATATTGTCAATCATTTCAGTATATTTGTTTTTGAAAGAAAATGTTGAAAAATTCAACTGAGTCCGAACAAAAAAATACCGTTATTGATGTTTTAAACCTTCTGTGCTAATTGCCATCAAAACAATAATATTGAAGATGTTGAGATACGTAAAAACCATAGTGATCAAAGTTTCCCCGAAACATGAAATCTGGTTTTGTAAAAAACATTTAGTTATAGCCACCAATGTCGTTTAAATATTCTGCTATCAGGATCATGCTTTATACTCCTTATCTCAGTAAGTATTTTAAAACTTTTTAGTGTTACAAAAAAGCAACCCCTTCCAAAATATTCGAAAATGAATTTTAAACGTGATCAATGTTCCCCCAGTGTACGGTACGGTACGGTACATTATTTTATTTTGAATACAATAGTGTTTGTATAAAAAAAATAAAAGAAAAATTAATATCAAGTTCTAATTCGTTAAATAGTTGTAATGAAACATGCAAGAAATCAGAATTCAAACATTCTGTACAAATTTCTGATACTCGATTTTGAAGTAGATTTATTCAAATCTGCATGTTGATTTTTTTTTGTATTATTCATTTATTTAAAGACATCGAACTGCACATTTTATTTTAGATTCTAATTTAAATTTGTATGTTTGATTGCATGAGTAACTGAGGTTGAAGTTTTTTATACAGTGAGCGAAATAAGAATAGCACCACTATGTGTTTTGCTTGTTAAAATATGAATGATTGAAAATTACGAAAATTTTCTTCCACAGACTGTTCTGAATTGCTTTACGGATAAATCAAGCATAAGTTACTTTTTTGGACGTAGCAATTGGCGTTGAGGACCAATAATGTGGAAAAGGGGTGCGAAATAAGAATAGAACCACTTGAATTTTTCTAAGAAAAACAACATTATTTTCAAAAATTTACTGTGTAAAAGTGAATAATAATGCTTCTTCGAATTATTTGAATAGATAACTGCATTTTAGGAGTTTTCCAGAATTCCAAAGGATTTCAAATGTTTTAAAATGGGGGTTTTAAGAGATGCTCCTCTAGCGTTAAGGAATTTAATATTTGAGTTGTAATTCTTTATCAAATTACTAACTTTCTTCATTAAAATGACGTGAAATGATGAAACAAACATTCGGGATTAATTTTTAATCAGAAAAAATAGGTTGGAAATCAAAAACTTTGATTTTGTTCAGTAAACCACACTTTTGCCAGTTTCAAGTCGTAGATGGCAGCACTATCTTGCAGTTAACACCAAATTTTGTCTTAATATTGATTTTCCAGGTTTATAAAGGCCCATATTCATCATTTTGAGGTATTTTCCCATTACAGTTTTGTGGAAATTCACGCTGCAGAAAGCTTTTCCGGATTTGCAAAAGAATCACCAGCACAAAAATGTACAACCGCCAGAATTTCTGCTCATCTCAACTTCCAATTCAATTGCAAATCATACCAAAAATACTGCTAGCCGTCTGGTCCATCAAGCTGCATCCCAAATTATAACTTAATTCCGATAATCGGTCCAAAAAATTCACTTTTAGTGACCTTAATGCAATTCTATTTTTTTTTTATGATTTAGTGATCTTAGAATTTCCAAAGCGTTCACACGGTACATGTATTTATTTCTTGACCAAAATCGTCCAGCACTCCCTAATTAACCCCAGACATTCACAAATGGGCATGAATTTGGTTTGAAGGCAAGATAGTGCTGCCATCTATGATTTAAAACTAGAGAAATAGTGATTGATTATTAAAAAACATTAGTATTGAATACCAACCTGCTTTTTGGATTCAAACTTAGCCTCAAATCTATGTTTCATCATTTTGCATCATACTTATGAATGTTAATGAAGAAATCAAGCAGTTTGATAAAGTTTTATAGCTCAAATATCTAATTCCTTAACGCTAGAGAAGCATCTTTTCAAATTCCCATTTTAAAACCTTTGAAAACCTTTTGAATTCTGGAAAACTCCCAAAATGCAGTTATTTATTCAAATAACTCGTAGAAGCATTATTATTCACTTTTTCACAGTATATTTTTAAAAATAATCTTGTTTTTGTTGAAAAACTCAAGTGGTGCTATTCTTATTTCGCACCCTTTTTTCACATTTTTGGTCCTCAACGCCAACTGCTACGTCCAAAAAAAGTAAACTTATGCTTGATTTATCCATTAAGCAATTCAGAACAAACTGTGGAAGAAAATTTTCGTAATTTTCAATCATTCATATTTTAACAAGCAAAACACATAGTGGTGCTATTCTTATTTCGCTCACTGTATTCTCATTCTACATTTTGAATTCTTAATCTTAGTTTTGATGAAAAAATTATTTTCATTATTTTTAATCAAAAATACAACGCTCCGAAAGCAAAATAATGGTTCTGAAATCTGATCCAATAATAAAGTGATAAGATTTCGTTTTTAAATCTCATAACTGACATCTATTATCGATTAAGTTTTGTGACTTTGAAAATAATAATTTCAGCACCAACACGTGAAAAGGGTCTATGTTCATTTACGACGTTTCGAGAAAAACGCGTTTGCAAATTTTGCAATCTTATTTTAATCGCTAATTAAAATTCACGGAGAATCTTCCAAGTCTATATGGTCAAAACGGTACGTAGGATCATTCTTAATATGTTTTTATCGATACGACGGTGTTATCATGGAAAAATAGCTCGCAATTGTTTATAGACCCTACCTGGAGTATGAAATTCGTCTAAATGTGTTATACACCCTTTGCTTTGTACTGTATGTATCATATGTGTGAGTGAGATGGAGATAAAATTTCCCCTAATTTTTGACAAAGGCTTATGGTTCTCGCTACAGGAGTGAGTGAATAGCTTTCCGCATTCTTCCCCTTTTAATGTTTTGCATCTAGACTGTTTGCTTTGTTGTGGAGTAAAGGGTGTATAAAACAATCTGTGTGAGGATCATGTCATTTTATGGCTGTACATTTTTTTGATCCTTTGCTCAAACGGCAATATAAATCTTACGAAAACTGAAAAGCTAAAAACGGTTTTTGTGTTTAGTAGAGCTCATATTGGGCTATTCGAATCCACTGACAACGGATTTTGTTTACTTTGTCTTTTATACCCTTTTCACATATTGGTGCTGATTTGTTTCTTAATTTTCAGAAGATTTTGATAATTTTTGTTTGTTTTCTTACTTCTGATTCTACACGCAATAAAAATGTGCACGTAGTGGCTACGTGAAAAACTAGATAATTTTCATACAATCGATTTCCACGCAGATGCTACGAAATCAATACGCGTCCCTTTAGGAATTCGTACTTTATGGAGATTACCCACAATTGTCGTGAATTCCAAGTAAGTTCAACGCGATGTGGTTATGAATGCTGCGGGGAATGTTTTTTAATATCCGAATGAAATTATGGTTGGTTTTTTTTATCTCATTTTTATTTATGTTAAATATTATCAAAACAAAACAAAATTACATTGTGAAAAAACTTTATTTTCACAATATTTTGCACACTGTTCACTTACACTATACTTTTTAAGAAATTAAAACACTTCATTTCCTGCAGCTTATGAATCGTAACTTAGTTTGTTGAATCCTTGGAAAGTATACATTATTGAAAAATTAATTATTTCAATTTAAAATAGAGGAAAGTGTTGATAAATGCGCATAGTGGGTTAAATGCGCCTACGGCCGTTTGACGAAGTAGCTGACAAGACAACATATCAATGCATTTTGAGGGTGATACGCTTTGAACATAAGGCACAAAAGAGTTTTACAAATTTACCGACTCAAAAAAAAAATATTTAAAATTCATACAAGGTTTTGATACCTTTTGAATTAAAAAATTATACGTAATGAAGTTAACGAAAAAAACTTGGGTGATTTTTGTTTCTCATTCAAATAAACTTAAAACGTAAAACGAATTAATGCATTTATGAAGGTTTTATATTGATAAGAAATTGGAATAAGTGAGTTTTTTTGTATGCCCCTATCATGTATCATCAAAACTTCGAATGTAAACTCTAATTAGCATCTTCAGAGAGAATTGAGATCTTAAAACAGGTTTGATAAAGTTTTTGTTATAAACGAACTGGCTCCATAATATAGCAACCCTAACTTTAGTTTTATTCCATACAATTATAAAATACATAGATTAGTCGTATAAAATTTATCAGGTTTTAGCATTTCCAATGAAATTATACGGTAATATTGCCAGAAATTTTGGGCAAAACATAAATAGGTGCATTTAGCCTGCACGGTTCTAGGGTTCGGAAATTAAGACAACAGTTATAATAATTCTTTTTTCCGAAAATTGGAGCAGATTTCAACGTAAAAATTAGTCCAATAGAAAACAGCTGCTTAAATAATAGGCGCATATAGCTTGCTTCTCTCTTACTTTAGCGTGTTCGTTATTGCAGGGCTGGTAGCGGTTTGACTATGAAAAAGTAGTGACTTTAGTGACCAAAACTTGAAAAAAAGTGACCAAATAGTGACTTTCAGGACCGAAAAAAGTGACCAAATAGTGACTATGTAGAACGAAAAACGTAACTTTGAAGTACAAAAAATGTGACCAAATCAGGCCCGAGCGAAGGATCCGTCCATGGGAGGGTGGGTTTCGAAATTAAAATTTAGATAAAGTAATAACAATACCAAAAACAAAAAATTGAAAAGGAAAGGGTTTTCTTACACCGTTTGTCACTCATGTTCAACACACAAACAAAAAAAATGACTGATAAACCAAATTTTGGAAACATATTACAATGAATGTTTCAAATTTCCGATAAGTTAAGAAAGTAAGAAATAAATTAGTTTCAAAAGAATTTCTTAGCAAATTTAAAATTAAAAAATCTGAATTATAAAATAAATGTCCATTCTTGTACAAAACTTACCATGAATAGATGTTAGGAAAATGATAATAATTGTTAATTTTTATTTATCTAAATTTGGAATTCTTTTCTTCATTTTCAACTGGAAATTTAGTGAGAAAATCCGCTGTAATTTTTTAATTTGAACAAAAAATATTTAATCACGATTTAAAATGTGAATTACCGATTACTGAATAAAAAATGAATTTTGAACAGAATTTATTCAATGTTCGATGGTTTAATTTAATTTGATAAAAAGAAGAATATATTTATAATTATTTTAAAAGTGCCAGTTATATAAGCCAGACATAAAACCTTTAATAAAGTAAAATCCTCCAGTTATCAAAATTTCATTTTTGAAGCTTAAATAATAACTTCATGTTCAACTACACTGACAAAGAAATGTTATAAAATGAGTAATAACGTAAATGATAAAAAATGATGAAAAATTGAAAATAATGAGTTCAAAACTTTTGTTATTAATATTGAAAGCACAAACTAAATACAAAGTTAGTTAACAGTGCGTATTAAAATTTATTTTTAAAGTAGCTACTTAGAACAATTTTTCAAACTTTTTAGATTAATTTAAAAATCATGATCGATCCAAAATATATGATTTCATATAAAAAATATTAATCAAAAGTTTTTAAATTTTCAATCGCAGGTTTTTAAGCTTTAAATTACAAGCTCTGAGTTTTTTGTCACTTTTGATTAAAATATTGGGTCCTAGAAAAAGAACAGAAGGTTGAAATTATGTTTTATTATTAAAAATTTGAAGTTAAAGGCTTATGGTTGAAGAACACGAAAATTCAGAATTTAAAAACAAGGAAACAATTTTAAAAAATATGTCTTAAAAATTTAAAAAGTTTGATTAAAAAAATCCGGCAAGTTGATTAGAAAATTGAAAAAAAAAAACTGTACAATAAAATTCGGTAAATTTATTTGAAAATTGAAAAAACAATATGGAAACAAAAAATATTAGTTTTTAAAAACATTTCAGGAAGAGTTTTTTCAATAAACATGTTTCACCATAACCATTTTGGTGCTTATTTTTTTTAAAACTATTGATTTGGTAAATAATGTCCTAAACCAGAAATTTTGTCAAATTCGGCTGAACACATTTAGTTTTGGTGATAAAGAGTTTATTACTAGTAAAATCAAACATTGATAGATAACTGATTATGGAAAAATATCATTACAAGTATTTTTGACATCACAGCAGAAAGTGTAAAAAACTTGATTCTATTTAAAGCTCATCAATTCATATAAAACTTTTATTTTTAAATAATATGTTTTTGATTTGAGTTTTTGTAAAAAAAAAGTGCAGAAACTTCTCTAAAGATTTTTACTTATTTTCAAAAGTCATTTCAATAACAAAAGCTGATAGAAATATAAAGCTTAGTTCTTTTAGAAATGGGACACTTTCATTTGCTAATAGCTCGTTTACTAGATATCGGATATTCAAAATTTGGACAGCGTTTTGTTGCCTGTAAAAAGTACTATTCGACCTATTTTTTTCAAAATTTTAAATTGACGCGTTTTTGAATTATGTACGATGCAAGAGAAAAAGAAAAAAATAATTTTGCACAGTTTCCATTAAAATTCGTCATTATCCAATTGTTAGCTGACAAAACCGTTGATTATTCAAAGAATTACTGAGTTTTTGTGGTGAATAAGTATGTAAACACTGTCAATAATGTCCACAAAGTTCAAATCAAGCATTGGAGTGAAGCACAAGATCGGCAACTACGGTTGAGGGTAATCTGGGAAGTCAAGTCTCATACTAGTATTTTTAATTTTCAAAAAACGAAAAACTAAGGGTAGATCGCTGAAATGTCTAAAACAATTTTCTCCGATAAGCTGAAAGTGTTGCCTAATGATAACTCATTCAAACCCAACCTCAAACAACCATTTTTTGCTAGTTCCAGAGCTCGTAAGCTGTATAGCCGGTACCGAAGCTATGGGACAGATGATTTCTGATGAACGACAAAACTTATGAAATACCCTATTTTAAATAAATTCCAGCGTTTGAATCCTAACCATGTCTGCTCGTTGCAAGATCCCGAGTATATTAAAGTATGTATTTGCTGGTTATTCTGTATCAAATTATAATGATTTGCTAGAATTCTTCTCCTGCGAAAAAAAAACAAAAATTTTCAAAACGAAACTTTGGTTTTCGCTGTTATTAAAAGCCAAAAAAGAGTAATCTTGTATGTTCCACCCGCAACCTACGATTTATACTAACCGATTTTATCTTATTATAACATCTTATGATGGTTTTACTTCGTTATTGTCAGATTTTTCCAGGAGAAATTCCATTAAAAACGTTCAAAAATGTGGTCGAAAATAATCAAATTTGTTCATATCGAAACTACTGTATCCACTAAAATGCTTCCAGTTTCTTTTAAAAGAGAAGTATTGGATTAAAAAGTATCAGAAATTGAAGAAGGAGGGTGAAGCCATCTAAAATATAGATTTGACGAAGTATAAGTTGGAAAAACTGATCAATACCATGACTGAAAAAAGTGTGCGCCGGCCAATGGGAGATACCAAGAATAAAACAGAAATTTCTCTAAGAAAAAACTATAAATAATTTTTTTGAAATTTTTTCATGGAATATCATAACATTACCTTCATTTTCTTCAAAGAAAGTATTTCGATCAAACGAATGGTTTTTGAGATACACGCATTCGTAACTGTCCCATTTCTAAAAGAACTACGCTTTAAATATTGCATACATATTTAGATTCGGGGAACCCAAATTAGTTGAAATTACCGTTTAAATTCATTGCACCTAAGAAAAATGTAAATTTTGTGGCCTTGTATAAATTTTTAAAACCCTTTTTTTAAGTATTTAGAAGAACAAAAAACACGAAATAAAATTGTGTTTGAAATTGTTTTTTTTTTTTTAAGAATATTTCATATCAACATAACATTTGTTATGACATAAAAGATTTTTTTAATAAAAAAAATGGTTCGTTTCAATCTCAATCTTAGTTACACTTCTTAATAAAAACCCATTCTAAAGGCGAGATAGGGTTTTTGTATCATGTTTTGAGTTCCAATACAAAAGGTTGATTGAACTAAAAATTAAAATCTACAATCAAAGTTAGTTTCAATTCATGAACGTCAAATAATGTCGTCTATCGAAATGTCTCAAGCAAAGGGTGATTCATGCCGAAATTCCGCCGGAGGCGAAAAAAATTTCTAACTGACTGACTGATCAAGTAATTTACCGTTACCACCGTCAATATTAACACGCGCAATTCAAATTACTCTTTCATTGGTTTATTTTTGGTGAAAAAAGTGACTTTTGGTGATAAAAGTGACCATTTTTCAGAAAATAGTGACTTTATTGACCAAATGATGAAAAAAGTGACTTTTTAGTGACTGACCCAAAAAAAGTGACCAAGTCACTAAAAAGTGACTCGCTACCAGCCCTGTTATTGCGTTTTCTGTGCTCTGTTGAACACACACACACTGCGCGACATCGCAAAATCCCTTCAGTTGGAAGGGTCCAGGCGGTATCCCGAACATTGCAGTTAAGGCCGCGATTATGGAATTTCCCGTAATGTTCCGATCGTCACTGCAAATTAGTATTGATGAAAGGATGTTTACAAAGATTTGGAAACGCCAAAAGCTGGTTCTGCTGCCCAAACCCGGAAAGACATTGGGGAAACCATCGGCTTACTTGTCAATATTCCTACTGGATAGGTTCTGGAAAAGGTGATCTTGAATCGTATCCAGCGGTACACCGAGGTCGAAAGCGGATTGTTCAACAATCAATTCGGCTTTCGAAATAGGCGATGACTAGTCGATGCCATTCGAACCGTCATCGAAAGGCTGATAACGCCAGAGTCAAAAAGAGAAGAGGGGATCGTTTTTGTGCGGTAGTAACACTGTACGTGCGCAACGCCTTCGACAGTGTCAGCTGGGCAGCGATTGCATCTTCGCTAATAAAAATGAGGATACCGAAATATCTCTGCAAATTAGTAGAAAACTATTTTCAGAACCGTAAGCTACAGTACATGACGAGCGAAGGATTTCAGGAAATGGATGTTACAGCTGGAGTACCGCAGGGGTCGATACTGACCCTCACCATTCTGATACGATGAGATGGTGACATTGAGCCTGCCAGAGGGATTAAAGTCGGTTGATTTCGCGGACGACATCGAGCTACTAGCGACGGCTTACTCAACAGAAATCGTCCAGCTGAAAGCTTTAGAGGCTGTAGAAACGGGAAGTGCTGGATGCACTCCAAGAGTTTGCAGTTGGCTCACCACAAAACCGAGATGTGCCTGATATCAAACCTGATATCACCGCAAACAGACAGGATTACGGTTGGATCATTCACTATCGAATCAAACCGCGAGCTTCAATATTTGAGGGTGATGATTGATTACCGGTTCAGCTTTAAAAGCCACGTTGAGTATGAGTGCTAGAAGGCGGCAACAGCAACGGCCGCACTTACGAGGATAATGGCGAACAACTCGGGGATCCGAAGTAGTCAGCGGAGGGTAATTTCTAGTGTGGTTTCGTCAATCCTTCGATATGGAGGGGCGCCCTGAAAATCTGCCCTTAGCATCCAGTGTAACCAGCAGAAGCTGAACAGTGTACAGAGGCGAATAAATTTGCGGGATATCAGTGCATACCGCACCGTTTCGTCGGAGGCAGCACGCGCTGTAGTGGGAGTCATGCCCATTTCGCTTTGGTTGTTTTAGGACTCCGAGCCAGAGATATCTCCATGGCCAACTGGCAGTAGCTGTGGGACAGCTCAGAAAGAGGAAGGTGGACCCATCGTTTGATCCCAAATATCAAGGAGTGAATGGAGAGAAAGCCTGGCGAAGTGGATTTCTGCATGACGCAATTCCTGACTGGTCATGGATATTATATTGTTCAAGATTTGAAAAGGAACGTGCCTGACAACATGTTGCAGAAGATGTGTGATGACATCAACACTTGGCATGCAGTCTACGATGGGCTTGCCCGGATAATGACTGTTCTGCTACGCGGCGAAGCAGATGTCAATTTGTTTCGCCGCTCGAGTTCGCATAGGCTGCGTCCGTAAATTCGCATCGCACTCACTATGACATCAGCCATACTCGAACCCCATTTCAGACGGGGTCCACTGGAATCAACATAAAACTAACGCCAATCATAATTTGTAGTTACTTTTTGCGCAGCATGTTCGACTACCAGTTGTCAAAAGCTACAGCTAAGAGAAGCTTAAATACATAAAAAAACAAAAAAAAAGGAAATGGATCTATTGTTGAAAATCATTAGTTTGATTGCCTCGGAAATCCTTGAACCTTGTGTTTTTTTATCTAAAAAAATTATTAGCAGTAAGGTCTAAGAGTTACCACCATTCTGGATTGATTTTTTGGAAAAAAAGAAATCCTAAGTTAGGTAGGAACAACGCAACATAAACCTCGTTTCAAAGTGGGGTTGGGGAACATCGACAACAATCTTAAAAATATGCACAATATTAACTTTTCATACGTTGAAATTAGGTCTTGTGATATAGCTCAGTTGGCATGTTTGTTGTCTCCTGAGCCGATGTCCGCGAGTTTGAGCCCAAGAGCAAACATCGAACACAGTTGTACCGGATAAGTTTTTCAATAACGATCCGCCAACTGCAACGTTGATAAAGTCGCGATTGCCATAATGATGGTAAAACAACTATAATCGAAACAAAAAAAAATACACGTTGAAATATCTCAGTTATCTTTTATTTTTCATTTTTTCCTCATTTATGAAGTATATCGTAGAAAAAAGTTGTTTGTATCCATAAAACTAAGCTTCTGTAAATTTTTCAGTGAAAAAAAAAAATTTGACATATGAAATTTAAAACATTAACATTAACGATTGACAGTTCAGTTCTAGTGCCGAGCATTTAGCAAAATACATTACATGCAAATCGAAGGAAACTGTCACCTTCATTAACGTTTTATCACAAAAAAAAAAATCATCGGCGTCATCGATTGGGAAGAAGATTATTGTTCAGGTGTAATAAAAGTATCTGCACCATCGTCGTAATAATAAAAAAAAACTCCGTACCCAGGTACCAACGTAAGTAAGTGTACGTAGTCTTTCGGGAGCCAGTTGGCAATTGTGGAATCCTAAAGCGGCCATTGTTCAGCCTAACCATCGGTAATAATTACCTTAGGGCATCACCGTTTCGGATGCAAATGATGACCCACACAAATCGGGCCGGGTTTCTTTGGGACCCATGCAATCGTTGATGCCTTTCTACCTTAACAAACGTTTCATTTTCCAATTACGTTGGAGGCTACACCAGCTAGCAATTCAGCCAACCAGCGGATCGTTTCATGGTCTTTTGACAGTCACTTATTTATTGTTATTGCACGTAATTGACAGCCATAAATATCAGTTTCTTTAAGAAATACCGCTCATAAAGAAGCATGGATCTGTTTTTTTTTGTCCTGTATCATTGAATATCAGAGACCCGGGGCAGAACTTGAAATTTTATTTTGCCTTTTATTTGCATAAAATGATACTTATTAATTCTTTTATGCCTCTTCGAATCGTTATGTTAAATTCATTTCTTTTTTTTCCTGATTAATTAGGTATTATCATAGTTTATGAAAGGGCTAATTAATATTCTTTGAATATTCTTTGGCTAACTAGTATTCTTTTCCCTCCGTCCCTCCCCATTTCCACACTTTAAGTCAGAAGGGTCTGTAACATTCATAGACACATATTTCGTATTTAAAGGGTGATACGTTCAAAATTTGGTCAAGGGAAAACGCGTGTAAATCTGTGAAATCGTTAATTTAAACAATCAAATTAAATTTCTTTTTCAAGTTTAATAAGTATAAAATTCCGGAAAACTATTCAGTTAGGCTTCCGCTTTTCCAAATCCGAATTGCCAGGCCTTACGCTTAACCCCTGCCAACAGATTTTGTACAGCCACCTTGTCCACCTTCTTCGCCGCAGAAAGCCAGTTTGCCTTGAACTGCTGCTTATCCTTAGCAGTTTTTTTGGTCTTCTTCAGATTCCGCTTGACAATAGCCCAGTATTTCTCAATTGGGCGGAGCTCTGGCGTGTTGGAAGGGTTCTTGTCCTTGGGAACCACTGCACGTTGTTGGCGGTGTACCACTCCATGGCCTTTTTACCGTAATGGCAAGATGCCAAATCCAGCCAAACCAGTACGGAACAACCGTGTATCTTCAGGAAAGGCAGCAGACGTTTATTCAAACACTCTTTCAAGTAAATTTCTTGGTTGACAGTCCCGGAAGCTATGAAAATGCTGCTTTTCAAGCCACAGGTACAGATGGTTTGCCAGACCTGATATTTATTCGCGAACTTTGACAGTTTCATGTGCTTGAAAATATCTGCTACCTTTCCCTTTCCTTTTGCCGTGTAAAACTCCTGTCCCGGAAGCTGCTTGTAGGCGGCTTTGTTTCGTCGTCCATTACTACGCAGTCAAACTTCGTCAGCATCGTCGTGTACAGCCTCCGGGATCGCGCTTTGGCCATCGTATTTTGTTTATCATCGCGATTTGGAGTCACTACCTTCTTGTAAGTCGATAGTCCGGCTCGTTTTTTGGCTCAATGGGGTTTTCGATTTCCCCCCGATACAGACTTCGTGGCTGTCGACAAACGTTCCCCAAACACTTTAATTACATTTGTAACGGTTGATTTGGTAACTTTTAGCGATTTTGCCAGCTTTGCGTGCGACTAGCTCTGATTTTGATACGCTGCTCTTCTTCCTTGGACGGCATTTTGACAACTGAAGAGTGAATTCCAAAATCAAAATAGGAGCAACATTCTACACACACATTCAAAATGAGAGGTGTTCAGGTTTTTTAAATGCAAAATTGAAAGAAATACGTCAAGTTGATATTGACCAAATTTTGACCGTATCACCCTTTAAATAGCTTCCCATGTCAAATGTGATTCTATAAATTCTTGGTTAATGCAAAACATTTGTGTTGGAGCTTCCTCTTATCTAACTTTGTCCTTAATAGTTAAGCGAAAAAATTTAAAAGACCCCCCACCCCTCCCCCCTCTCCTTTCTATCCATCCACCGGAAGGAGGTAGTAGTACTTAATATCCATAGAAACATTCTTCGTATTCAAATACCCTCCCAAGCTAAATTTGGTTCCATTCGCTGGATAAGTTTTCGAGTAATGTAAAAATTGTAGGGAGCATCCTCTTCGCTTAAAAATTTCTCACTGGAAGAATAGCGGGTTCTTAAAATATCATAGTAACATTTCTTGTTATCAGATTCCTTCCCATACCAAATTTGGTTCCATTTGCTAGATAAGTTTTCAAGTTATGCTAAGAATTCTAAAAGAGCCCCTTCCCTCCCTTCTATCTCTTCACTGAAAGAAGGAGGGGTCTCAAATTATAATAGGAACCCTCCCACAGTGGTCGGAAAATCGCTCAAGAAAAGCAATCAGGAATGGTTTCTAGCTAGAATGATGCTACCTCCGAGTGCTTTGATACGCACGTGGTAAAAGTACCCATTGAATATATGTCGAAAATCAACACTAACTTGATACAAGAAGATATACCATGCCCCACCGGAGGCTACCGTTGCTATTCGTCACGTGGCTAATCGACGGTGATCGACATACTTGGTGATACATTTTGAACGTCGCTCCCTCAATCATTCCCGAACGTCTATCCGCGCATCATTGTTGATAATGCTCGTTATTGATAGACGATCATTAATGTTTCAAAAGGAAAAATCTGAATAAATACCAGGACCACATGTTCAAAAAAGCTGTAGCACATGCTGGACAGTTCATTGCGGTTTCCTAGTCATGATTTTGTCCTTCTAAGCAAAACGAAAAATAAAAAATCATCTGATAGCCTACATAGATCGCTCAGAACTGAAACATATCAGTTATGATCCTAAAGGTTGAAAGTCGTTAGGGGAAGGAAATCAGCATCGAGACGTTCGTTGCTGATAGTCTGCGTCCTTTTTTACCTCATCATGTATCGCAAAAGTGTTTCAAATACAGAAGCGTCGTTGTCATGCATGATTGTTTGTATGATTTGGTTGAAGAAGGAAAATTTGACTGCTTTGATTTTTTGGCTCTGAATGTAGTCAAGCATGGCTCAGTGAAAATGATTGATTTTCGGAAGCATGCCCTCCCAGGCCTCAAAAGCACCCACCTGGCAAGTTTTGAGTAAATCGGTTCAGTAGTTTCCGAGTCTATAGGGAACAGACAGAAAGAAATCAATTTTTATATTGATTTGATACTAAGGGGTTTTCAAGAACGAAGACCTACAATATGACAAATAACTTCTTCCAAAAGAGATAAATCCATACAAAATCAATACAAAATACGTTAAAACTCGAACAATTTTGTTGTGGTTTTTATTGGAACACGAACGAATGTTTGCCATCAGGTATCAGAATGGGGGTAGGCTTAATAGCGGCACATTATCCAAACATACGAGAAAATTGTGCCTAGCCAATTTTTATTAAATTTGGTACACCACCGAGTTTTTATAAATCGAAATTGTATGTGTGTCTTCGGAAACTTTTGAACAAGTACATTAGATTGAGTAGGATTTGAAGTTTTAAAACGAATGGTGCAAACCCGTACAATATAATTAAAAAAAATCTTCTGAAACATTTCCTCAAAACCAGTACTGACTCATTTTTTCAGAGTAAACGATAAAAATTTTGGAATTTAGAATTTCAACTTGAAAAACCTTTAATGGAAAGGGGGGATGATGAATGTAAGAATTAACGAACCGCTTACACACGCCTTTTTCTTTCAATTATTTTTAAATTTGATTAAATATTTCAGGATATTTGCTCTGCTTTTAAACTCCAAAAAAATAGCCTAAATTCAAACACGTTGCTTCGATGCAAACCATTCCTCATTTCATTCCAGTTTGAAAGTTTCTACGACAGGAGTAGGTTGGCCTTGTTTTTCATGGCGACTGAAGTTCAGTTCCGATGCCACGTCCCAAAAGTGCCATAAAAGTTGACAACCCTCTTGAGGGAAGAGCACAGAACAGAAAGGAAAAACGAAGACGAAGAGACCGATACGGTCCAAGCAAGACAGGACGAGCGAGGCGGATATGCCTATCTCTCCAAGGAATGGAGGGTCGGCTAGCTAAGCGCGTCTCTGCGTTTTGTGGCAATTTTAACCAAATGTTGAATCACGCGCCCTGAAATTTATCCTAACGGCTGTCGACGGATTCCACATTTCCATCCTCGTCGTAATACGGTATCTATTTCTGAAATAATTCAAAGAGACGCGTCTTGTTTCGAGGCAACGAACGGCCCGAGCCTTTTTTTAATACTGAAGCAGTCCATAAAAAAGGACATAATTTTTTC
Source organism: Uranotaenia lowii (assembly GCF_029784155.1). Taxonomy (NCBI): domain Eukaryota; kingdom Metazoa; phylum Arthropoda; class Insecta; order Diptera; family Culicidae; genus Uranotaenia; species Uranotaenia lowii. Next base: position 155,118,383 of record NC_073692.1, on the reverse strand, counting down.
GCGTGAAACAAAGATTTATTAAACTAAGGCGGGAGTTCGCTCTGTTGTTTGAAAGATGGCACGGCATGCGTTCGTTCGTTTGTGGAGATACATATCAACAATAAAGTACATAAAAACATTAGTTTAGTGGCAACATGCCAAAACCGCAAACAACAAGAACAACAACAACACTAAATATATCGAGTTTTACGATTAACCTCATTCCAGGCGTTGCGTTTCGAGTCCAAACAAACGCTAAAAGTTATGACTTTTGGCTCTGTCCTGAAACTCGCTGTTTAAATTAATTTTATTTATTGATACTCAAATGTTGATGGATCGATGATCGATTTTATGCGATGCCAAGTAATTTGATTAATTGATACCGATTGTGGTTTGGGCATTTTAAAGGAATGATTTTACGAAAAGAACTGTTTTCCATGGTTTTAGAAGAACTAGGAAAGGAACTCTAGAAATTTCCTTTGTAAATCTCGTGGTTTTTTTTCTATCAGCTATCTTTTTGAAATTTTATAGAAAATTTTGATTATTTTATTTAAACTAAACATAAAACATGGTTTAAACATGAACATTTCTTTCTAAGGCTGTAAGTAATTTTGGCTTAACCCGTTTTACCCAAACAGGAGTTAATTTGAATCTTTCATTTAATTTCACCGAAATATGAGGTCTTTGATAACATTTCATGCCAGAGTTTTATTTGTGAACCTGAATTCTTCCAAAGGCAGGTCTATTTTTTATTTCTTTTCTCAATTCTGGATTATTTTCCAAATTCTGAGAGCATATTTATGAACCCAAGGACACTCATTCATGATAAAATTCAAAGAATGGCAATGGCGCCATGTTAATCAACTCTTCTTGAAATGAATAATTTTGACTTCTTCATTCCGTTATTTTTGTTTTTATTTATCTAAAAATTTTTGCAACTGTTTTCTAAGAATACAACCTTTATGGAATTTCTTCATTTTTTAAATTTTTTTGTTAATGATTTCATATTTATATGTTAACTTCTGGTTTGGTCAAATTTTTCGAAACTTTCTTCGTTTTTGAAATATTGTTACAACAATTTTTTTATCAATTAAGATTATTGAGTGATGACCATTTTGAACCTTTTTGAACATTTCAAATAATTACAAATTCATTTTGTATTTTACTAGCTGACCCGGTATGCGTTTCTACATCCTCTTAAATCCAATAAAATGTGTGAAAACAAATCGTTTTTGATTAAAGTTAACCATTTGAGTTATGAAAAAAAGTTGTATGGGAGCTCGCCTTCCCCCCTCCTAACGCTCCGGTAAAAGGAGAAAGAAGCCTTAAACGATCATAGAAATAAAAATCTACTCAAATACCCTCTGCCATTAAATTTGAATAACAAGTTCTCGAGTGATCCAAAAATATTGTATGAAAGACTCTCTCCTCCTTCCTTCCTTCCCAATGGAGAGAGGGAAGGTCTTCGAATAATTAAAAAAAAAACATCTCTCGTACTCAAATATACTTCCATGACAAACTTTGGTTCATTTGTTGGATTAGTTCACGAGTAATGCATAAAACTGTATGGGAGACCCCCTCTCCCTTTTTCATCCCTCCATTGGAAAAAGGGATAGATTTAAAAAAAATTGTAACTCGTTTCTTAATATCTGGTATGCGAAATTCGGTTTCATTTCACATTTGCATGATTTGTTATCGAATAATGCATTAAATTGTATGGAAGACCTCCTCCCTACTTTTTATCTTCTCAATCGAAGAGGGGGTAGTCCCAAATTATCATAGAAACATTTCTCGTTCCCAAATAACATCCCATGTCAAATTTGATTTCATTTGCTTGATTAATACTACAATTGTGCAAAAAATGTATGGACCAAAATGGTGTTCTTCTATCACCAAAATGGAAGGAAAGACGGGTCCCAAACCATCCTTAAGTTATTTTTCCAACGCATATAATTTCGCATGCTAAATTTGGTTCCGTTGGCTCTCGAACTGTACAAACAATTGTATGGGAGCTCCCCTCTCACCTTTCTACCTCCACACTGAAAGGAGGGAAGGGGCTCAAACCATCCTTGAAATATTCTTCCTTCCCATATACCCTAGCATGCCAAATATTTGTTAAAGCAAGAACATACCTCGATTAAAATAAGTTCAGAATTTTAGGGTTGTAGGTAAAAAGGGAAAAAAATCAATTTTTTTGAAAAAAAAAATAAAAATTTGAAATAACTGATAACTAACTAATAACTATTAACAGAAAAGTTATAAGTATTTTACATCGTTATAAACCTTACAAATCAAGCTTTCCTAAACAAATGAGCTTGACCAGCAAACATTTATGAAGGTATAACACAGGATCAACAGAATTATTCAAACAAATATACCAGATGAAAAGATTGTATTATACTTACCAAAATAGCATATAGCTACAAAAGTTGAGGCGATATATCTACAATGACAAGATTCCAACGATTAAATTTTCCCACAAAAAGCAAAATAAACATAAAAAAAAATTCCCCGACCGAGCTTTGAACTCCAGTCCTCCGAATTGACTGTCCGACATCTTACCACGATGCCAACTCATCAGTTGATATGATCCACGCTATAGCTCTATAAGTGAGATTCTTCTTTTACAAACCGGTCAAAGGAGGAGACCGGATAGAGTGTCAATTGAAGGACCGTCGATTTACCGTAAATCAGTTCACTCAAATCGTAAATGTTGAATTAGCATATTCTAAACTTTTCGGAGACATATTTACAAATTTTTGGGCAAAGCTTGTCGTAAATGAATGATGGAAAATCACTCAATACCAACTTGTTTGCGATGGTTATTGAAAATGTCTTGATATTCGATTTGCATTATCATTTCTATTACGATTTCATGTTAGCTGGGTGCAATGCTTTGACGTTAAGAAAAAAAAGATAACGCATGATTTTAAATTAATTTAAAATTTTAAATTTTTAACTCTTTGGGCGCGATCTTTCTTTGTTAGCTAGTGTCAGGGCAGAAATCTTTATTTTATCCAACTTTTAGTTAGTTTTTAATAATTTGACTGCGACCACTTACAACAAAGATCTTTAGAGCGATTTCAAAGTTGTGCCGTATTCAGTTTTTTGGTTCCTTTTTCTATGGGAGATTTCCATGCGAAAGAGCGCAGAAAGCAAAACATGCCACTATAACAATTTGATCGTAACACGTCAAAACATGATCTGAGACAACTAGTTTCGATCATAGAGTAGTAAGCCATGCCTTTTAGGCGACGAACGCGTTTTCGTTTTCGTCCATCAAAATCTATATATATAAAAATGAATTTCTGTCTGTCTGTCTGTCTGTCTGTCTTTCTGTCTGTCTGTCTGTCTGTCTGTTCCCTATAGACTCAGAAACTACTGAACCGATTTGTGTGAAACTTGGCAGGTGGGGGTATTGGAGGCCGGGGAAGGTTCCTATTATGGTTTGAGACCCCTCCCTCTAACATGAAGGGGGGGAGGGGCCTCCCAAACAATAGTCAATTTTTTGCATAACTCGAGAACCAATCAAGCAAATGGTATCAAATTTCGCATGGGGTGGTATTTGGGGACGGGGAATATTTCTATGAATATAAGGTACCCCTCCCTCCCCTCAGTGGGGTGATAGGAAGGGGGGAGGGGGGCTACCATAGAATTTTTCATATAACTCGAAAACTAATCAAGATATTGGAACAAAATTTGGCATGGATAGGTATTTTGATACAAAAAATATTTCAATGATTATTTGAGACCCCTCCCTCTTTCCAGTAGAAAGGGGGAGGGGCCCTCTTTCATATTTTTATACATAACTCAAAAACTAATAAAGCAAATGGAACCAAATTTGGCATGGGAGGGTATTTGGATACGACAAATATTACTATGATTATCTGGGACCCCTCCCTCTTTTCAGTAGGGAGATATAAAAGGGGGAGGGGGCCTCTTTTATAATTTTTACATAACTCAATAACTAATTAAGCAAATGGAACGAAATTTGGCATGGGCGGGTATTTGGGAACGTGACATATTCTTATGATTATTTAAGACCCTTTCCTTTTTCCAGCTACAACAGCAAATGGAGCCAAATTTGGCATGGAACGATATTTGGGTACGAGAAATTCTTCTATGAATATTTGGTATCCCTCACTCCTTCAAAGAGGTGGATGAAAAGGGGGAGTAGAGGTCTCCCTTACAATTTTCAGTATAACTAGAGAGTTGATCGATCAAATTGAACCATATTTGGCATGTGAGGATATTTGGATACGAGAAATGTTTCTATTATAAATTGAGGCCCCATCTTTTTTAGCGGAAAGATATAAAGGAGGAAAGGGGGGCTTCCATACAATGTTTTTGCATAACTCGAGAATTAATCGAGCAAATGAAACCAAATTTGGCATCAAAAAGCATTTGAGTACGAAAAATACTTTTTCTATGTGAAACAATTCCTTTCTTGCAATAGGATGATAGAATTAGGAATATAGGAGGGAAAGAAGAGGCTTACATTTAACTTTTTTTTAAAAAAATCCGAGAAATGGACAAAACTTAACATGAAAATCATTTTGGTATGATTCTATGATTATATGACACACTTTCAGTGAGTAGGTACAAAGGAGGAGGGAGGTGAGCCCAATACAATTTTATTAGCATAAGTTCTCAACGAATAAGTTCTAACGAAGCCAACAAATGGACACAAATATGACATGGAAAAGTACTTGGTTACGAGATATGTTTCTACGATTGTTTTAGACCCTTAAGCTTTACAGTGTAGAGAGGGGAAGAAAGGAGAAGGTTCCGTATACATTTCGTTGTAAAGCTTAAAAACTTATCAACCAATCAATGGAACTATATTTGATATAAGCGGATTTTCGGGAACGAAAAAAATGGGTATGATTATTAAAGATCACGACCTCCATTCAGCAGGAGGTGAAAGAAAGAACAGGGGAGGGGGCTCTCTTATCAGTTTTTAGCATAAATCTAGAACATATCAAGCAAAAACAACCATATTTTATAAGTTAGATTGTTTGCGTACGATTAATTTGGGCCCTCCCAGCTCAGGGTGAAGTTTAAAGAAACAGATTAAAATTATCAGATCTTTAACACAAATTTATAGCTCAAGATTAAAAAAATTAGTTTCAGTCATCTTTGTACTGCAATTCAAAACTCCAGCTGCAACTCTCATTTTATAGCGGTTGCTTTAGAATTATGTTATAATTTGATTTAAAATAATGCCAACAAAACAATAAAAATTTGAATAATTTCTGAAAATACTATTTGTTTTTGAAAGGTGTAGCAAAGCACACCGGGTCAGCTAGTTTTAAATAAAATTAAAGTCAAACTATCACCCTTATTCTCGTTTTCGATCGAATGACATTCGTTCGAAAGTTTTGCAATTTTGTATTCTTGTTTTCGTTCGAACGAATGAGAACAGTTCGATCTTTCGAACATCGTTCGTTCGAATAAAACGTAGCATTCCGGTTTTCGATCGAACGTATTTTTACTAACGAATGTCAAACGCGAATAGTGAAGTGTTGTGAAGTGAAGTGTTGGAATAACCGACTAGGAAATAATTCAAAACTTATTTCCACGACCCATGTCCCATTGCTTAAAATGTAAGTAAATCAATCTTGAATTTTTAATAATTTAAAACTAAATGCAACAAATTCCATGCAAAATAATTGACTCCGATAATTTGGCTGGTACAACAACATTCAATGGCACAGCAATAGTTAACAATTATTCATTCCTAGCTCGAAGCGTGTGAAGAGCCAAAGTACCAACAAATCGCAATTTTCGCGGATGGTTGAAGTTCTCGAACAGCACCCGGATGTAGCTAAAGGGTTTTCAAAATATGATGGTGCACCGGTTTGGGATCAAATTGCCCAGGATCTGAATAGCCTTGGCCCTCCAGAAAAAGACTCAACAGCCTGGAAAAAAGTAAGTAGAATCAAAGCGTTTTTGATATTTTGTGTGAGTATAATGCTACCGGCTGATTTATTTCCAGGTATGGTCTGATCTAAAATCTAATTTAAAAAAGAAACTATCGCATAACCGCCAAGAGCAACGGGCAACTGGAGGTGGCCCGAATAAGATGTGTCTGCTCACGGATCTCGAAGAAAGGATTGCCGCATTGGCCGGCTTGACACCAGCCGTCGAGGGCATCGAAGGAACTTCATCGTTTGGTATTGCAAGTGAAAACATCAGTGGAATTGCCAATGATGCTTCAGTGGAGCTTGCTTTATCAGACGAAGAAGAAACACAAGAAGATACCCGTCGAGAAACTACCCGCCGGAAGAGGCCATTAAATCAAAGTATGGAATTGTTGAAAGAACAAGTCCAGCAACAAGGACAATTTCACGGCGATGTTGTGAGTGTTTTGCGAGCTCATACAAAACAACTTGAAAATTTATCATACTACACAAAACAAGTTTCGAAGCGCATGTTGGAAATATCCAACATGACAAATCAACAGTTTCAAGAGCAGCGTCGCCACAATCTGGAAATGGAAAAAATTAATCTAGAAAAATTAAAAACAAAAAAAGCAATTCTAGAACTCGAACTTCAAAAAGAAAATTCATAAAAAAAAACTTGATGATCCACTTTTCGTTATGATATCTGTTTTTACAAAGCTAAATAAAAGATTAAAATTAAAGCTATGAGTTTTCTTCATGCGAAATAATGAAAAAAAAATGACGTTCTGCAGAACAACATATATATATATTTATGAATTTTAAACTATGAATTATTGTCAAAAGATAGGCAAATGTTGTGTAAAGCACAACAAACGTTAACAATTTTTGCTACTTTATTCGGAGAATAGTGGAGCTGTCGAGCCCCGAGTATGCAGCGAAATCTATTTTTAAGAACTCCAATTGTCCGTTCAATTATTCCCCTAGCTAAGCTATGCTTGCTGTTGAAGGTACTTTCGAGAGATCCTGATTGTGGGGATCTATGCGGTGTTATGAGCCATGGTTCAGCAGGATAGCCAGCATCACCTGTGAAAAAAAATCAATGCATAAAGAGGAATTCGTGAGCTATGTTATTGCTGTGCTTTTGTTTGAGGATTTTTATACTTAGGCTTACCTAAAATTTTGTAATTAACATCGCCTTGTCTATGCATTTCTCTTAAATGCGCTCGGGCGGCACTTAGTCCCCATATGTGAGAATCATGGTTTGATCCTTGGAAGCTGGCATCAATAAATCGAATTCGTTGGGAATGGTCACACATCTGTTAAAAAAGTAATTTTAATAGCCACATGATACCACATTATTTTTACTAATAAACTACTTACAATCATAGCATTAAGACTATAAAAGCGAATCAAAGCAATCGAAAGATTCCTTTTAATTCAACCACGGTAAATGAAAAGTTCATATACCAGTATTTCGATAGCAACTTACTACCTTCTTCAGTGAACGTTTTCGATTGATATTCAATCGAAAACGTTCACTGAAGAAGGTAGTAAGTTGCTATCGAAATACTGGTATATGAACTTTTCATTTACCGTGGTTGAATTAAAAGGAATCTTTCGATTGCTTTGATTCAGTTTGAATCATTCAACCAAGTAGGCTCATACCACACCAGAGTGACTATAAAAGCCTTTTCTATTATAGTACAGATGACGGTTATTTTTGGGTGGAACAATTTTAATGTGTGTGCCATCAACACACATAATGACATTTGGTATTCCTGATTTGTCGTAAAAGTATCGCTTGGCTTCCATTTTTTCCTGCTCAGTCATTGTGAAAGTGATCCATTTCGGACATATTTTTCTCTCCATGGCATTCAATATTTCGGTAAGCACCTTAGAAAAAGTTGGTTGGGCTATAGCGACGTCATAATCCTTCCCATTCCCGTGCTGATAGTTTCCCTCGGCGAAAAATCGTAAACAGGCAGCTAATTTTTCTTCAACAGATAGGCCATCATGTTTTCGAAGAGGAAATTCCTCTTGAATTTCTTGTCAAACGTATCGAAAAGCCGCTTTACTTAAACGACAGTTCCTTCTGAATCTAAAATTTTCAAATAGTTGAAAATTAAATACTAGTTCACACTGAGCTTGCAAAAAAGTCACAAATTTTAATTTTAATTGTGTTGAAATACTCACTCGGTTTCTGACAGGTTCATAATGACCGATCGTTGCCTGAGGTACCTTCTTTCGGTTCGCAAAGATCGGGTGTTCTCCTCTAGCGTGGCAAGGTAACCGAGCATCACGGTTTCCATCGTATGATGCGGTTAAAAAACGAAAGCTTTTTGTACACTTTTTCTGCAACTAGACATTAAAATATCTAAGAAGCTCACCAACAATCTTTGTTTTTAAGCACTGAAAACATCAAAACATATGTTTTTGACAGCTGTTTATTTGACGAGAATTGTCATTTTGGCACTTCTCAGTGTTCGAAAATTTCGAAGTCTATCTGGTAACACCACAATCGAAAGTATCGCATCCTTACGAAAACAAGAATGCCATATACGCATTCGTTCGAAAGTATCCGTTCGAACGAAAGTCAGATACGCCGTAAACCAGAATAAGGGTGTATATAAACTTTAAAACTAACGGTGGAAAAAGTGACCGGCGGAAGTTCCCGGAGTGGTTTGTGCTTTGTTTTAGAATGCTGAAACCTGGTTGAGGGAGTGCAGAAGGAATTCAAACGACAGCCGGTCCGGACTAGAGGAAATGGTTTCTAGTCGAAAACATCGAAAATTTATTTGGTTTGCTCCAACCTTTTCTAATATTTTAAATGTTTATATTGTATTATTTCCTTATTACACAATGTAATGAGATTAGAGTAGCAATTTTCAAATTATGTTATAGGTGTTTTAGTATTCCATATGAAGCGTTTGGTTGAAAACTCAACTCATTATTCCTACCCTTGTTCCAGAATCTTTTGCAGTATTTCCCACATGGCTCTCCTGGCCGTAGTCATCTCTGTAATGCATGTTTTATGTAACAGAGATTACGTTGAAAAGAAAAATGAAGGAAGGACTCAAGTCCTTTCACTTTCCAGAATGCTTACATGTTTTGGCTATGGTAAAAAAAGAAAAAGAAGACAACTAGTTTTGATCATAACAAGCACAAATGAACGTCGAATTGTTTTAAAAGTTATCGAAATATTTTTGTTTGCTCGCTTATATGAGGATCTCCCATAGTGCAACGGTAGTTGTAGCAGTTGTAGCATGCAAAATCAAAAGATTATTTTCAAACATTTGTTGTTCTTCAGTTATAAATATTATGACTGCATATTTTGAATGGCAACATTTCAAGATACGATTTTTTGCTTTGGCATTCCATACGCTTTTCTTGGACCTCACGAATTTGATTCTTTTCTGGAATTTTCGCCCATTGGGATGATTTACCTACCTCTATCAAGATTTCAATATGGGTCGAACGGAGTAAATCTTGATTGAAGCGAAACAGACTTTGGAAAAACATTATTTAAAAAACGCTTTATTATTCCCGTTTGAGAGTTTTATAACCTAAAGCCAATCGAATTCAATGACATTGGATGGTAACGTCTAGCTCAGCGGAAATTCGTCAAATTATTTTCGTGGAGGGGACAGAGGAAATGTGATATTAGTCATCCGGATCCCAGTAACAAACTTCAACATATTTCAGATAGTAAGCATATATTTTTTTTATTTTTTCTTGCTTCACTTATAATAATTAAGTGTGGGGTGTGTGTTGTTTTTTTTGTTTATTTTCTTCCATGTGTATCGATTTTAAGTTTATGTGATTGCAATTAGAATGTATCTACAATGGGTGTAAGTATCCAACATAATCAAAAACTTCCTCCCGGGAATCCCTCCCGGTGCAGATGTACATACATACATACATATATACTCCTACCACTCAAAACGAAGAAGACGATCGATGAATGGTGACAGTCGTAACCGGCAAAACAAACTCTACAGAATTATGTTACGGTTTAAAAAAATAATTTTAACCATAATAACGACAGCAAAACTCAAAACTCATAATGGTTGAATTGAAACCTAAGTATCTCTTAACTAACTAAAGTAATCTCGTCGAAGCGGCGGCATCGCGCACTGTTTTGCACTGTTGTTGTTGGTTAGTTGGTTGTTAGTGTGTTTGTGTTTTGATGTGAGAAAATCCCCTATCGACCGAATTTCACAACCTCGCGATACGAGGTCAACATAGTCGTTTCTGGCGATTTCTTCCTTGTTTGTGTGTGTATAACGTAAAGATCGTGAATTTTAAGTTTGGTGCCGCAGGCAATTAGCACCTTGGAGCCTTTTTTGTCGTGTTTTTTTTGTTTTTTTTCAGTGTTAAGTTGTTTCGATTAAACGGGTTTTGTTGACAGTTTTTTTTTCTTTATTCTTCTCATGAGGTAAAAGTTGGAAAAAGGTGAAACGATCGCTAGACAATGCTTTCGTTGGTCTATGGGTGTCTTTATTCAAAACATTTTATCCAGTTGCTTTTACAGAGAAATGATGATTGGTTTCTTAGATGTAACGTTATTTTCTGGTTGGTTTTAATACTATTGCAGGCAAATTAAACTATTTAAGTAGCGCAGTGGAAAGCTAGCCTAAACTGCCAGTTCATAATAATTTGCACGCGTATTGCTACACGTTAAACTCGTTGCAACCGTTCATGGGAACTAACAAATTCTTACACGCTAAATTAGGTTATTAAAATTATATCATTTTTACATTGCACTTTGTTTAATTTTCGTTATTTTTTCGCCCGACTGCCGTTTATTTCTCGAAGTTTTGGTTTTCTAACGACGGATCGCAAAAGGGTGGAGCTTGGGCTTGGGTTTCCAAACGAGGGCATCGCACAGCTTGGGGGATTGACTGGCATTTCGTTTCCTGGAGCTCGGTGTATAATTTATGCATGAGGCCTTCCGATTGGTCGGATTCGACCTACCGGCGATGGCGGGTGCGGGCTTATAAATTATTCATAACCAGACGCGTGAGATTGGTTTCTTTTTCGTGCGGCGAATGAAATTCGCACCAACACACAGAAAATGGAAGGCTGGCTACAGCAGCAGCAGCATTCTAATAAGGCATTTCAGTTCGTGCGTCCAAGCCCGTCCAGAGCATTCATATATAATGATATTCCAAGCTGCCTTTCCCTAACCTAACTTATGCGTCCGTTGTAGATTACTGTGAGGTGTTTTTCTTCATTTTCTTTGCTCTCACTCTAGCTTGGCGGCACCCCTTCTATGAACAACTTTCCATTTGCTAATAACTCGTTAAGTCGGAGCTGAATGCTCTTATAATTTACGATTCTACCTCGCTACAGCTCTAAATCAAGGAGAAATAAGTTAATCTAGCGAACCACATCACATTATGCTTAACGAAGTTGGGGGACCCTGGGGGCCATGTCCATGGCCCTGGTTCAGGTGCTGTGAGGTGGGCACTCCCAGGTGCGAGTGCAGCGGATGGTGAGGATGGTGGAGTCCCATCGAGCCCATGCCCATACTCATGGCGCTCATCTGGTGCAGGTGCGACAGGTGTAGCGAGGGTTCCAGCTTCGGTTTCGTGTCCACCAGCAGATTGGACATGCCCTGGACGACGTTGTGCTGCGAGTGGGCCACCGAGGAAAGCGACTGGCTGTTCAGACCCATGACACCGTTCTCGGCCTTCTTCTTCTGCTTGCGGTCCTTGGCGCGGCGGTTCTGGAACCAGATTTTGACCTGTCGTTCCGAGAGCTGCAGCGACTGGGCCAGCTCCGACTTCCGGCGGATCGTGATGTACCGGGTGTAGTGGAACTCCTTTTCCAGTTCGAGCCGCTGATGGTCGGTGTAAACTACCCGGTATTTGTCCTTGGTACGTGTTTTCCCTGTAGAAAAAGAAGAAAAAATAAATGTTAGTGTAAGGTTTGATTTGTAGTTTGTAAAAATACAGTAATCTTTTTTTAAGGGAATTTATGTCTTTGGGTGTACAATATGCGCCTAAAAAGTAGGCAACATGCACAACATAAAGCTATTGAGCCGTGAACACAAATCGATCGCATTAGCACACCGACTCGAGATAGTTAATAACATCGTTGGATTTGCATGCATAGAATGTTTTGCGAAATAAATTTGATTCTCTAAAAACCAATTCGGAATGGCGACCCGTGGAAATTTTTCAACTATCCAAAAGCTATCTGAGAAAAAAAAACACTAGCAGGTGATGATAAACCCGTCAAGAAATCTATCCGAATTCAACCATCACTGCCACAAATGTTCCCCAGAAAAGCCAAACAAATATTTGACCACACTTCGCTTTACCATCACATGCATTTCTCGAACCAGCATTACTGACTGATTCTTACCTTCCCGTTTACACCCCTTTTCAGATACCGACTTGCCCAATCTACCAACAACAATCATACCGAAGAATACGATAACGATCTCAACGTGCTCATATCTATCTGGATGGTTAAAAACGCAGTAAAGGAGAGGTACGATACACAATCATAAGGAACGATAAACACCTTTTACTCAAATCGGGTCTCCTCTTGGAAATATAACTGTGAAAGACTTTCAGCGAATCTTCGGGATCCACCAGGAGCCTGCTTTGATATCGAATACATCGAACATCATCATCAACATCAGTTTAAGGTTAGTGAAAACCCAATTTTGATTAATTCCCATCCGATAGTCCGAAACCGGGCGAAAAAAACCTTTTTCCATGTCAGCGGAATTAGTGCGCACCCGCCGCCCGTCGGACAATAATCACACAAAAAAAGTCTTATCGCCAAAATCAATATTTACTCTGGTTCCACGCTATGCGTGTACGTGTGTACAGCAACGTACATATGTAGGTAGACAACAACACACGATGTAAACAAATAATAACCGAACAAGATACTTGAGCCACTTGGAACACGGTTTTTTTTCTCTTCAATTTTTGGCTGATTTCAATTTGAATTTTGATGTGAACTCATTAATGTTAAATCCATTATTAATATAGTAGTTGTAGTTCGAACAGTTACGGTAGTTCTGACATAACCAAAGTTGGACGGATTTGTTTCAATCTTTAATGTGTCCATAAAAATGGGCGAATTTATTGTTTGGGGCGCTGTCGCATTTTGAGGAGCTGTCCCCAAGTGTTGTACAATCATCTCAAACGCCGGAAATACGCAATTTTCTGTTTGCTTGTGTCGCAGTTTACCTTGCTGCTTCCATTAGTGGACAGTAACGCCACTGCTGCTGGTGCAGATAAGATTCATTCATTTATTCCTTCTTTTTTTTTCTTATGTGTGTCGCCAAGCACATTTGGATGAGTTGTTGTGCAGCAAATATGGCAACTGATATGTGACATTTTTTATCAAAATTTTTAATATTGAAATTTTTGGTTTAACTTCAAAAATGAATTGGTTACAATAAATAACAGTGTAGGCATTTTTTGATTTACATTTTAGAGTGCAATGTTCACTCCTTTTTTGTGTTTATTTCCAAAAGTGATATTGTCGCTGAATCTCCAAACCGAAGTTTTCGTCATCATCAGCGACGGCGATATCACGACGACATTTCATATTGACCGAATATCAATCAAACATCTTCCAAGTTTCGGAACCAAACAAAAGAAAGGGTTGTCGATTGACGAGGTGTTGATGAATTTTTCATCGTCGCTGGTTGACAAGGTTGCCATTCACCAGCACGAAAACTTCGGATTTCAACTTATTTTATAAAGCTTCAAACTGAAATTTTGGTATAAATCCATTGTAAATTTGGATGACTATAAACATAGAAATATTCGTTTCCGGATAATGTTGTATAACGAAATAGAGCAGTAATATTTCCTTTCGTTAAAATATTTTTAGGTTGTTCGTCGACCAAAATGTCTTGCCTAGGTTGAGAAAGCAATGTCGCATTTAATATCCATACTGGCTGAATAAAAGTTTAAAATAAGAGTCACTATTCTCAAATAGAATGCTTTCAGGCAGAAGCTTGAACACTCCCTACAAGACGAAGAAGAAAGAGTATACATCAATGAAAATATTCGTTTATTAAACCTTGATTGATGCCAGAATTGCCCGGTTTTATCCGGGTTTTCCCGGATATTTAATACAAAATTTGAGAACAGACTGGTCCGGCCCAGGTGCCTAGATTTCATTGAAAAAAGCCCGGATTTTGCTCGAATTTATTCACTTTATTTGGCAAATAAAAAAAACATATTGTGCTGAAAAAATTTCTTTGTATGCGTCCAAAACGATTTTTGATTAAGTTTCCCAAAAAAAAAACTAATCATAAAGGTGTATTTGAAGCCTATTATCCGATTTCATTTCTGTGGATAAATTTTGTTGGAAAAATTCAATTTTTCCATTTTAAATTCTTGATTTTTGTTGAGTAATTTTTGAGTTATGGCAAAATTTCCCGGATATTGCCCGGATTTTTGGTCGTCAATTTTGAAAACAAATGCCCGGATTTTGCCAGGTTTTTATTAGGGTGGTCTAACCGGTTTTACCGAAACCGGTAAAACCGGTGCGTCCATTTTCCAATACCGAAAATACCGTCTATTGAGACGGTAAAAAATCGATATTTTCGGTAAATTTTTCATTATTCTTATGCATTGAAATAAGATTGACACAGCTAAATGTTTTGTTACACCAAATATGTATGAGTGCAAATACTCAAATTTTGTCCAATCAGCTTCAAAATCTAAGATCAATAAAAGTTACTGCAAGGTTTATGTGGGAATAGTTATTGCTAAAACTTGTCAATGTAACTTTTTGGATTTAAGCTTTAGTGGTGTTCAAAAGAGCATTGACAAGCTGCCATCTCTCTTAGAAGATATTTTTTCATGAAACTTTACACATTTCAGTTCAGCTATCGAACTAACGCTCCACAACATTTAAAGACTGTTCAAGTGTACAATGACTGAAGAAAAGATACAGCTACAAGAAATTAAAGATTGCTTTACAATAATCACTGTATTTTTCATTGAAAAACTGTAGTTTGGTAAAAAAAAATGCCAAAATGATTTAGCTATAAACAAGCCAAGTCTATCAAAATCGTTCTAAGCGGTGCCGGGCTTTCATAAATTTACATTTTAAAATCAAAAAATTAGAAGCTTCCTACTTTGTTTTAAAACATTAAATGTTTCAACAGAGTCAGCAGTTAAACACATGTTCAAATGTTTGTAAAAAAATTATCTATCGATATTTTTATGGTAATTGATGGGACTCTGTTGTTTTTATTTTTAATGCTAGCATTTTCTTTTTCCAGACAAAGCAGTTACAAAGTTTTTATAAATTTGTAACAGTATTATAATAAAAAACGTATGGATCAGATCCGAACAAATATATTTATTACGGAATTTTGACTGGATATTGAAAAGATTTTTATTCCTTTTCGATCGTTTTAATGTTAGAAAGGCAAACTGAATGCGATCTTGACCTAGGTTGCGGGGAAAACATTCGTATTTTGGACAACAAAAATAAAAAATTCTGTGAATCAACTTTGTCACAGAGTTTTGTGTTTTGCCTCATCATATTACGTCTTTTTTTTACCGTAAAATCTTTGTGTACATCAAAATGTAAATATTTTGTATATCATTTTCATGAAAGATGTTTTAAAACTTTTACTAAATCTGTGATAGATCTGTGTTCTTAAATCTGAATACTGTATTGCAGAGTACAAGACAAAAATTCGTTGAAAATAATATGAATTTCTATAATTTCTGCCACCTCACAGCAAAATTATAATAATGAAATGACGATGAAAAATATTATGATAATCATGAGAATGACGATAGATTTATGAAAAAGAGATAATTTAAAGACACAAATCCATATTTTTCAATAAAAAATGTTGCTAAATCTATTGCATAATAAATTCTGAGCATTTTATGCCATTACTACTGCAATTTGACGAAACTTTTTCATGAATTCGATATGTTTTGGAAAATACCGGTTTTACCGGTTTTATAAATTACAAATACCGAAATTCCGGATTTGAAAAAAACCGGTAAATTCGACCACCCTAGTTCTTATATAAAATTGCCCGTCCCGGCTACATGCTGAAAAAATTCTGGCAACTTTATGCTAGGATAAGAATGCCAGATTGCCCGGATTTATTTACAGTTAAACTCCCTTGAATAAAAAAATAACTTTATTTGGCAAATCAAACAAAAAAAACAAATTGTATTGAAAAATTTCCTTTTTATGCGTTCAAAACGAATTTTTTATTGTTAGTTTTACAAAAATAATCATAAAAGATTTTTTTAAGCCTATAATACGATTTCAAAAATTAAATATAAAATTTGGCAAAAGTCCGACCCGGTTGCCCGGATTTAGTTGAAAAAATGTCCAGATATTGCTCGGATTCATTCACATTTTTTACAAAGTCAAACAAAAAAAATGAGTTATTATATTTTTTTCATTTTTTCATCCAAAAAGTTTAATTGAAATAAAAAAAAAAACATTAACGATTTTGGATGCCCAAAATACGATTCGAAGTCGGCTGATATGATTCGATAAAAAAAATGTTTTATATGTTTTTTTTCTATTGATTTTTGGGAAACAGTCCTTGAGTTTTGCCTAAATTTTTTCGGCTGGAAAAATGCCTGTATTTTGGGTTGATAGTTTTGAAATACAATGCTCGAATTTTGCTAGATTTTAGATAAAACAGTCCGGTTTTGCCTGAGTAAAAGTCAGGCAACCTGTTGCTAGGATAATGGCTAGAATGCCCATAAAAGATCGAGCAGGTCAGTTATTGACCGTTTGGACAGATCACCTCAATCGTTGGACTGCGTATTTCGAAAAACTCTTTCATCAATCATAGTGCATTAACGACGTTTACTCGCGATCGCCCTCGTTAGCTGGGATAGAAACAGCAGTTGAGTGAAATTCAACAAAGAGCTTGAAATCGATTGCTTTCACCCTCTAGAGTAGACGTTGATCACTACAATGTCCAACTACTCTGCAAAGTGGTCCTTAACAGGATCCAGAAGAAAAATTACGCCTGTTTATAACACTACGAATAACAATGGAACAAATAAACGAATTTCGAAACTCTCTCCAGCTGCTGTTCGTTAATTTGTATTAAAACTCCTGAGCTGCTCAGAGAACTGTTCCACCTTATCGAAGTACACAGTACACATTTAATTGCTTCTTGACTGACACAAGGATGAAATCCCAGCAAACATAAAATCGCATCAGAAATGATAGATTAAGTCGTTAATAATGTTAATGCGAATCGCAATTCCTACCACATAAGTAAACGATCGTAAAAATGGTCACTTAAAGTCGGTTTAAATCGGATATGATAAAAGTCTCCAATGTTTACAAATCTGTTCTCCCGCGGGGTATTTAAGTGAGAAATCAACCCTTTGGTTCTCTCTGCGAGTAGCAGTGCAATCAGATTATTTAGATAGTTCCGTTGAAAGAATTGTCCAATGAGAGAAGCAGCAACTGTTGTGCCTAGCAACGGTTTTCATGAATTGAGAGCAAAACTTACGCTCTCTTGCTTAGTTTCGGGATGAACGAATAAGGTGTTAAATATCGCCCAATTTGTATAGTTCTTATCTTTCTAGACAGAATTTAAAAATATGTATGTATATTGTCTTCACCTTTGTAGGTAAATGCTATTTTTTCGACTTTTATACGATCATTCTATAATGTATATGAAACGTATAACAAAATTGTAAAGAAATATACTTATATTATATTTTTGCTGGGCTTTTATCGATCGCTGCTTTTTCTTATCCTAGTGGATGAGAACCGTTGATCTAGGTACAATCAATCTACTAAAAACCAAATCGAGGATTATCATGGAATCCTTTAATTTTGGAGGAGATAAACGATCATAATTGCTTGTTCGCCCAGGCAACTGGGTATTCAAGACTTTAACGAAACCAGGTAGCAGGTCTCGAAATCAACGTTGGAAAGACTAAGTTTATACTGAAAATCCATACAGTTTCATGGTAGCAGGACAGCAGGTTGACAAAATGAAAGCCTCCAGTATTTTGGTAGCTAGACAACACCTTTAGATGATTCCTAGAAAGTACATCAAAGCCTGAACCAGAAAGGTACATGGTCTTCGAAAAGTCTGTCGACAGATCTAACCTTGAAAGAATACTGGAATCTTCCGAGAACATAATTGGTGATAGATTAGAATAATCCTGCCAAGTGTGATAATTTTTTTAAGAGATGCATTTGATTAGACACTGGATAAATATCGAAGAGTTTGTGGCTGGGAAGCCTAACTTCAGCAGTAAGAAATGTCAACGGAAATCTAGCCTAGCATCAAGACTAAGACGCCGGCTCCATATTGTCTATATTGGAGATCAGTAAAGTCGACCCCATGCTTCAAATAATCGGCACAAAAGTCTTGAAAATATGTACCTAACCTAGACATTACATAGACCAAAGAGACCATTATTTAATCAATCAGCTGAACGAGCGTGCGTAAAACCACTTCTCGAAGGTGATAATTGATATCGGTTTTGAGAACCATTCCTGATGGCTCCCCCCTATAGTTATAAGGTAGGGGAAGAGTGAAAATTGAATAAAAAAAAGTAAGTGGGAACCCCTCACTAACACTCACGCAAAACCCCTAACGGTTCAAAGCGCGCCGCCGAAAGTCGTTAATCCAGATACGGTCTGGTATAACCCGTTTAATTTTTATTTTCCTGACAAACGTACATACATATGTACAGTACCTAGTAGGTACTGTGAAACGCTTTCGTAAGTCGGTATGTTCTAGTTTTGAAGTCACGCAACGGCTAGTAGGTATAGATAACCTTTTATCAGTTTCGGAAAACAGGGCTCGAGTGGGTCGCGTACCGCGTATTGTACCTCTATATGTACTAAATATCTACAAGTACTTGTACTTGAGCGCTTTCGGTGTACTCTTATTGCTTCCGAGCGTAGATATCATTTGGGTCTTCCATTTCAGATCCGGTCTTTTTATGTTTGGTGGTGGAAATGGAATTGGAGTTTTTTTCTGTTTTCCAAAAATCACAGATTGACCCAAACAAATGGGGCCAAAGCCCACGAAGTGGAGGATGGGGTTTATGGCTCCCAACCGATCGGATAATACCAGCCAAGTCGCGGAACCACCGGATTACGCTCATTAGTGGAGTGTGAACAAAATTTATACTGCTGCCCCAGCTCTCTGGGAGCTTTTATTAAAGAGGCGATCCTCCGTAATGAGCCCATAAAATCGAAAACCGATTTTTATTGGAGCCTATAGATTGGCTAATACGCTCGCTTTGCTGATGATGATGATGGTGGTGGGCAAGTTTTTGGGGTGGAGCCGGAGGAAAATTTACGATCCTACAGAGCGGAGCCATTACAACCGAGATATCTCGTAACTTTTGATGGTTCGATGAGATGATAGGAACCGGTATATTGAGATGTGAACACCTTACTTTGGGGACTATGGCTATTGCTATCTCCGCCCCTGGGTGATAGATAAGACCTCGTTTCTATCTCTTTGTGGACATCCGCCTTTGTTCGAATTTCGAAAAATTTCATCATTTTTTGGATCACAGCAAACAAAATTTTCATAAAGCAAGAAAACTTTACACTCAAAACAATGTAATGATCTGGGAGTGAGAACCGACCCTAAATCCGTCAGAAGTCTCCATGTTTGTTCCCATGTAAAAGGTCTTGAGAAAGCGTGCCCACATTTGTTTGGGCTGGAAATCTCGGCTATTTGCTCTGGAATTAGCCGAAGCAAATTCGTGTAAAATGCAACTTAATTGCTTTGCACAGCTCAGCAAGATCACGCAAATATTGCCGGAGTCAATATGTGTGGAATCAATTGAGAGGAAGAAACCCGTTGAGCATTTGCCGTTAAGCTTTTTTTTGCACTCCAAGTTCAGCTGAGCGTCAGTTGTGATGAAAATATCACAACAAAGCGCCGTTTTGTTTTGGGATTTCCCATCAAAGAGGAAAAAATTCGTTTGGCCTGCAACCAAAAGAGACCGCCAAAGAGCTCGCCGATTGAGTATATATCCAATTGACAAATGGATTACCGTGGTAAATACCTTCCGACAAACGGGTGGCTGATCCCTGGCTAATACCTTAAAAAAGAGCCGTTCCAAAAACCAGTCTGCGGTGGTCTTCGCTCGCGATATCTCGAAATCCTCAACTTCAAAGCCAATCGCAAAGCGATGCACGACACTGGGAGCAGGAGAAATCTTTCCCTTGAGCCTGGTCCAGGAAGCTCCGTAGATCCGAGGTGCGTTATCGCGCGAGTAGATTCCCCCCGGGTGAATTTTCCGTTGAGATCTCTGTTGTTGCGATGCGTGGCATTTGGGGATATAGCACGTTTGTTTACTTTCGAACCAAGTCAAAAGTACCGCCAGCCATCGGAAACCGTACAACGATCACGACTGACAACGCGGAAGGACCAATCGGCTCAACCCGTTATCTGCCGGCAAGAGTGCTCCGTCGTCGCGTCGTAAGCATTCCCCCGGTATCTCGTTCTAATACTCAACTACTCACACTTGAGCACTGGAAGCTCAAACACTCAGACAAACTCAAACCAAACCCACGCGGACCGATGCTAGAGAGGAAGCATCGTAAATAATTTGTCGTAATCTACCGCAATAAAAGGATTAATGCTTTTATGATAATTCAATATAATAATGGTATTGATTTTTATTTTGGCTATATATTTCTGCGCCAGTACAACGGGTGTGTTGTTGTGTCTAGAATCATCTTTCCACAAAGCTCAGAGACACTGAGGCGGCTTGAACGTTCCGCTCAAACGTATCACTTTCACCCTTAATAAAAATGTCACACAGCGGGTATGAGTGTCAAATATTGTCAACCCAAACTAACGTCCTTAAAATGTGGAAACCAACGAACGAGAGAGTAGAAAAAAAAACAACCATCACGTCTCTATTATCACCCACAACCCTGGTTGAACCAAGGCAGGGACCGGAAAAAGTAGCATCCCATCATAATGAAGTTTCAAATTTTTCACCTTGGTCCCTGGGGTCCACTTACGCATAACCAGCTACCAACCCCCTGCCAGTTGTGCCGCTCAAAGGACCGAAAAAGAGCCCAACAACTTACTTTCCACAATCCACAACCCCTGGGCTGTCCTCTCCTTTTAAGGGAAACCCCGGTTGCCAACAACTAATAAATATTCATCGTTGATTGTTCTGAGATTTCGGCTTTCTCCCTCGTCGTCAGAGGTTTTCCATACCATACCTCCTAGTCGGAAACTTACTTGAAACCAAGTGGCAAAGAAAGGTCGGCATTCGGCTAGGTCGGTTTAGCTTTTTTTTTATATAATTAGGTATCACTTTTTTAAATTGTTGAAAATGCCATAATTTGAAAGTTTTTTATACGTTGTTTCGTGTGATTACTTGTGGCTTGTTGATGTCACGACATCAAACTTTGCTGAAAGATGTACTTGTCCTCCTGTTCCGTTTTTACATGGATTTTTCCAGGTTCTCGCAAAAAATGTAAATTTCATCATTAACAATCATATTATCATTGATCAGCATTGAAATTTCCACCAACGCTCTCGTAAGACACCTTATCATTTTATTTTTATTTGTTTAAAGAGGATTTTAACCCTTAGTAGTCACTCGCCTTCTGTATCAAGAAATTAAAAACATTTCTATATTCACCATGCTACTTTCACTACAGTGCTTTACATTCGGTTGAATATGACAGTCCAGAAAACGATCTCCCGCCTTCCTAAGAGTAACTTTTCCTTGTTGAAAAGCTTTAAAGTGAAGCAACACTACAGGACTGAGCTGTTGAACATAAAAAGGTTGCCCTAAATAACCTCGTGAGATCATATCCGGGCATCCGGGACTTTCATATTCATCCGAATGAAAATAAAGCACTGTAGACACATTCCGCGCGCTTATACCGCTCACAAATGATTTTTTTCAGTTCTCGAATAAAAAAATCTCCAAATCGCCAAGTTTTTCTATAATTCAAATCACAAAAAAACCAACGAAAAAAGAGAAAAATATGTTTCCAATATGTTTTGTGTTATTTCAAATATAAATTTTTTGACGAATAAAGTGTGAATTTTTACAACATATTTAGAAAATAATGAAAAACTAATATTTGGATTACTTTTTTCGCAATTTGCAAAATAAGTTTTGAAGAAAACAACTACTGCTTAATTGTATAGAAGAAAAAAAAGAATTTGTTTATATTCGACGGAAATCTTTTTAAAAGCGATCAAATCAAGTGAATTCACGTCACAAAAAAGGAAGCTTTTTAAAACTTCAGTTTCCTCGTAAATTTACATTTTCTAACAAGAAGGATAAAGATCTTCTTTGGAAATGATGAGTTGATTCTGAAACACTTAATTTTACAGAAATCTTTAGAGATCAAACTGAGTTACAACAGCGCAAACGGGTCAGTTCACGTAACAAAATTTGATTTGATTTATAAGGTAAAATGCTTATGCTTTTGCTTATGGCAGATCTTGTCAGCATCTCGGTAAATAGTAAAAATACATTCCCTATTAATCATATCTTGGCCGGGCCCACTGTGCATTATTGGACGCAGAGACGACTAGAACCAAGAGAGGGAGAAACATGGACAACATTACCAAACGTTTTCAGAAGAATGAAAAAGCGAATTATTATCGTTGAGAGTGCTGAAAATTGGTGTGCTTCCGACGTTGATAATCTTTTAAGATTCCTTCTTGATGGAAGTGTGGAATCTCCTAACAGAAATCCCAAACTAAACATAAACATTTTTTTTCCTTTAATCGAGATTTTTTTAGTTATTTCAGCATATCGTCAATGTGAGTTACTCATCGAATTATTGTTGTAAATTCTGCATGCCATCATTTCTGGTCAATATTGACCTTGGTAAAAGCGCCATTGAAGCGCTGTTGAAAAGCTTGATTGTAAAATAAAATAGCTTTTATCGAAATATTTGAAAATTTCAACATTTGGAAATCATTAAAACATATTTGATAAAAAACAGTAGGTAATTGAAAAAACTTATCTGAATTGTATGACTTTTTTTTAAGGGAGTTAACTGCCAGGGTCATTCTTCACTAAATTTTTTGACTGTTTAGACTGGTCCATACGATTCCCCAAAATGCTACAAAATATTTTCACAACATTCGGTTCGGTTCACTGCAATTAATGATAAAAAAATCCACAGCAATTTTCCTCTTTTGAACTTTCAATCTTTGAAAAAACAAATAAATTTCTTTCTATTTGAGAAAATTTTCCGAACCACGTAAAAACGCGTGTTGACACTTCAGCACACGCCTACTCTCTTGTAATATTTATAAGGGAGATATGCTCTGAAAGCTGTTTTTACCCTCGGATTTTTACAAATCGAACAAAATTTGGTTCATTATTAAATAATTAGAAATTGAACAAAAATCAATTTTTTTTGGAAAAAATTAAAAAAAAAATTGTCTTGTTGAATAGTATGCATTCAGTTATATGAGAAAAAGAACTTATTTTAATCTATGATACCTCAATATGTTGTTAAGTAAATGTGAGTAAAAAAAATGGAAAAAGTTCGGTAATGATACTGAATATTTACGATTGAAAAAGTCGGAATAACGAGACATCACTTTTAAAAGTGTATTGAAAATTTGTAGGCCGTAAAGAATGGTTCCAAATAGCTAGGATTTTTGTGCTTGAGTTAATTGCGTGAAATAATTGTTTGAACTGAGTGAACTCAAGTCACAACCAAGGTTGCCGAAATCACAGAAAAATCTGTATTATCACAGAATTTTGAGCAAAATTTCGTCACAGAATCTGTGTCACAGGTCAAAGAATTTTTAAAATTTTCACAGAATTCATAGCTTTCCTACATTTTTTACAGATTTCCAAAATTATAATTTTTCTATGTCATAATTGACTTTTTATTTCTGACAATAATTCATGAAAATATGAAAACAAGGTAATGCAAATGATTTTTTTCAATTTAAACTGTAAGAAATTTCCAATTTGTTGATGTTTGACACGATTTTCCTATGAACTTCATAGAAAAAGTATCACAGAAAACCCTCACAGAATTTTAGGTTCAAATCAGAGAATTCGAGATTTTTTTTTGTCAAAAACACAGATTTATTTTGTGGCAACCTTGGTCACAACTTTAAAGAGGAATAATTTTGTTCGTTGTTTTTCAATCAGAAAGCTACGTATACCAAATTGTGAGCAATTAATTCGTGTACAACTTATTCTAAGACATCAATTTTTCTATTTCCTCAGAGAGAACAGGAAATTTGGGTGATGTATACTGAAGACAAAAATGATCAATTCTAGCTTGAATTTACGTCACAAAAGTAATCGACCACAACAGAAACACATTTAATTTTTTAGTGATCGAATCATATTCATTTCAAAGGAAATTTTATTTGCAACCGTTCGCTACTATTTTTTTCTTTCTACAATAAAATGGCTGACCTTTACAATGATTACAGCTCAGAAAAGTCTGGAAAAGTGAATTCATGTCACGGTGGAATGTGTCATGTGATGCAGGGTGGGGTGTCTCAAAAGGGCGAGGTAGGAGGTAAAATTTAAACGCCGATCATTGGTTATGTGGTTGCTCAAGGTAAAATTGATTTTTTTTTGTGAGAACCTAGAAAAATCCATGCTAAACAGGACAGGAAGACAGGTACATCTTTCAGCAAAATAACGACACCAACCAAAAATCGTTGAGAACAGCAGCTTTCGTTTTATCTACATGGTTCAAACCAATCTTGTGGCCATCCCTAGCCCCAATATGTATCCCTTAGAAGGTTTGTTAAAGAAAAGGTGGAGAACATTTGTGTTCAGATTAAAAAAAGGGAAATTTGACTATTTTTTTTAAGTCTAATTGGATCTGATAGAATTTTGTTTTTATCATTTTTTATCAAATCATTAATTTAGCGACATTTTCATGTTTTGCGCTAAAATTATGCAATTCAATAAACAGATTGCTACTGAGCTATGAAAAAAATGACGGTAAAATGTTCTTAAATTTACCAGCTTTCCAATGAACTTATTAAAATTTAAAAAGATTTCTCCGGCAAAAAAACTGAACACATCGGAATGATTAGATATAAAAGATGGATGTTTTTTTTCTGCCGATCATTGTTTAATCAAGTTTAAAGTTTAAAAAAATGTCTACGTCAATATGATGCAAAATCTCCTTTATTTGACATATATTTCCAATCTTGCATAACACGTTAGTGGCGAATAATAAAATTCTTATATAAATTTTATGTTAAACATTACCGGATCAGTTAAAGCTTGGATCATTTAAAAACATTTTAACAAAACTTTTAAAATACTCGATCTCCAAATGTTCGAGGGAAGCCTGATAGTGACTGAAAACTCATGGAGATCCGATTAAGCATTATGTAATATTTCAGTGTTTATGCTTTGAACAACTTAAAATAACCAAAGAATTTTACCAAGAGTTTGTCGAGATTCAGAGCTTCGAATTTCAGGCTTTTACCTTTACAATCTGATCAGTCATTTTAAGCAGTTTGTAACATTTTTATTCGACACCACAATTCAGAGGGATGAGGCTTATAGAGGCGAATCTACCAAGCAAGCCTCTCTAATAAAATAAATTAAATTAAAATGAGGCTTATTTTCTACGAAAAGAACGAAACTTTGCTTCAGTTTGTCAAACAAGCAACATTTTAAATTTTCAATAATTTCATAAGTGTTCATAATTTTTATAATCAGTTCGAAATATTTTTCAGGCGCAGCTAGCCGTACAAATCCGTACAATCTTCCAGCTAAAACCAAATTATGTCACGATTTTTCGGATTTTTTAGACCCATATTCATCATTTCGAGGCAGGTTTCCAACACAGTTTTGTTGGCCTTCACGCAGAAAAAAGCTTTTATGGATTTGCAAAAACTCACCAGCATTAGAATTTTTTTCGGCAACCTTGGTTCTAGCGTCTTCAAGTACTTCACGGTGAAAAACTTTATTTTTTATTAAAAAGATTAAAAAATCTTTAAAAAAAACAAAATGTTGTAGACCCCCCGATGGATTATTTCAAATTTTGGCTCAAATAAAAAGGGTAAGTCCCAGCTTTCGAATGGTGCAAAAATTAGCGACGCTAGAGATTTTTCGATAAATAAAATTGTTCTATCAGAGACACCGTGACTCATTACTTTACCAAAATCATTCAGCAAACCTTAATTAATTCAGAACAGTCGAAAATGAGTTAATTCCGTTTAACATCAAGATAGTGTTGCCATCTACGATTTAAAACTGAAAATATGATGTTTGACTTATTTAAAAATTCACATTTCAATGAGAAGCCTGTTTTCTGGATTCAAATTCAGCCTAGAATCAGTGTTTCATCATTTAACGTCATATTAATAAAGAAATTAAGCAGTTTGAAAAATAGATCAAACGTCAAATTCTTTAAGGTAAGGTTGCCAGAATTTTTTCAGCACGTAGCCGGGTCGGGCAAATCTCGGCAATTTTATATAAAAACCTGACAAAATCCGAGCATTTGTTTTAAAAACTGACGACCAAAAATCCGGGCAATATCAGGGCAAATTTTGTTGAAACCCAAAAATTACTCAACAAAAATCAGGAAAAAAAATTGAAAAATATTTTTTTTCATAAAAATTTATTAACAGATTTAAATCCTGTTTAAGGCTACAAAAAAAAATAAATGATTATTTTTGCGAAATTTACTCAAAAAAAATTGTTTTGGACGTGAAAATAGAAAATTTGTTTGATTTGCCATAAAAAGTGAACAATTCCGGGCAAGGCACCCGGGCCGGCTGGACTGTTCCCTAATTTTATACCGGGAAATCTGGCAACCTTACTTTAAGGGCTAAAGGAAAAACTCTTAAAAACCCCTTTTAAACCTTTGGATTACTAGAAAACGCCTAAAACGCAGTTATCAATTCAAAAAGTTCGTAGAAGCATTATGATTCACTTTTACACATTAAATTTAAAGAAATAATATTGATTTTTTTTTTCAGAAAAATCATAAATGGTACTATTCTTTTTCCGCACATATTATCATATTTTTGGTGCTCAACGCAAATAGCTTCATCCAATGTGCTCTAGAAAGCAGTTAATATTAAATGATGGTTTTTTCTATTTACTGCTGATTTTTAACTCTCAAATTGTGAGTAAATTTTCTGGACAAGTTGGTAGTTTGTGAATTTTTTTTTCTGTTAGATTTAAAGCTTAGTTCTTTTAGAAATGGGACAGTTACAAATGCGTGTATCTCAAAAACCATTCGTTTGATCTAAATACTTTCTATGAAGGAAATGAAGGTAATCTTATGATAATTCATAAAAAAAATTGAAAAAAAAATTTCGTGTTTTATAAGAAAAATTTCTACTTTATTCTTGGTACCTCCCATCGGCCGGCGCACACTTTTTCCAGCCATAATATTGATCAGTTTTTTGAACTTATTCTTCGTCTTATCTGTATTTTAGGTGGCTACATCCTCCTTTTTCAATTCATGCTACTTTTCGGTCCAATACTACTCTTTTGAAAGAAGCTGAGACCAATTTAAAGGATACAGCTGTTTCGAATTTGCCAAAACTAGCTATTTTTTGAGCCACTTTAAAGCGTTTTCAATGGAATTTCTGCTGGCAAAATTTTACAATAACAAAGTAAAACCATCATGAGATTGAACTTCAAGTATAATCGGTTATTAAAGATCGTAGGTTGCATAGGGTATATGCAAAATTACTCTTTTTAGGCTTTTAAAAACAGCGAAAACCGAAATTTTTGTTTTGAAAATTGTTGTTTTTTCCACAGGAGCAGAATTTCATCAAATCATTATGTTTTATACCAGCAAATACATACTTTAATATGTAAGGGACCTTGCCACGAGCAGACATGGAATAGGATTCAAACGTTGGAATTTGTTTGAAATAGAGTAGTTTTAAAGTTTTGTCGTTCATCAGAAATCATGTGTCCCAGAGCCTCGGTACCGGCTATACAGCTTACGAGCTCTGGATCTAGCAAAAAATTGATGTTTGAGGTTAGGTTTTAATGACTCATCATCAGGCAACACTGTCAGTTTACCGGAAAATTTTTTATTTGGAAATTACAGCGATCTACACTTAGTTTTTCGCTTATACATCATTAAAAATGCTGGTATGAGCCTTGACTTCCCAGATGACACTTAACCGTTGTTGCCGATCATGTGCTTCACTCTAATGATTGATTTGAACTTTGTGGACATTTTTGACAGTGTTTGCATACTTTTTCACCACTAACACACAGTAATTCTTTGAAGGATCAACGGTTTTGTCAGCTATGATTATGATAATGATGGATTTTGAAGGAAACTGTGCAAAATTATTTTTTCCTTTTTCTCTTGCATCTTGAATATCTCAAAAACGAGTAAATTTAAAATTCTGAAAAAAATGGGTAGGATAGCACTTTTCACAGCCTGTCAAAATTTTGAATGTCCGATCACTCGTAAATGAGCTATTAGCAAAAGAAAGTGTCCCATTTCTAAAAGAACTAAGCTTTAGTCGATTATCTAAAACGAATCCATACAGATGCTTGTCATTCCTATCACAGTGCACTATATAACCATTATTATATATTAAAAATAGCTTTCTCGAGCGCTTCTACGAAAATTTTCAAGAAAAACAGGCTTTTTTCACTAAACCTCCTTGCACAAATTTGGCCAGAGTACTTGAAAACGAATAAGGATCAAACTCTGTTAGTGGCATTGTGATCAGCGAAAAAAAGCTGAAAAGTGAACCAGTCTAATGTACATGTATATTGCTATAATTTATATTGATTTTTAAGAAAACATTGGGGCGCGTTCGCAGATTACAGAATAAATGGGTTAAGCTATATGGTGGACTGTACTGAATTGGCGTTTTATACATGTAAGTTTCGAAAATTTAAGTTAACACATGCAACTGCAAAACTGTTTTATGGATTCGCACATGGTATCTTCAAAAAGAGGTTCTTATCTTGAGAGCTTTTTCTAAATACCTACTTGTTGAACGTCAGGGTTTTTAAGGCACTTGGCACTCTTTTTGGCATCACTTGATTTCCAATGCTTATCGATGATGATATTCAAAGCAAGTCGTCATTGATTCAGAAGACGATATTTTTTACAAGTCGACCCAACCTAGCAAAATAATTCAAGGATGAGTATATCACCTAGGATTGCCATTCCCTAGTTTTTTTTTATTCCTTCCAACGAAGGAAACCACCAAGGACGACCGAGAGTCCTCTTCTTTGGCCGTCTCATCGGTTCGTCCTTGGAATAACTTTGGCACATAACCAAACCGAGACAAACCAACAACCGTAGAGAGATTGCTCAAGTTTTGCATCGAAAACCCAGAAATCGGTACGATTGTACTTAATCAACCGTGACGTGTTGTTTGCTTACTGGCCTGCCTTATGGCCAATTGGACACCGATAAACCTTCTGACATTCGTGTTTATTCGTACCAAGGTGCTCACCCGGTGGGGGATCTTCACTTTTTTTTTTGGAACCGTAACAACCAACAAGGCCACAACTGTGCGGTTCGGTTCGGGTTTTGCCAACTTTATCGAAAGTTACGCAACATTTTAGGTGAAGTTTTGAAAGAAAAAAAAAGCGAAAAAGCGTTACGGTCTGTGGAGAAACCGTCAATCGAAGATTTATGGTATGGTCAGTTTGGTTTTTCTTCTTTCTGGTCGTTTCTTCAAGCGTCTTTTTTTACTAGTGAGTTTTTTGGAAAGTGGTGCTGAAAATTGAAGCATACAGTAGTGATTAGTTACTGTGTGTTGAATTTAATTGGTTAATCTGTTCGTGTGTAACCAAGTTTTTCTAAATTGAGTTGTCAAAATTCAGTCATTCCTGACAGACGATGAAAACACTCCTTCTTGATCTTGATTCTTATTCGATGTTTGTATGTCTAAAGCTTTATTCAATCTCAATTTGGAAAACATCTCAACAGATGTAAAATCTCCGATTGTGTCTATAAAAATAAACCACTCGTCAGACAAATCCAATCATTGTCTAAGAACTACAGATGGTTCCGTATTAAGATGTTTATATCGTTGTCCCTCATGAGTATGTTTATGCTTTTTATGTTCAAACTCGTATTGGAATATCATCTTCCACCAACCAACGTCAATGTTTGAAAAGTCTTGGGCGGCTTAACGTTCCACTGATCTCCAGACGCATAGTTTAGATTTTTCGACGCCATACGAGTCAATTGCACCAAGTATTGAATTTTGACTCTTTAACATCCAAAGTCTGTGAAGAACCGCGCGCCGTTTACTGACTCTTGCGCTTTCAAGTGGAAGGTAGTTAACCACTTTCGGCACGAAACCACCCACAACATCGGCCATCGTTGTACCGAGTCAAGAGAGTTCACAAACCTCTCGGGCGAACTCCCCGGGCGAGATCTTCGCCTCGGGTCCCGAGATATTTAGTTGTTTTATTTACTATAAAACAAACTATAAAACGTCGATAAACTAACCCCGACCCGACCAAAAACTACGACGGGCAGCATTCGAGTAGAGTTTCCTGCCGAGCGCGGAAGAGTCCCACAGCACGCCATTGCGATGTTTGACTGCCGACCAATCCTCCAGTCCAGAGTCGAAAGAACCGGAATGACTCACGGAACAACCGTAAAGGGGAAATTGTTTATGTGTTTTATTTTCCTATTATCCAGGCTCGCGCGAGCGTTTTCGTACGAGACTCGATGTATAAGAGTATCTCCCACTAGGGTAACATTGTATATGTCTTCTCCTAACCGATTCGAATCTTTCGGTGGTCGTTTGGACCATAAGTGAAGTGATAAAAGAAGTGTCCTGCTGCACCGTTTAACAGAACGAAGACGGTTCCTCTCCAAGGATCTCTTTAAATTTATTCGCCCCATTGCCGTCGTCGATTCTTGTGGTGTTCTGTTTTTCTGTATTGTTTGAGTCGTTCGTAGTGTTTACGATTAGGATAGGAATAAATGCTAGGAAAGGGAACCCGAAAACCTCATAGATTTTTTCTTGTGACTGGCTGCCTGCCGAAGCAACTACACAAGTCTGTAGAGGTGCCCTCACTAGTTGTTATTTCGACTGGGGTCATAAAACCATAAAAGCCAAAGTCGCCAAATCTATTACCAAAATCGTTCGAGCGGGCGGCGGCAACCGGGTCCGGGGTTTAAAGGGGTTGCCCTAGGCAACGCACGAAAAACGAATGGAACCAAGGGATGCTTCTTGCATGAATGCGTGGCGTTACCAAGGATACCTACTGCAAAATGCTGACGGACTGCTCGAACATCGAATTCAGAGCTTAACGAAATCGAACAGCGTTTGATCTCAATTTAATGAGCCGCCATTGGAATTTTTTTGACATTGAACGAACCTATCACTGGAGAGTAGAGCCACAATAGGCATACTAATTCAGAGTCAAATTTAGCTAATTGATAAATTTTTTAATGAGAAGCTTTTTGGTCTGAATCTCGTTAATTGGATGACCAAATAAACGATAAACAATCGAGCATCACAATCTAATTTCAAAGATTTATTGACACTACCCAATTATTCACAAACTGTATTGCAATTTTACCCCCCAACTTCGAAAATTGCTGCTGCTATCGCTACACAGTAATTTTTTTCCTCTATTTCCAGCAAAAAAAATTGCTGGAAACGTCCAGCAATCCAATTTGTTGCTGGAAACCAGCAAACATTCTCCGTTTTGCTGATTTTTCCAGCACTCGATCGTCATTGCTGAAAAACCAGCAATGAATCTGGCAAACTTGATGGATTTGTTTATTTTTTGCATGTTATTTTTCGTTGCAAGTCGATAGAGACAATTTTTTTATTTTCAACAATGACGGCGTTGTTGTTGCAAGAAAAAAATCTATTTGAATAATTGTTTAATAACTTTATCCTTAACTTTTTCTCCATGAAGAGCGAACACGAAATTATAGCGACACATTCAACAGGGCATAACTTTTTAACCATTGGGTAAAAATCAACCAAATTTGGCACATTTCCTCATTGTTGTATATTGTTTACATGCTGTCAAACTCGAAGTCGTGTTTTCGATTCAACGAACATGGAGGTGAACCAACGCAAGTCGAGAGAACGAATTCTTTCGAAACACCTGGAATTTCTTGACCTGTCGCACCGGCAGTTGGGAAAAATGTTGAACATTCTCCATTCAACCGCCTCCAGAGTGAACAAAAATACGGGTAAGGTGAAGCGGATGATTAAAGCAAATCCTAACGTCTTAAGCCGTAATTTGGCTAAAAAGATCGGCATGTCGCAGAACAGAAGATGCTGACAAAATATGACTGCTGTGTGATGGACGACGAAACGTATATAAAAGCAGATTCCAAGCAAATTTCGGGGTTGGAGTTTTTCACCGGCAAGAGCAAGTTCGATGTGGACGACAAATTTAAGAAGAAGAAAATGTCAAAGTTCGCCTCCAAATATCTGTGAGTATGCTTTTCGTGACAAAGGGCACAGTAAACGGCAAGATCTACAATTCTGAGTGCCTCTAGAAGCTCCTTTTGTCATTTTTGTAGCAGTACGACGAAGCTCCGCTATTTTCGCCAGATTTGGCATCATGCCACTATTTTAAAAGTGTCCTGGAGTGGTATGAGGCCAATTCTGTCCATTTTGTTTCAAAGGACATGAACCCGGCAAACTGTCTGGAGCTGCGCCCGGTGGAGCAGTACTGGGCAATAATGAATCGGGAACTTCGGAAGAGCAAAAAGACAGTCAAAAACGAGAAGGACATGTTAAGAAAATGAAAAAACTGAAAAACTGGTACCGGATGACACTGTACAGACTTTGATGGAGGGCATCAAGCAAAAATGCGTTAAAAAATTTTTTTTTAATTTTCGGATTTTGTCGTGGAATGTATCAAATTGAAGAGTTTTTTTAGCGTAACTTCAAGTCCAATGCCTCTAGCAACTCAGCACTAGATCCACCGTGACGTACTGAATCCATCGCAATGAAACACTTTTGTTCAGATAGTGTCACAACTGCAGCAGGCTTGGAGCTGACGAATTCCGCAAAATCAACCATTACCGTCTGTAAAATGCTGTAGTTTTCGCTTTTAGGGCTTTGGGGTCAAGAATACTTGCCTGCCAAACTCACAGGCCTATACCTGAAGGATCATCCAGTATAGGACATCTTGAAGGAAAAACTCTCAGCTTCAAGATAACATAGGTCTGGAACGACATTTACCGGAAAAAAGTCAGCGAGAATCGCTGGAGGCATTCGCAACTGACTGAAGAGATGTAATGAGGTCGTAGGAGGCAAATTTGAGCCAATCTTTGGATTTTTTTTGTTTGATGTTGTTGCAAAGGTTCTTGGAATGTCACTAGTGTTCAGGTGGTCCGATTAGATTAATTAATAAGCAGGATATCTCTTTTGAAGAGTCTAAAAAAGTACGAGAACTTTATTGTCACTCTGTGGATGCACCCATCCTCAGCTATGAAAAAGAAGGCTTTCATTCCAAATCAACTTCAAATGTGATACAACTTAAACAAAGCCATTCTAACAATAACGAAAGCTATAGTGGATTGTTACGAGACATTTCGGTTAACTTTTTCATTAGTGATTCACGAGCACAGCTAGTTATTACTTTATAGTTAACGAAATATGCGGAATAAAAACTTTGTTCCTTTCTTGAAACTTGGGCCCTAATCAATTCTAAAAAATGTCACTATCGTTGAAACTTCATGTTGCACATTTTACATTGAAACCTCAGAATGTTTCAGAGCAACTGTAATATTGTTATCGCTTTCTCTAATAACAAGTCTTATAATTATCAAGGAGCTGACAGAGAAGAAAATTTCGGTACTGACATTTCAGTGCCGCACTGACGTTTTGGTACCAAAATGCCATTGAAATCAAAGGAGAACTGACGGTCTGGTTCCAAAAAGTCAGTACGGTTCGTTTGTATGTGATTTGACAGTTGATTCAGTCCTTTGATAATTATGAACACGTTCCTTAGCACGAATCTTTGGTAGTGGTATTTAGTTTTAGAGACAATGTATTTATAATTGTGGACGACTTCTGGAATTTTGCTAATTACACGAGTTCTTTACCACGTGCTAGACTCGGGGTTAAAAGCCTAAAGGCTCTTTTCACGACTCCGCAATTGCCGTTGAATCTTCATGTTCCACTTTTGTACCGAAAAATCTCTAAATATGCCAGTGCAACTGAATAGATTCTTCATTACGAGTCTGACTCGTGGCAATTCTTATGAACCAAAAATTCCTGAAGACTCAGATTTTTGGTTTCTGCTTATGATGCTGATTCTCTACAACGATTCAGACTCGTAATTTTAGGCTCAAAGAATTCGATCAAAAAACATACTCACCCTTACTCTTGTTTACGGCGTATCTGACTTTCGTTCGAACGGATACTTTCGAACGAATTCGAAAAAGCTATTCTTGCTTTCGTTTGAATGCGATACTTTCGTTGTTGGTGTTACCAGATGAACTTCGAATTATCTAGGCAGCATTGACATTTCTTATCTGCCAACTATATGTGAACAAACGCGTGATTTTGTGAAATTTGTAGTTGTTGGACCGGAATATTTTAGTAAAATAGCCAGAATCTAGCAAGCAACCGACCCAGAAAAGTACGACAACAGCAGCGGATCCAGATTCAGGTGTTTCCAGACGAAAATTCGAGGCTGACAGCTTCCGGTGGTTGTATTGGTGCTGCCGATCTTTCTGCTCAAAAGGTTACCCCGTCGTAGGAGATGTATGTAATGCAACGAAAATGCAACCATTCGTTTGGTTAGCGGGCGCGAATCTTTCTGTTGATGTTGTAAAAATTCTCTGCTGAAGGGAAGACGGAGTGAAAGGAACGATGACAAAGCTGGAAATTTATGTCTTAAAGAAGTAAAATTTAGTAACTCCTAAAATTTTTGATTTTTGAAATTATACGATCCTTCACTATTTCACTTCAAACGGTAATGATTCGCAGTAGGGGGAAGTGTTCCAAAATGCGCATGTTGGGTAATATGCGCATACTGCCGATAGACGATATGGCTAGAGATTCATCATATCTAATCAGTGCAGTTTGAGGGTAATACGCTTTTAACACATGGCAAGGAAAAATTAAATTGTTATATAAAGTCGAAAAAATTAAAAAATTCAAACAAGATTTTTGTCAGTTTTGTTATAATATATTGAACTTTAATTATTGTGCGTACAGGTTCTGTGAACAAAAATTTAAATGGTTTTTCTTTCTTATTCATCTGGAAATCGGAAATTCACCAAATTGAAGCTTTTGGCAAAGTTGTAGATGATAAGATATTGGAATAAGAGACAGGTTCTGAATGCCCATATCAAGGCAGGTTAAATGCCTATATCAATAAAAATAGATAAGTCTTATAAATTTTTTACTTTTTATCATTTAAACATTAAATCTACGCTCAAATCACGACCTTACAGCGAAAAAAGAAGAACTTCATACTGACCCGATAAAAATACAATATGAACAAAATATTACCATGAAATATGGCCATATCGCATACTTAACTATGTTTCATGCAAAAGAACTAGTGATGTAAAAAAATTCACCAAAATTTCAGCCTTAGCGTATGCTTAACATCCGTTTCTACCATTTTCAATTAAATAATTTCATAATATTGCAAGTGTAAATGAAATATAGCTAAAAACATAAATATGCGCATTTAGCCCGCCGGTTTCGGAAATCAACTATTTTGACTTCTTTTATTATTAAATTATTTTCACAAAAACTGTAAGAGATTTTGAAAGAAAAATTGCTCTAACGTATAGAAAACAGATGTCCGCTCATGTGCATATAGTTTTCAGACTTCTATCTATTGGAATATGGGAGAAAATGAGTGCTTTCCTTAATATGCGCATATAGCCCGCCTCTCCCCTATCAGCCTCGCGTTTGTCGGCCCATAGAAGAAATACGTTCGAACGAAAACGGGAATGCAAAGTTTCGTTCGTATAAACTATGTTCGAAAGATCGAACTGTTTTTATTCGTTAGAACGAAAACAAGAATAAGAAATTGCCTTACTTTCGAACGAATGTCATTGTTCGAAAACCAGAATAAGGGTGACTATCATTGTCGTTTGCAACTGAAAAACCTCAGATGGTTCCTGAGCAACCGAAAAACATTAAATTATCGTTTTTTGTTGATAATTAGCACAGTATTGTGCACTAAGTCTTCCTCACGAGTCTGAGTCGTGACATTTAGTTTGAGAAAAAATATGCTAGACGCTTAAGCTTAAGACTTCTAGGTTTCCCTACTGAACCATTTTTGATTTTACCACGAGTTAGACTCGTGATAACAGATTAAAATTCTTCGATCAATGTACTGTCATTTTCGTTTAAATTACATCTACACATTTACCATAGAAATACCTCAGAATTTGTAAAAACCTGGCAAATTGAGCAAAAACCGGGGTATACGCACGAATTCCTTATCACGAGTCTGACTCGTAGCATTTAGCTCGAGGCAAAAGTTCTTGGCGATTCTGGATAACTTGTGGCTTTTGCTTATGACACATATCACTTATCACGAGCACGAGTCGGGGTTATAGACCAAATGACTCTATCCACTATTTTCTGTCGTCTGGCTTCTGTAGTCTTTTGTCTGTGTGTGGTGTGGCTTTTGTCCAATTGTTGCTGTCTTTTGATGTCTTGATGATTTTTTCTTCTGTGTTCAGTTTTCCAATATCTGCCCTCTTTCTTCTGTCTTTTGTCACAGCAGACAGATGGCAGAACACAGAAAACAAACGAGAGACGAAAGAAGACATAGATAGAAGTTATGTCTCTTGCCTTCTGTCGCCTGCATTCTGTCCTCTTCCGTTTGTCTTCTATCGTCTTTTTCGGTCGTTTCTCTTGTCTTTTCTGTTTTCTGATGCCTGCTATATTTCTTCTGTGTCCTGTCTTCTGCCTTCTTTTTCGGTTACAGAAGACAAAAGATAACTGTCATCTGATTTTTATCTTTTGTCTTCTGTTCTGTTTCCTGTCTTATGTTCTCTCTGCCATATCTTCTGTCCTTTGTCTCCTGTCCACTGTTGTCTGTTGGATGTTTTCTGTTTTATGTGCTTGA
This sequence comes from Uranotaenia lowii, assembly GCF_029784155.1. NCBI lineage: Eukaryota > Metazoa > Arthropoda > Insecta > Diptera > Culicidae > Uranotaenia > Uranotaenia lowii. The sequence goes on along the minus strand of NC_073692.1, from coordinate 155,081,497 downwards.
AAATAAGCAACTCAAGTTCTCTTTCTTGTCTTTTTCTTCTTTTTTCGGTATTTTTCTGTCTTCTGACGTCTGTTTTCTGTATCTGTTGTCGTTTTATTGTTTGTCAGCTGGCTTCTGTTCTGTTTTCTGTTTTGTCTTCTTACGTCTGTCTTCTGTCATTTTCTCCTCCCTCCTGTCTTCTGGCTTCTGTCTTATGTCTTCTGTATTTCGTTTTCCATCTTCTGTTGTCTGCTGTATGTCTTCTTTCTTCACTTGTATTTTTTGGTCTGCTAACTTCTGTTTCTTGTTTTTTGTCTTTCATTTCCTGTCTTCTGTTCTATAGCCACTGTATTAAAATTTAAAAACTCGACAAATATTTTTTCATCAACATCTTGCTAATGATCGTCTAACTGAAAAATCGTTATGATATGTTTTTTCTGTCTTACCACGTTCAAACCTGAAACAATTGCATCAAACCGAGCCATTATCGTTATCTCGGGCACGCAGCAAGCATACAAACATATTCTAACCCTACTTTCCAAATATGTAGGTACGGAACAAGTGATTCAAACAACGACACCAGTAAAATCCGTGTCAGAAAACGACCTTCATTTATCTTGTCGCTCTCCCCTGATGAAACATAATAATCATAACCGCATGTTGTGTTTATTATTTTACCCGGTATGCTGTGGTGATGAAGTTTTGTTGAAGGAATGTTGCTGCTGTGGCGGTTGTGTAACATTCACGAGTTTTCGACAACAAGGGGTGGTGGCATTTGTGTTAATTTTCGGAATTGCGCCCCAGAGACCATTTTTGGCGGGTAATTTTTCCTGCGCCAGTTAGTAGAAGGTTGTCTCAGTTTTGATGTGAGTTTTTTTGCCGCTTTCAACAATTTAGAAAAAGCGTTAAAAATTAATTGAATTATTATCTGCGAAGAACAAAATTGGTCGACCGGTTGCTTGTTCAAGAATGCAGACGTTTTTCGTCCTGGAAACAGACGCAGGTATTCATACTTTCGAACAACAGAAAAATGTGCGAATTGGGTTCAAAATTTGGCGGTACCATAAACGGTTCTCGACCTCATGGAGGCATTCGGAGGAATCGTATCGGCATAACCTTTGGTTGGAGACGAGCTTATCGACCGACGATCGGCAAAGCAAGGAACGCTCAAGGAGATTCAAGAAGCGGCATGAGAGGGCCTCCAATTAAGCTGTAAAATATTGATTTTTGTTTTCATAGTATCGTTCCCTTTTGAGGCATTGAGATGTTCATGGGTTCGGTCAATTTGGTGCAATAAAATGCAAGCCTATATTTGCATTTTTTTTTTTCTGGGATGAAATGTCTTTACTGTAAGAACAACAAAAAACAGAAGAAAACATCGGGAAAATATCGGTGCCAGGTATCGAACCGAAACAGTTTTTGTTTCATTGTGTTTTGGTTCTTATACTGGGTATAATTCATGCTGCAGCCCAGTTCTAAGTTATAGTTTTAATATTTTCAAAACACGTCAAATATCGCAAATTTGAGTCGGCTTAATTCGGCTTCACGAGGAATTTTTATCGTCAGCACCAGTATATAAATCATACTTCATTGCTTAATGACAAAACTATACTTTTTTCAATGATGTACATTCGTGTTTTCATTTTTCTCATAGATATGACGACGTTTTTGGCTTAATGTATCATACAAACATTCGAAAGATTATCTCTTTTTCTGAACTTTTATTCAGCTTTCAAAATTCTGAATATATTTCGAGGTTTTATGCTTATCATGTTTTTCAGTAAAGGTTTGATCAACGATTTTTTCTATCAAAATCAGCAAACTGGCTAATGTACGTCAGAAAAACAAGGAAAAAAACGTTACAGATTTTGTCTTCGCCAACAATATTTGGGCTCCCCATAAGCTTAACCACGAGCGATTTGCGCTCGCTGCCAGGGAAAATGATTGATTGCTGCCAGGGCGATTGACAGGGCTGCAGCAATTTATCAAACCAGCACCGGTTGACAGCTTCGAGGGGTTTTATTGATAAAATTTGTGTGATTAATCGCATCGCTAGCTCCACCTTTTGTTTGCTCTCCGAGGGGCCACGAAAAGGGAACATGGTCGCCATATTGTGCTTGTTTGCGTGTTTGTGTAGGAGATGTGATTTCAGTTTAGCTGCTGGAATCCGGTTGATCATAGCCGAACGATAAAAAAATGGCTACAACCTATTGGAACTTATCTCAGGGAGCGCAATAAAAACTTGTGCCATGTGTCTAGCTGAGTTAAAATATTTGTAAGCAAAATTTCGTGGAAAAATCATACAACTCACCTAGAAATTATTACAAAATGATGTTACCTGGTTAAACTCTTTGGAATAAAAGATGAACTTGCAGGAGGATGCAGCCCGGAATCGGATACTTACATTTTCCTGTAAAATGCAACGATCAGAGAAAACTGATTAGCATTTCCGGAAGTAGTTCAAAACTCAGAAAAGCTCCAAATAAAACAGTAGCAGTCGAAAGCCAATTTCAAAGCCTATAAACCAACCTTTACCCAATAATCAAACAATCCGTAACCTTTTTCTCGTGGCAGCGCTTTTGTCGGAGAGAATCCTCCAAAAAGAACGCTTAAATGTGCTAAATAGCTACCGTATTCAATTCTCACCGAAAAATGAAAAAAAAAGAAACCAAAATGCAGTAGCAGACCGCGGCGATAAAACAAATCCATTAACGTGTCCCTAACCAACGACCTCTATTAACACCTTTTGGTTCGAAAATTCTCAACTAGCGCATCACGATGAGTGGTTTCGAAGACCGGTGGCTTGTTTGAAGGTTTAATGTTTGAGAAATTTTGGGTCGGAACCCTTTTTTTCGTATTATTCCTATGGGAAAATTCAAAAATAAAAATTTGGATCGTCCAATTCAGATTCAAAGTCGGAATTCAGATTCCAAATTTTTAATTCAGACTCCGAATTCCGAATTTGGATTCAAACCCACGTATTCAAAAATCCGATATGCAGAACTCAAAGATTTAAAACTATTATTATTTGATTCCATGGATTCCATGGAACTTTGAATATTCAATTCCACAAGTTTCGTTCTTATTCATTTTATAAAGAAAATAAGTATCGTAAAAGGAAGTTATAAAATCACAATGTGGGCTTGCGATATAGCTCAGTTGGCAAGTCTGTTGTCTCCTGAGCAGATGTCCGCGAGTTCGAGCCCAAGAGTAAATATCGAACACAGTTGTACCGGATAAGTTTTTCAATAACAATCCGCCAACTGTAACGTTGATAAAGTCGCGAATGCCATAATGATGGTAAAACGACTATAATCGAAACAAAAAAAAAAAAAAATCACAACATGTGAATAATTTTCCCAGGAAAAATAAAAGCAAACATCAAGCTGGTATTTCAAAGCAAGCAATCACACAAAAAGGAGTAGGTAATAAAGCATTCAAATTCAAGTTCACTTTTATATCAAAACCTTCCCAGACCCCTACGCTTCAAAGACGTGAAAAAGCAAACAGCTTCGCATGATTGGTTAAAGGAAAGATATGGCATCCGTCACCAAGGGCAACGAATCATAGCAACCGGTTGCTTGAGCCGCTTCAAAGAATGAAGGCACAGGAACAATCGCTCAACTTTGAATTGGTTCAAGAAGAAATAAGAACTAAGGCCCTTCGAACCAGATCGAAGGAAATAGAAGACAAAACAGACGAAGGAATCAATAAATAGCTGGGGAAGGTTAAAGAAATAACGTGGCAGTAAAGAAACCATTACTTGAAGAAATAGAGGAAGTTGGTGGGTTTGGCAGGCAAAAGGAAACAAAGTTGGGAAAAAATGTTTTACTCAATGAGAGAAACTAACACTGAGAATCTAGAAACGTCATGCAAAGAAAATCGTCGGTAACACGGAAACTTGCTTCCATGCAAGTTTCACGGTTTCCGTTTTTCGGGAAAGACTATTGCTAGGTTCATGCATATATAGGCCCATTCATTTAGGGGCAAGACAAAACCGAAACACTCGTAAAAAGAAGTAAATTGTATGTACTATGTTGTGTGTGCATCATACCACCGGATTCCATGGGGGTGAAATCTTGCAGGGACGGCGCCGAACAGATGTTGATCAGGCCTAGGAGGGGCAGAGGGAGTTCAGAGAGTTAATAATAACCTATGAAATTGGTTCTTGGTTTCGCGATTGCAAGTGTCACTAGAAAGTGGCCCTCGAATAGTTTTTAAAAATTTGATGCCTTTTAAAAGACTTTTTCGAAAAAGATTTAAGTTAGAGAAAGTGTGAGACATTCAAACAAAACCACATTCAATGACCGGGAAAACATGCATGAAATTTATCTGTAATATAAAATATTGCTATATCCAAAGATAACTAAAAACAAAGTAAATATAAAGCGTTTCATTAGACCCACGATTTTCGATCGCTTAAAACTGAGTCAACTTTTTAAACGAGTGTATCAAACTGTGAAATCAATCCAGTAGGCCGGAATCGGTAATTTACACCTTCGTACCGAATGCCTGTCTATAACAGTTTTTGAGGTTGTCGTTCGAAGAAAGCCGATCATAACATTCAAAACTGAAACCTAACTGCTTGGCAAATAGTCTACATAAACAAAACAACAACATAAAACCGCGCGTTTAAAAGCCAAACAAACCAGGCCAGCTCTCGTTTGTTGACGACGGCAATTAAAAAGTTGTAATAATCCAAGTGTGCGTTTTTACCGAGCAATAACTGTTGTTGTTTATGGGAATGAGTTAACTCGTTTTAGATGTGTTCTAATTAAGCGTGTAAATAATTTTTTTTTGATTTCCATTGAACAATGGTGATTTGTTATGATTACATTCGAATCATAAAACTCGTCAATAAAGGCACGGATGTTAATGTTTGACAGATGTTGAATAAATCGTCAAAAATTACACGTAAGTTTTGTTCAGTGCAAGTAACTTTTTTTCAAACATTCATCAGAATTCACAATTTTGAAACCTTCTATACACAGCAAAAAAATTCTAAAAGTACACGCAGTCTAAAAAATGAGTGATCTATTTTTTCTTGAGTGTAATTGCAAAAAGATGTAATTTTAAACTCCTTTTGATGTAATATTAGACTTTTTTCAAAAATAGGATAGAAATAAACTGTTTTGATGTAATTTTACATTGCGTCATGCAAAAATCAACCTGTTTGATTTAAAATTGAATGTAAATATTTAACTTCTGCCTTTTTATATTTCGTTAGTTTGCGCACAAAGATAACAAGTCGAAAAATTATTCGGAAACGAGTCGATCAAAGGCGTAGCTACCTACAGCAGCACTTCTAGAGTCTTTTAAAGTCGTAAGTATACGTGAAATGAAGAATGCGGTTGAACCTAACTAGTTTTTTCGCCATTACAGCAAGGTCAGATGGTTTCGCAGAGGCTGATATCCGGACAGTTATTATCCGGAGAAACTTTTGTCAGATCAATTCAAGTGTCCAAGTGCTGACTGAAAGATCATGATGTTCCGGAACCATTCGAGGATACTGATGACGCTGATCTGTAAAAACATCCTCGTGCTGGGAATTATCGGATGGAACAACAATTTCAGCTTGACGCTTTCCGTGATGGTGTTTTAATTTTCAGTTTTGTAAATAAATGTGAATTAAAAATAATACATGTGGGCGTATTTATTCAAAGACAAAAGCAAATACCTGAATATTTAGCAAAAATATCAATATTTACGATAATAAATTTAAAAATTTACATCCCTGTGTATTTTTACACGACGGCTTTTGTGATCCGATCTCGTGCATTGATTTCAATCTAAATTTACACGCCTCAAAAATTACATCCTTGAAAAAAATAAACCGTGATAGAATTTTACATCAAAATCGATGTTCCGTTTTCGTGCATCGTTTTCGATCTAAATTTACACGATTTTTTCTTGCTGTGTATTCTAAAGGGTCATTCCATCAAGTGATCTCACACTAAGGGAAGAATGCCACAGTGTGGTAAATTCCTGGAAAAAAAATCAAGTGATCTCCATGACAACCCAACCCTCTTTCTTAAACGACGTCGTCATGAGCAACTAACCAGCAGCGCCTTTCAAAGGTTATAGCTTCTAACAAGGATAAAAACCGTCCATTCTTCGACCAAAACCAGAAGACAACCTAAGCCAGATGTTTAACCGTGAAGCCAACAAAACAAAACTCGTAAAACAAAATGGCGACCCGTGACTCGTGACTCTGCCACCGCCGTCTTATTGTAAGACGAACGTGGAAGAACCTCCAAACAAACGTCAAACTTTGCCGAAGTCCCCGAACATAAATCACTTCGATATGGTTTGGTTTTATTTTCTGTTGATGTTGTTGTTGTTTTGGGACGGTCCTTTTTTTAACGGGCGAACCAGTTTGGAGTTTTTTTTTTTGTTGTTTTTGTTTCAGCTAACGTCCTTCAACAAAAACATGTTAGCAGGATTTAAGGTTTTTTTAGGTCCCTGTTTGTTGCTTTGTTGTGGCTTTACGATGTGTGCTTCGGGACTCACTCAAAGTTACGGCAGTGATTTTTAAGTACTACATATCTACCGTGGATTGATTTATGTGGAACTTAAGGTGCAGTCGTTCTGATTTTAGAGTTTTTATCATAAAAGCTTTTCGATTTGAGACAGTTTTGATGGTTAGGAATAAAAGTCAACTGTAAAGTTGTGTTTCTATGTTCTAGCAAGGTTGGTGGTACAATTAACTATCGATCATCCAAATCAATCATAGTTATAGTTGAATTTTCAGGGAACGTTGCTTGGAAACATTTAGGTATCGATTTTAGTAAAGAGCCATCATCGCTGTTTCGAGAAAATTGCGTTTAAAATTTGACAGCTACATAACCTTCCAGCAAAAATATTATTTGGTTTTCTCAACATCTCGAACACAAATCATGCATCTGATAAGTGAGTAGGTTCCAATAATGGTCTTCGAACGTAATTTTTCACCCACCTTATAACTCGATTTGGCGCATACGCCCTTTTGAAAAATCGATACCGATTTCTTTCTATAAAGAAAGTAGATCAACCTTATTTTGGATCAAGTTTGTATTGAAGCTTTGATTGTGCGTCTAATTTGTAAATTTGGACAATGTATTTCTCGCTTACGTCGTATGAAACAAAATGTAAACAAACAGTTTTATTACGACAAGATGCAAAAACTGACATAAACTAGTGGCAACATCTTTCCATTTAGAATATTTGGAGCCTGGACAACATATTCTATATGTGGAACACAAATTTTAAAGTTGTTTTGATGAATTCTTTCAGTTTTCTGTGAATTCTTAAGATGTTTTATACGACGTAATGAAAGCTCACACGAGATTTAATTTTACACAATAAAACAGTTATCCGTTTTGCAAATTCCGAACAACGGAAGGCTTTTTTTATCAACTTCTTTTATTAACTACACAGCAAAAATTATTTCCTGTAAAATTACGCAAATGTCCTGTAACAAAAAGGAGCAGGACATTTACCGTAATTTTACAGGTCGAAAACATGATTACGTGACATTTAATTTTTACTGTACAACTTTTTTACAGGACATTTGCTGTAATAATAAATGAATCTTCGTTTACTTTCAAGGAAAACCATTTAAAATTACAGGTGATTTATTTTAAAGGTTGCAGTTTTCAATGACATGTAATAGTCAACAAAAATTCTGTGTATTCTATTCAGCCAATATGGAACATTGAAAGTACACTATTGAGTACAGTCTGAAATGTTGGTTGTTTGGGTTATATCTTTAGTTCAAGATGCTTTGCTAGGATTTTTGAAAGGCTTAACATTACAGTTTATTCCAGCTTCAAAGTAAATTTCTATCTCTCGCTCGTAAGCGTTTAAATCAAGGTTGCGAGATTTTTTTCAGAACGTATCCGGGCCGGACAAATCCGGTCTATTTCATTTAAAAACCTGGTAAATCCGGACATTGGTTTCAAAATTGAAAACTAAAATCCGGGCAAATTTGGTAAACACCCTGGAATTACTCAACAAAAATCAAGAAAAAAAAACTTGGAAAAAAATTGCATCAAAGCTAGACAGCAGATTTTGAATCGTTTTTTTTTCATGTTTGTTTTTAAAAAACTTGCTCAAAAATTTCGTTTGGACGCATAAATTAAAAATTGTATCAATGCAATTTGTTTTATTTTTGTTTGATTTGGAAAATGAAGTGAATAAATCCGGTCTTTTTCAAAGAAATCCGGGCAACCGGACTGGATCGGACTTTTGCCAAATTATTTAAAAATAAAACCAGGCAATCTGGCAACCTCAGTATAAATCGAACCGGAAAAGTAATTTTCACCAAGTTTTTTATTGTGTATGAAGGCTTTCTAAATTTTCGAAAAAAAAAAACAGGAATAAAAGAACTGTGGAAACTTATAAACTGTAGAAAGGGTATAAATAACTTTGATTCTAAATTTTTTCATAGCAAACGTTAATTCCTTGACGATAATCATTTGAAATTCGAATGTCGAAAATAATGATTTGAATATCTATGTATCTGTAAGACTACATTTCCCTAAAAAATGCACCGTACTGAAGCTAAAATTTCTAAAATCGACGATTTCAACCAAAAAAACTGTTCTCCAAAAAACACAACACTGTCTTTTGAGAATAACTTTTAAATGATTGGACAGAAGTTGATGAAATTTTAAGTTAAATTACGCAATAATATAATGCTTATATGTGCACAATTTTGCAGTTTATTCTTCTGGTACTTTTGTAGAAAATCCAAGCAAAAATTCCAAAAAGCTGGGGGCACGCTAAACAGTACTTTTCGCAGTCCACTACGAAACTTTTCAGTATTTCATTACGCGGTCTAATTTTCTTGCGTACGACTTGACCTCCGCATTCTGTTTGTTTATTTTATTGGCATTTTTATTTTGTTGGTCTGAATTCTGGTCCATTTAATCGTTTAATTTATAGAAAAATCGAGTGAATGTTATGTCATTAAATGTGAAATAATGCTTTTGATAAAAAACAATCAAACAACCCTATGGTCCTATGGTTCAGTGTCGCAAATCTATTTATGTAAGAAAAAGATGAGGCGCATATAAACAATTTTCAGCCACTTGTAAAAAATTATGTCAGTCGAACTACCGTGACTGGCAAGTTATAAAACTTTTCAATTGATAAATGTCGATATTTACAATCAGTGGCTCATACGAAATCAATTCATTGCTCTTCTCGAATCTTAAAGTAGAGCAAACTCAACGTCTACTGTCTCCCTGAATTGGAAATTATTATAGTCGAATCAAGCATGCAAAAACCCCAACCTCCAAAATGTCAAACATGCTTTCAAGAAAAAAAAAAACAAAAAAAGAACACTAGAAAACATCAAACGCTAACATTTGCGAAAAAACTCACCTGGATTGGGTTGCGCCGTATACGATTGCTTCTTCATCCACTCGAAGGGACTTTTGACCGGTGTCGGCCGTTGGGAGGTAATCTGTGGCGACGAGGACCCATTGGGCGCTCCGGGGCTGGACATATCGCTACCGGAAACGGTAATCGGTGGCGACGGTATACTGTGCAGCCCGTCGCCAATGTGATCACCCGGATTGGCCCCGTTTGTGCTTCCGGGACCGCTGCTTTGCCCACCGACGCCGCCGCCACTTCCGAGGTGAAGCCCGCCGGGACTGGACCCATGCGGAAGCAGCGTCTGCGGAGGTGTTGGGAAGTTTTCATGTCCGGTCCAATCCGGACTGGACTGATGGAACACATGCGGATGTGGATAGTACATCGGCTGCGGAGAGGATTCCCCATCGCCAATAAACTGATGGTGCGGCGGCTGATGCTGATAGTTTCCCGGGTACCAACCGGAAGTGGCCGAATACGGCAAGTTACCACTGTGATTTTTTGGGTACATTGCAAAATGGTTGTAGTAGGACACCATTTTCACCGATTTTTCACTTTGCACTTTTGTTTTAAATTCTTTGAATTGAGGGTGTAGTTATCCAGCACATATAATATCTTGAGGCTTCGTTTGTCTTCAGTTAACCAATTCTCAACACTTCATCCATTGTACTTGGTAGTTATCTTCGAGTTTGCATATTCACACTATAAATAACACATTTGATGTAGTTGGATGATTTATCAACACTGCCCTCCCGTTAAGTACACTTTTTATTGTCAATAAAATTATGATATTATGTAATAACAAATGCAATAAATAAATTTTCACTTTTAATCCTCGTTATTGATTAGCGGATAGCTCTCGCTGATGCGTACAGGCCAGTGACTCTAGCACTACAACCTGGCTGCCAAGTACCAATCTCTCGGGCACCGAGACTGGTCCAAAATTTGCCAAACCAAGAACTAGATACGAAAAAACCAACCTCACTCAACGAAACTCGGCCGAAGACTGACGGATATAAAATTACCCATGTTTACTTTCCACTCGAGCTGAGGGGCGTGTCCCAAACAGCTACCCGCTAGCCAATGGCAGCAAGCTGGCAGACATTTCTCTACCTGTTAGCCAATGACATGCGCGCATTCTGTTTACACTTCATCTTCTTTGACCTTCGCTACTGTGAACGAAGCGAGACAACACCAAATCCACGAATCGTTCTCTCGCTTCAACCTACGTGCAATCCGTCCAGCTCACGTACGCCATTTGTTGTGATAAGAAGAATACGCTAAACATGACGCGGCCAACCGATCGTGGCTCGCGAATGTTTTTCGCTAAAAAAGAAAAAAGGGAAAAAACAGGACGGAACCATCTAGCACCGATAACAAAGAGGACCTACGCAAAATTGACGGTTTTTTTGGAATCCACATCGAAAAAAAAACATATTGCGGCTCGCGGCACAAGAACTACAGATGCTAGACAGATAGGGACAAGATACGGCGGGCGGCATCAGCGGCGGCGATAATGATGTTTGATTAATGTCATAAAGTACCGTATATTTAGTTTATGCGGGATCCCGCGTGCGAAAAGGCTACGACGACGCATCGGTGCCATATCCGTCTACTGCGGCAGGCCAACACCACCGTTAGGATCCTTGGACGGAGCGCGGATGCACCCAGAACAAATATACCCGTGCTTTGGAGAAGTTTTTACACTCACAAATATTTCAGTGTTTTACCAATGGCTTCCCCTTAAGTTATACTACGACTGCAAAAAATCTTGCCCCAAATTTTGGGTGCATCGGCAGGGAACCAATCCTCCCTTCTCAAAAAGTCTAGCTTGTAGAGGTCGAAGGCGAAAACGTTCCGGCTGATGGCGGTTTGGCGCTTTGGCTAATGAATATGGCCGGCCATATAAAAGTTCGGTTCCTCCTGCTCCTCTTGGAGCTCCAGGCGCCGCGGAATCTGCCAGCGGCCATGCGAAACGCCTTTGCTGCAAGACGATGCGCGTTTTGGGGATGGATTGTTGGGGCAAATGATGGCTCGTTATCAGTCTCCGTCGTTGTCGGGGCGTATGTCGGATGATGATAGTCGGTCTGGTGGGTTGTGTTTTTCGCTGCCAGAACCTAATTAGTCAACACAATTATTTTTATATGGGTAGCAGTTTTTTTTGGTTCTGTACTCGGGACAAAATGGGGAGGGTTTTATGAAGCCCGCTGAGAAGGATACAGTTTTCGGGGTTCGCCAACCAAAATTTATCTATGCGATCAATTGCGTAGCACAAATTTTCGTAATTTATTGCAAGTCAATTACCAATTCAAAGATTTCAGAAAGCAAACGTTTGAATTGTTGTGTATGAAAAAAATGCATCAATCTTTGCTTTTTAGCTTGTAGCGTTTATGATTAACATTTAAATTCAGTTCAGAAATATAACAGAAAATATTCGTTTTAAATTGCTCTCAAAAATTTACGTAATAACCAGCCCCTTCTGAAAATGATAAAAGTTGAAGTTGAATTTGAATGTTGGTTAATGTTTGACCAACAAACCACACCAAAATACAAAAATATTCAAAATTCTATTAAAAAACAATTGTAGTTTATCTTATTGAATCTCATCAAACAGGTCGTTCAGGTAACAGCCCTAGAAAATGTGTGAAGTCCTTTGTTCTCAAGAAACTTTTAAATTCCGCTGAATTCTTAATGAAAAACTCGGTCTCATTTCGAACTGAGCTAACGTTTGTATCCGAACTCGTCATATTGGTTATGAAAATGAAAATTGCTTTTTTCAAGAGAAAATTTTAAGAAATTTTTGTTTCCTTTTTACTGTTGGATTTAATTTTCTGTAAAAGGGTGTAGTTTTTATTTTTTCGAGTTTTTTGAACGATTATTTAACAGATTATCGTTGAAAAGCTTGTAATATCAATCGCCATGCATTATGAAAATATCACATCATTTTAACAACCGTTAGCTAGAACACATTCGAACATTTTTTAAGAAAAATGTATTTTTTCACAAAAACTCACTTCGCAGAACAGAGATTGGTTCAAAAGATCCCAAATTTGGTAGAAATACTAGGGATACCAATGCCGGATCCACATGAGTCCGGCATTGGCAGAATTTTTGGAACTGTTTGAAGGAATTTAAAGTTCTGAAATCTGTGGTTTTTGTTACGGCTTCTACTACAATTTCAAATTTGAAAATAATAGAACTTTTTCATTTGGTGTTTATATTCTAGTATTGTCATCATTATTTCTTTTATCACTGTATGAAACCATCAATTTGATGGTTTTTTATTATTTAACCATTTCTGTCTGAGGCCAATAATTTACAGAAACTGCGTCTATCATTATGGGCTTAATAAAAAGAAAAAAACGGACTTTTAATTTTTCGAAGTCGAATCCAATATTTTGAAACCAGTTTATTAAAAATGATCTTGAATTGAACGATCATCTTCAGTTTAAAAGGCTTGAGAATCCTTAATGCCAGAGAAAGCTATTTTCAGTAGAACAGTCTTATGAATTTTTCGAATTTATCGATTTGAATTCTTGAAAAGACAAAATGTACGTGATTGTAAGTAAAACTTTTTAGTTCTAAACAATTTAATTTAACAAGGCAACGTAATTTACATTTTTATGAGGAGCATAATTTTTTTTAACTGATATAGACTAATTTGAAGGCGCTGTATCCATTTTTGCACAATCCGTTTTCTTTTATCGGAAGGCCACGAATTTTTAGATTTATTTGCGAAAAACGACGCAACGTTGGATTCTCACGATATAAACTTGCCTATTCCATGCTTCTGTGAATAAGATGTGTATGAGAAGTTGTCCACAGTAGACGCAACGAAAGGTTCTGGTCCAGCTTGGTCACTCGATTGGATTGCATCATACCTCACTCGTACGCGTCTGTTCTCCATGTCAGGGGCGGCGTGCGGAGTGTAACAACGTCCTGGTGGCCAACCTGAGCATTAAAATCCCCGATGACGATCTTGATATCATGTTTTGGGCAACGGTCGTATTCACGCTCCAGCTGCGCGTAAAATTCGTCTTTGTCGTCACCGGTACTTTGTCGTCACAGGCACGCGACGAAAAGGGACTAGCGATTGGAAACTTGGAACATGGAACTGCCGATCTCTAAATTTTGTGGGCAGTACCTACGTGCTCTCCAACGAATTGAAGAGCCGCAAATTCGACATCGTAGCGCTGCAGGAGGTATGCTGGAAGGGCTCCACGGTACGAACGTACCCAGATGGTCGTGCCATCTACCAGAGCTGCGGCAACACACATAAGCTTGGAACAGCTTTTATAGTGATGGGAAAGATGCAAAAGCGCGTGATCGGGTGGTGGCTAATTAACTCACGAATGTGCCGGTTGAGAATCAAGGGCCGGTTCTTCAACATCAGCATCATCAACGTGCACAGTCCTCACCTTGGAAGTACCGGTGACGACAAAGACGAATTTTACGCGCAGCTGGAGCGTGAATACGACCGTTGCCCAAAACATGATATCAAGATCGTCATCGGACGTCAGATCCTGTCGAAGCGCCAACATCGAATCAGATCACTATCTGGTGATGGTGAAGATGCGCCCAAAACTCTCCGTAATGAACAACACACGAAACCGGCGCCCGCCTCTGTTAAATATCGCACGACTGAAGCAACCTGAGGCCGCGGCAGACTACGTGCAATCGGTCGAAGCAGCGCTGCCAGCAGAGGGCGAGCTTGATGAAGCCCCTCTCGAGGACTGTTGGGATACCATCAAGACAGCCATCAACAGTGCTGCGGAGAACGTCATCGGTTATGTGGAGCGAACTCGACGGAACGACTGGTTCGACGAGAAGTGTAGGAGGGTGATGGACGAAGAGAATGCCGCGCGGGCGGCAGTAGTGCAAAGAGGCACCCGTCGAAATATGAAAAATCACCGACAGCGGAAGAGGCAGCCAGTCCGAATTTTCCAGGAGAGCGCCGCCTGGAGGAGGAGGAGCTCGAGGAGCTGGAGCAGCTGCATCGTTCCCAAGAAACACGAAAGTTCTATCAGAAACTCATCGCATCCCGCAAAGGCTTCGTGCCGCAAGCCGAAATGTGCCGGGATAAGGACGAGGGCATCCTGACGGACAATCGTGAGGTGATCAAAAGGTGGAAGCAGCACTTCGATGAACACCTGAACGATCAAGACGGTGGGGGAAGGTACATCGTAGGCGTAGCAAACGACGTAGAGGAGCCACTCCCAACGATGAATGAAGTTAAGGAAGCCATTCGCCAGTTGAATAGAAACAAGTCGGCTGGGAAGCATGGTATCGCAGCTGAACTCATCAAAATGGGCCCGGACAAGTTGGCCGATTGCCTACACCGGTTGATGGTCCGGATCTGGGACATAGAGCAGCTGCCGGAGGAGTGGAAGGAGGGGGTAATATGTCCCATCTACAAGAAGGGCGACAAATTGGACTGTGAGAACTACCGGGCGATCACTGTCCTCGATGCCGCCTACAAAGTGTTGTCCCGAATCCTACTCCGCCGCCTAACGCCACAAGCAAACAGATTCGTGGGAAGTTATCAGGCCAGCTTCATGGAGGGACGGTCTACGACGGACCAGATATTCACATTACGGCAAATCCTCCATAAATGCCGCGAACACCAAGTCCCTACCCACCATCTGTTCATCGACTTCAAAGCCGCATACAACACGATCGACCGTAACGAGCTATGGAAAATAATGATGAAGCTGATCAAACTGATCAAGGCGACGATGGATGGAACGCAGTGCTATATGCGGATTTTGGGTGAATTATCGAGTTCATTCGAATCGCGCAGGGGGCTTCCACAAGGTGATGGTCTATCCTGCATGATGTTCAACGTGGCGCTAGAAGGTGTTATTCGACGAGCGGTGGGCGAAATGCGGGGCACGATTTTCAACAGATCCAGTCAACTTATCTGCTTTGCCGATGACATTGATATATTCGGTAGATCATCTGCGGCGGTGGAAGACATCTACCGCAAACTGAAACGCGAAGCAGGAAGGATTGGGTTGATGATTAATACGTCCAAGACGAAGTACATGCTGGCCTGCGAATCCGAGACCGACCGAACCCGCTTGTCCAGTAATAAAAAGGTTACGATCGACGGCGACGAGCTGGAGATAGTCGAAGACTTTATCTATCTCGGCTCACTGGTGACCGCAGACAATGACACCAGCCGTGAGATCCGGAGGCGAATTATCAGCGGAAGTCGTGCCTACTATGGACTCCACAAGCAACTACGGTCGAGAAGACTTAGCCCTCGCACGAAGTGTAACCTGTATACGACGCTCATTAGACCGGTTGTTCTCTACGGGCACGAGACATGGATATTGCTCGAGGAGGTCCTGCGTACACTCGGAGTATTCGAGCGACGAGTGTTAAGAACCATCTTTGGCGGCGTACAGGAGAACGGAGTGTGGAGGCGAAGGATGAACCACGAGCTCGCGCGACTCTACGGCGAACCCAGTATCCAGAAGGTGGTGAAGGCTGGCCGGATACGCTGGGCGGGATATGTTGCGAGAATGCCGGACGACTGTTCGCAAAACAGGTGTTCGCTACGAATCCGGTAGGAACAAGACGAGCGGGGGCGCAACGAGCGAGGTGGTTAGACCAAGTGGAGCGTGATCTGGCGAACGTGGGGTGCCCGAGAAATTGGAGAACGGTTGCCATGGACCGAGTGAATTTTAGGAATTATGTTCGTCAAGTTATGTCGTGAGACGGTATACTATGTAAATAAAAAAATAAAATAACAACAAATCAACGAGTTCCTGGACTCTGTTCTGTTCGTTGATTTCGAAAAAACATTCGACCGACTGAACTATGAAAACATCTGGGCTGCACTATAGACGTAGAAAGACGTCCGAGAGAAGCTAGTCCATCTCATTGAAGTACAGAACGAGAAATTTTCGTGCAGGGTCTTGCACGACGATGTCTTGTCCGATCCAATCCCGCTAACTGCTGAAGTTAGACAAGGATGTATCTTATCACCGCTACTTTTACTCATCGTAATAGATATCGACCTCACCGAAAGCTGCAAGTCTGTAGGTCTCAAAGTCAATGTCGAAAAGACTGAGTTGATGGAGATCATCACAGAAAATCCCTCCAGTTTCATGGTAGCTGGGCAACAAGTTGAGGAAGTGGAGTGCTTCCAGTATCTTGGTAGCCAGATAACGCCTGATGGTGGTACCAAAAAAGACATCGAAACCCGGATCAGAAAAGCCCGCTTTACAACATCTGGTGCTCACGTCAGATATCTCCACGAACGAAAATTCGAACCTTCAACTCAAACGTCAAATCCTCATTGTTGAACGGTGTGAAACTTGGTGCACATATGCGGTAACGACGCGAAAACTGCAAGTACTTGTGAATCGCTGCCTGCGGAATATCATCCCTGCTTGGTGGCCTGGCAACTGGATCTCAACCGTGGAACTACATCGCCGGTGTCATTAAATGGTATCGCTAGAAATCAAGACTCAGAAACACGTAAGTGGAGATGAATTGAGCACACGGTGCGAAGAAACGAATACGAAATTTCCAGAGAACCGCTCGAATGGAATCCAGAAGGCCGAATCCGAACTATCGACGAAAACTTTGACTGGGACCAAGTGAAGACGCTGGTCTTCTACTACGGCCCTATGCGCCAGAGAACAGAGGCTAGCAATTCCTTTCCAACCGTGTGGAGAACATCTCCCAGATTTCCCCTTTTTTGACAGATTTAAGCTTTTTTCTTCAGATTTGAGCTTTCATCTCCTATGCTCTCAAGGCAAAAAAGCTTAAATCTGAGGAAAAAAGTTTAAAAACGAGATTCACCAACACTTATTTAAAAGATGTTGGTCACACGATACATAGACAAATCGTGTAACGTTGCCGGCTCCTGCCAGAGAATCGACGCGGGACCATTGAGTAAGTAAGTAAGTGTTTTTATTAGGATTGGTTCGACCAAAAACAAAAAAGATCATCATTTATCATTATAATTCTGGTTGTTTGGTTTAAAGATTGATTCATCTGAAAATATATCTCAATTTTTTTCTGGGATCACAGTGGGCCGTAGGAAGAACCGACTCATGGGGGGGGTTTTGGTGACTGATTTTAACCTATGATGTTTTGCCCAACAACGTACGAAAAAAACAAATTTTATTTGTTACTATGATTATTCATTTTTAAGTTTTCATTAATAGTTTTTGTTTTAAAACGGAACTTTAGAAAAATGGTCCTTAGCCTAAAGGGTGAGTTAATTTTTTTTATGAAACTTTTGGAAACAAAATATGGAATTTGCTTTCATCGAAAGTACAAATTTAAGAACTTGTTTAAAAGTCTGGTAGGTCGAAGCATAAAATAAGTTCTTTTCAAGCTTGCCTTCAATTTATTAAAAAAACGTATTCTATGCTCAAAACATACAAGCCCAAACTCTTTTGCAAATTTCAAGAATTTAACCTTAGAAGAAAATAAATTAAAAATTTCAAAAAAAAAACAGTAAGTGATAACGAATTTTCGGATAAAATTTACTCGAAGCAAACTTGAACTAAAGTTATGATTTCAGTTTGAAATTCAGCTTTAAAAAACTTCAATATCAAGAATGTTAATCAATACACCGAAAAAATATAGAATTTTTTTGCAGATTTTTTTTGGTGAAGATCAGATACTCGTTTTTTTTTAACAGGAAATATTTTTCATAAAGAATCAATACCATAATGAAAATCCTGTTTGTAATTTTTTCAAATATAATTTGGAATATTATGCATAAAGCAAAACATAGAAAATTCTTCTTTATATCTACGATTTTCAGCTGAATTGTGTGTACAAACTTCTTCTGATTAAAAAAAAATTAAATTTGGAAATTGACAAGCAAATTTTTATGTTCATGTTCTCTTGAGTTCTTTTACAATTTTATGTTGATTGAAAAACTCGTTCACTCATTCCTGAATTTCAAATCTTAATACTGAACCTGAATTAAAAAATTGAACTGTTTCCAAATTTCTATACCATTTCTGAAATGTACAAAAATACGATTTCCGAATCTAAATTTCAGATCAGAATTTTATGAGCCAAGTTTCAGAGTCATCATTCATGAATCTTTCATTTAAATTATGCATCGCTGGTTTAATATTAATTCATTTTTTCAATTATTTATTTTTAATCTGTATTGTGAATCAGAATTAAAATGATGAATCTGAATCTGAGTTTTCAATTTTGGATCGCCACTTAGAAGCTTTTAAAGTTTAAATGTTGTTTTAGAATAAAGTTTGAGAACTTCGAATTAAAATGTAAAACAAAATTCTTCTTTTTTCATATTCGGAAAATGATTATCAAAATATTGAAAATACAAATGATTTTCGAAAAACATGATTCAAATTTTATATGAAATGCAAAACCGAATCAGGATTTCAAAGCAGCTTTTCATTCTTAATTTCTAATGATTATTCGAACTGAAAATGAAGAAACCTGAATTTGATACAGAATCAGAAATACGAAAATATTTAGAAATTAAAATTTTGGTTATGGGAATAAAGAATCAAAATCTCCAAAATGAGTTTAATTTAAAATTTAATATTCAGACCTGAATTTCTATTATAAGGTTGCAAGATTGTCCGACAAATAATATAAATATGCCCGGATATTTAATATGAAATTTGGAAAAAAAAATCCGGTCTGACCCGGTTGCCCGGATTTCATTGGAAAAGCCGGGTTTGTTCTCATTTCAATTTTAAATCAAACTTTAAAAAAACAAATTGAGTTAAAAAATATTTTTTGTTCATGCGTCCAAAAGTTTTGAAGCAAGTTTAAAAAAAAATCAGGAAAGGTTTTTTCAAATCTTTTTTTCATGATTTTTGATGAGCAATTCCTAACTTTTGATCTGTATTGCCCGATATTGCCTGGATTTTGGTAGAAAATTTTGAAATCAATACCCGGATTTTGCCTGGTTTTTACATACAACAGCCCGGATTTGTTCGGCCCGGATACGTGGTGAAAAAAATCTGATAACCTTAGTTTATGAACAAGTGAGAAAATTTTGAAAAACTGTAGCAAAATTTTGAATTTGGGATGGGTTTTTGAGGTTTTGGAATTAATTTTTAGTCTAGATTGTTTTTCTTGAATAGACTTGCTCTATTATCATAATTTGATTATGGATTTAAAATTTTGAGTGTAGAGTAGAATACCTCGCTTGCTTTTTTGGGCCCCCCCCCCCCCCCGTTCCTACGGCCATGGATCACACACAAAAGTTTTTTTTTAAATGTCTTTTTTAAGAGATCACTGACGTTTTCACAACATTTAATGGTTTCCTTTGATGATTCTTAACTTTGACCGAGTTGAGTAACGGTATATTTTTGAAACATTAGGATTTTCCTCCCAACACCGACGAACTGTGTAAATAAACTGAAAAGTCACAACATAACCAACAAAAATCACTTACTAATATTGTTTGAACTTTGAGGCAAATAAGCTGTAACACATAAAAAGACAAGTCCGGTATGTGTGTAGACTAGGAACAAAACATAACTGTTGCAACTGCATTAGTTACCATGTTTGTCGAAAGCCACGCTAGACTGCAGTACGCCAAGTGTATGTCTTAGGATCATAAATAATAGCATGAATGTGGCTTAGCGCATGGAGATAATCGGTGCATTTTCCTGGAATCGAGATTCGGTTTGGTTTGGTGTTGGGATTTATTCAAAACCAGTACTGGAATGACGAGAAAATTTATTTTTTTCCGAAAGTTAACTCTGTGGATAAGTAAGGCTTGATTTGTCCTTCATGTTAACCATAGCCACTCGAAGGCATTTTCCCACATAGAGTGTACTGAATAGTATCCTTATTTGTTGTGAATGTTAACTAATAAATATGTAATACTACTTCTAAATGACTTTACCGTGTTGCTCAGAAAACCCGTAAGCCCCTTTGGAGCGATGACTCATTTTAGAGCTGTACGTCGAAGTTGTCTGTTTGTCGTAGCTTTTATTTACGATTACTCTAATGTTAGTCAAAGCTTTATAGAAGATTTTTCCCTCACTCGGGCCACACTCTAGAGAACATTCAGGAATAGGCACATATGCATTTTTTTCTCTGTTTACCATCATCACATCAGGTTTTATCTCAAATGTGCTATCGCGCCATTACGGGGAAAAACTCTACGCAAAGTGCGCAATATCTTTCACGTACATAGTTCTAAGAGTAGATACCTCACCAACTTTAAACAATTTCTTGTTCTGTGCGGTTGTTGTTTGGTTGGTAACACAAATCCCACTGCTGATAACCAGGCTCTGTTTGAAAGGCCCAAGTCGGTGGAAAACCCGTGGCCTCTGCCCGGTCTTGTTGATGTTATTGTTACGGGTTGTATCCCCTCGACCTCAGGAGCGACCATATCGGGGCCACGCCACGCCACAAGGTTGAACTTTTTCCTTCTCGGCGCACATAGTACAACAAATGGTCCTACATGTATTGTATGAGGCATTGGCTGCGTGAGGGCAAATATGTACCAAGCACAAGCTCTCCAAAGCCATAAACTCGATTTTTATAGTTGTTTGCATATTTATTTGTACTCTAATTTTTAGACACCTTCGGCGTGATGATTATCTATATGTTCTCCATTTGGTGGAACATGGTGTAAAGTGATGAATAACCAAGTGCTGGGTTATAACTAGTAAATCACAACCCGTCAACTCACGGCCGGCGATCGATGTGGGCAATTCGGATCGAATTGGATTGGATAGGCTTACGGCAGATAGGCAACGGACATTTGTCTGAAACAGCAGGTAAGCTACCTAGTGCGCACCCTAACGAGATCGGTCATGAAAATTCCACCAAAATTGAAGAATAAACCTTCTGGAAGGCCCCTCAACCCAATCCGGCAACTGATATGTGGGTGCAATTAGTTCGAAAAACAAATAAGATTACCCAAGTTTGCAAATACTGCCAGTTCGGGGACGACACGAAAAGCCACGCCTCTCCTTTCGGGTCGTTTTTGGCAGAGCAGCAAGTAATCCCTGTGTATGGGACTTCTCAGACTTTTTATGGTCCTGGGTCAGCCTTATTTTTTCGGATACCGACCGGCGGCAATTGGACGGGCCTGCCAACAACAACCCTTAGCATAGTTTTTTTTTCCTCTCATTCTTCTTCGTTCGGTTCGACAAATAAGGGTAGGTAG
This sequence comes from Uranotaenia lowii, assembly GCF_029784155.1. Lineage (NCBI taxonomy): Eukaryota > Metazoa > Arthropoda > Insecta > Diptera > Culicidae > Uranotaenia > Uranotaenia lowii. The sequence goes on along the minus strand of NC_073692.1, from coordinate 155,060,013 downwards.
CTGCCTGTCGCCCCGTAATCTCATTGTTCGGAACGAAACGGGTAAGCAAAACAAAAGCGAATTTTAGCTCCCATTCTATTGTCTTTCAATTAAGATTTTATGAAGCCGGGAGAGCAGCACATTTTAGGACCGACCGTTGGCAAGGCGAAAGGCCGGCTGGTTTTTGGGATTGCCGCTGCCAGTCGACTGTTGTTGGGTGGGTGGAGTAGATTAGCAGCATTTTGCCTGGAATGATGAACCAGGGAATTGGATTTTCAGCTCTCAATAAGATTAGCTTGGGTCATGAAAAACGACGAGTGAATAATCTTGTTGAGTACTGTACCTTTATCCATTGAGCAATTATTGAAGAATCTTTTGATAAAAAAAAACCGTTAAGTCTTTAAAATCATTCAAAACAAAGCAAAAATACTGTTTTGAATGAAAAAAAAAACGTCAGAAAAATTGTCAACTGACAATTCTTTCATAATGGAATTGCCGATTTCAAACGGAATCAGCTAATTTGTAGCTGTGAAGTGCGTTAAAAAAAAAAACAGAACAAAAAATGATGCCCGCAGAGCGCAGGAATCGCATATAAAATAATTGTAGAAAAGTAATTGATATTTGAAGTTAATTTGAAAACCCGAATTAGCCAGGCACAAATATCAAATTCTTCGGTTATTAGGAAAAACACCTAAGAAGGAAATACATAATCTAAGTTTGAAGTGTTTTATTGATCATTCCATCGATTTATCGAATATTCAAACGAATGAATTCTTTTGAGAGTTTGTGGACGTTTCTGAACACAAAAGTAAACAAAAATGATGTTTAGATTTAAAAAACGATCTATTTTACTGTTTTGTACTCTGGCTGGACCCCACGCCCCCGAGATACTACCGAAACCTTACAAAAAAGTATGCAAACGTCATTTCAATTAATGAATATTTTTGTATGGATTTAGAAAATCACGTTTAAAGATTGACAGGGGACTGAGATAAACGGAGAATCATCGTCAATGATCACACAAATTTTGCTGCCAATGATTGAATTTGTGGTAATTTGTTGCAATTTGTTAGAGAGAATTAGAAGCTTTTAGTTAAAATGAGAGAAACCGGTGCTCAGAGAGAGAGAGTGAAAATGTGCTAATTGTTGCAAATTGTAGCAATTTGTTAAGCAGTTTAGGGATTTTGATTATTACCATTCCAAATGCAAAGAATTCTCGTTCCATTGCAATCCCTCGTTGACAGCTCTATAAGCGCCCGGCAAAAATATTAATTTGTTTTCTCAATACCTCGAACACAGATCAAATTGATGAAGACCTATATTTTTAATCTACACATTGGGTAGGTTAACGTGAAGGTTTTGAGAAATCGATACCGATTTCTTTTTGTTTTTTCTGTCATACCCGTAAAGTACGCAATTCAGTACCTAAACTAATTGCTACTTGTTAAGAAGAAAAATTAAAAATAAAATGGTCATGGTGAAATTATCTAGAAATTACCAGCTTTCCAACGAATTTGAACTTGAACATTGAAATTTGAAAAGAGAGAGTAACTGAAAATATCGGCATTTTAAGATAAAAACAATGGGTGGTGTTCTATTTGTACCGGTCACTGTATAGGGGAGAGAGGGGCAGAACAAGCACCCGGGGCATGATAAGCACTCCTCTTTTCTAAAGTACGTATTTTCTTAAATAAATTTTCATGAGGATTAGTTTTTTATTTCCTATAGTATTAATTTTTCTGCAAAAAAAGAATCTTCTCATCATCCTTATCGAAACATTAAAAAAAACGACTCAGTTCTCAAGTGACAAAAGAAGGATTCGAAATTTGTTCAGACCTTATGTACGCACTCTATCGAAAAGGGTCCGAAAGGGCTAACATCAAAAATAAGTCAAAGTCCATTATAAAAAAAAATTGAAAATTCTACTTTTTCATTTTATAAAACAAAGTTGTAGAATACGTGAAACATGAAACTTTTTTGGAAACATCAAAACTCTATCTCTTTTCAGAGCAGAGTTATAAAGGTTTTATTTTGAAAATTATTTAAAAGTTAGTTTTTTCAACTTAACTATATTTAGATGAGGATTTACGGAAAATTTTCTTCCCAAGTGAAAGTTTCCAAAATTTATCCGTAAAACTCTAATAAAAAATTTCTTCGTTAAAATTCAGTGACTTTTGATGTGTTAACCTTAAGTGAAGTGATGTTAAGTTAAAATTTACGAACGGATAAGTTTTATCCAGAAAGTTTTTCAAGAGATGGGACTGGGCTGGACCCTCGGACCAGTTTTGGGCGATTCATCATCGAGATAGGTTTTGGCTTCGGGAAGGATCCGGATCCATTTAAAGCTAAGTGTTTTTCTTTATTTCTTCGACTTAGTTGCTTAGTTGTTAATTAAACAAGTATTGTTGCTACTTTGAAATTTTTGACGGCAAATTTCTCAGCAAACTTGAAAGCCGTCTCAGCTAAATTCACCAATAGTTTCTTTAAAATGTTATGCAAAACTTATTTTAAAATAGTATTTATTCAGGAGCTTTTGCAGAAAATGCATAAACAGTTGCAAATATACTTTTTGATAAGCATCGACATTTTATTTTCTTTCGTTAGAATAGTTCAATAACGGTTATTGTGAACATAAAATTCAAACCTTTGGTAAATATTTTTATTATTAATTTGAATTAAAACGATTTTCTTGCGTTTGTAGATTTCGGTTACATTAACAGTTGCTGTTGATATGCTGTGGGATATTTGAGAATCTTTTGATATAATAACATGTAGTGTAAAGAACCTTTCCGGTTCGACCGCGGATGATTCAGCTTTTCCAGGGAAACCTCTCAATTACTTAAACTACATCTGGAAAAAATTGTGAACTCTTGGTTTTTTTTGTAATTTTTATTGAAGCTGCTAATACTTGAGGTTTTAAGGAGCCAAACTCGTTGTGTATGTTTACAATTGTGTGCTTAGGTCGAGATCGTCACTTTTTGGAGGGAACAGGAAATTGATAGGGATATTCCCACCTAACCTTCACAACCCTGTTTCATGTAGGACTATTTTGTTTAAATTGAAAATATTTAAAATTCGATGTACTAAAAATTTAATAGAAAAATTAGATTTAAAAATGTGTCATCTAGTTAAATTCAGAGCAATAATTTTACGATGAGCATTTTGAATTGATGAACTTTTTTTAAGGGATGGTTTTGTTGATATCATTTTTTTTAAGTAAATCGCATTAAACGGTTTTTTTTTAAATTTATTATTATTCACTCATTCATCACCGCTAAACTTGTTGCAATTCAGGATAGATTTTTTACATATAGATATAAACAAATTAAAAAGAAGGTAAATCTTCGAATTGATATTTCACTGGATATTACGGTTATACTATAGGCTTATTTTTTTACAAATTTATGTTGGAGAAAGATAGTAGGAATGTTCATGAAAAATAGGCACTTAGTGATAGTAGTTATTTTTTGTCATCATTACACTAAACAACCTCATGCCCCCGTATTAACTGAAAGCGTCGAATAGGAGCTAATAGGAGTAAGGAAAATAATTTTTATGGTTCACCGTAACACTTGTCAAAAGTGTCTCCCAATTAATTCCTTTTACCCAGTCCCAACCAAAATTAATTTGCTAGGATGCAGAGGTAACCTCGGTCCTAATGCACAAAATAAATCTTTCATCCCTTTCTTTTTTTCCAATCTATCCATTGACTACTAGGACGTGGCCGGCGCCGTTATTGACGTTCAAAGAGAGAGCATTAGTTTTGTGCAGTGTGAATGAGTTGCGAATCCCAAGCACCATTCATTTGACTTCTGAACAAAATTGATGGCCTCGGTCAATCACGGAGTAGCAACCATTGGCGATGTGGAACTTGTTCTACTGAGCCACACCAGCGATCGTGGAACTCGAACTGATTATAATCATAATTTGATTTTGAAGAAAGTAATCCATTTTCTATAACTATGCATTTCGGGTTTAACGGTTTAAAGTGGATGTGAGTAGTTCAAAAAAAATGCAAAAATGGATTGCAAATGGATTTATAAAACTAATAAATCACGTTGAAGCTTGAACTAAGTGCAATAAATTGGTGTTGGCTCCATTTGCCTCCACGTGCTTATATTTAAACACAACAAGCATATATTTGATGTGTTTTGCGTGTTTCCATACAAAAAATGGAACAATTGATTTCCAGACAACAATTGACGAAGGCAGAACGAGGACAGAATGCTAAAGCTATAGCTAAGTTTAAAAAACTAACTTTTAAATAACTTTCAAAATAAAACCTTTACAACTCTGCTTTGAAAACCATCATAAAATTTAAAAATTTTCACTACAATCAATTTTAAAACGCACTTTTACTTTAATTTGTTGACTTTAGGCATACAGAGCACCATTGGTCAAGGCACGATGAGCATTTTCTGCCATAGAATCTAGTCGCGAATTCTACTCGATGAAGTCAGCTGAATTATAGAGCTACAGCTTTACTAGTTTGCATGTGACGATTTAGCCCATTGGCGATCGAGGCGATTTTTTTTTCATTTCATTCATGATCGGCTAGTAGCATCATCCGCCAAACAAAGCACCAGAAACATAATGTATCAGTGTTTGTGTGTTAATTGTTTGATTCTACAAACAGACATACATTATTTTGTGATTGCTTTCTTTGATGGATCTACGACTCACCGTTTAGTGCAAAATGCATCGATCATGAATGGTAAATGAGAAAAAAATGCCACAAGCAGGAATCGAACTCGAGTCTTCTGATTACCTCTTCGACACCTTACCAATAGGCCAAATCGTCAGATGGAACATGTCAAGCTATAGCTCTATTATTCAGTTGACTTACTCGAGTGGAATTTGTTGCTAGATTCTACGGCAGAAAACGCTCACCATGCCCCGATTAATGGTGCTTATACTGAAGGGGGTTCTGATTTTGCCCCAACAGTAACTGATTTTCAGCTTTCGGCAATAATTTTTAAATGCAATTTTAAACGTTTCGGTCTACTTTTTCAAGTTGAGAAACAGACTTTTTCAGTGTCTGGATTTCACTAACATATTATAGCTGTCTTCTATGATTGAATAAGCGTCCTCTTTAAGGTGGACATTATGCCCTTATCTTCCCTACATAGCATACTTTTTAACTTTAGCTTACTTAGGCAATCAAAAAAAATCAAGTACCTAATAACTGATCTACAGCTTTTTTCTGATGCATGTTTTTCGATTTTTTCCGTCTTAGAAAAACGTTAGAATAAATTATTGAAGCTGTCTAAGGTTGATGACAAATTCAAGCGACAAAATATTGCGTTCCAACAAGAAAGCAACGCAAAGCATTTGTATGACATGACGTACTGGCGCGTTGAATTTCACAACGAATTACCATTTTTCTTCATCTGCAATAGCTGGGGATCGTCTCCTGTTTTTCGGAAGCCATCAAGAGCTTATCAGATCATGATCCAGATTGCGAGGATGCCAAAATATCAACCGACAAAATTCCTTGCTAATTTTGCGGAAATAAGAATTGATGAGAATTTTCACACCGATTGAGATATTATTTCGAACAGATCTTCGAATCACTGTGCTTAAAACCCGAAATTACAAGTTCAAAACGTGAAAAAAAACTATTAATAATGGGATTTCAACTAATCTCGCTTCAAAACATCTCGGCATCGGTTTTGTCGTGGTTTGCTGCACTTCCAGGCCATTCATTATGTCAGGTTCGCGCGTTTTCAATGGAAAGTAAATGAGAGCAGTCATGTCGCATGCGAGGAAGCAACATAAGCGTCATATTTGAGTCACGTTACAAGCCATCCGAAACTGCAAATCTATATATATAAAAATGAATTTCTGTCTGTCTGTCTGTCTGTCTGTCTGTCTGTCTGTCTGTCTGTCTGTCTGTCTGTCTGTCTGTCTGTTCCCTATAGACTCGAAAACTACTGAACCGATTTGCGTGAAACTTGGCAGGGGGGGGGTACTGGAGGCCGGGGAAGGTACCTATTATGGTTTGAGACCCCTCCCTCTCTCAATAAGGGAGGGAGGGGCCTCCCAAACAAAAGACAATTTTTTGCATAACTCGAGCACCCATCAAGCTAATGGTATCAAATTTGGCATGGGGTGGTATATGAGTACGAAGAATATTCCTATGAATATTAGGTACCCCTCCCTCCTCTCAGTGGGGTGATAGGAAGGGGGGAGGGGGGCTACCTTACAATTTTTCATATAACTCGAAAACTAATCAAGATATTGGAACTAAATTTGGCACGGGAAGGTATTGGGATACGAAAAATATTTCAATGATTATTTGAGACCCCTCCCCCTTTTTTGTAGAAAGGGGGAGGGGGCCTCTTTCATATTTTTTTACATAACTCAAAAACTAATAAAGCAAATGGAACCAAATTTGGCATGGGAGGGTATTTGGATATGAAAAATATTTCTATGATTATTTGAGACCCATCCCTCTTTCCAGTAGGGAGAAATAAACAAGGGAGGGGCCTCTTTTATAATTTTTTACACAACTCAAAAACTAATTAAGCAAATGGAACCAAATTTGGCATGGGCGGGTATTTGGGAACGTGGCATGTTCTAATGATTGTTTGAGAACTCTTCTTTCTTCCAGTGGGGAGAAAGGAAAAAGGGAGGGGAGTTTCATACCATTTTTACATCATAACTAAAAAACTACAACAGCAAATGGAACCAAATTTGGCATGGAACCATATTTGGGTACGAGATGTGCTTCTATGAATATTTGGTATCCCTCACTCCTTCAAAGAGGTGGATGAAAAGGGGGAGGAAAGGTCTCCCTTACAATTTTCAGTATAACTGGAGAGTTGATCGAACAAATTTAACCGTATTTGGCATATGAGGGTATTTGGATTCGAGAAATGTTTCTGTCATAAATTGAAGCCCCACCTTTTTTTCAGTGGAAATATATTAAAAGGGGAAGGGGGAGCTTCCATGTAATTTTTTTTTTGCATAACTCGAGAATTTATCGAGCAAATGAAACCAAATTTGGCATCAAAAAGTTTTTAAGTACGAAAAATACTTTTTCTATGTGAAACAATTCCTTTCTTGCAGTATGATGATAGAATTGGGAATATAGGAAGGGAAGAGGAGGCTTACATTTAACTCTTTTTTTTTACAAAATCCGAGAAATGGACAAAACTTAACATGAAAAATCATTTTGGTATGATTCTATGATTATCTGACACACCATCCTCCTTTCAGTGAGTAGATACATAGGAGGAGGGAGGTGAGTCCAATACAATTGTGTTAGCATATGTTCTCAATTTATGCTAACGAAGCCAACAAATGGAAACAAATATGGCATGAAAAGGTACTTGGTTACGAGATATCTTTCTACGATTGTTATAGATCCTTACGCTTTACAGTGTAGAGAGGGGAAGAAAGGAGGAGGGTCCATATAAATTTTTGTTGTAAAGCTTAAAAACTTATCAACCAATGGAACTATATTTGATGTAAGAGGATTTTTGGGAACGAAAAAATGAGGTATGATAATTAAAAATCACGACCTGCATTCAGCAGGGGGTGAAGGTAAGGACAGGGGGGGCTCTCTTATCAGTTTTTCAGCATAAATCCAGAACATATCAAGAAAAAACAACCATATTTTTTAAGTTTGATGGTTTGCGATTAATTTGAGACCGTCTAGACAGCTTCAAATTATCAGATCTTTAACACAAATTTATAGAGCGAGATTTTGAATATTCGTTTAAGTTATCTTTGTGTTGAAATTCGAAACTCCAGCTGCAGCTCTCATTTTATAGCGATTGCTTATAATTTATGTTATAATTTGATTGAAAGTAATGCCAATAAAACAATAAAAATTTGAATAATTTCTGAAAATATCATTTGATTCTGAAAGGTGTAGCAAAGCACACCGGGTCAGCTAGTTTCTTATAAATCGGTTGAAAGGCAAAAGAGTCCTCGTGTATCGATCTCAGGTAACATCAACCGGAATATCGACACATTATTTACAATAATAACATTTATGTTCACATTTTCTGTCTAGAAAGCTGTTTACTGATAGTAATATCCCAGCACATGCTTTAAAACTTGGAATTCAACTTTCAATTCAGCGCCAATATTGATTGAACAATATGGGGCATATGCTGGGGCATATGACAGCGATTATACGAACACTCAAACTTAAAACAAGCATAGGTACTTCCCATTATTGTTAAATTGAAACTCTTCAAAGCTCTCATCCTGCCACATTTCGTTTTCGGTGCTGAATTAATTTTGAATGCTTCGGAGCTTTTAATGAATCGTCTTCGTTTAGCTTTGAACTGCTGTGTACGTTATATTTTTAATTTAAACCGGTTTCATAGAGTGAGTCATCATCATCAACAGCTGCTGGGTTGTCCTTTTAAAGTTTTTTACAAATATAGAGCTTGTATGTTCTTGCACAAAATTGCTCAAACAGGAAAACCATCTTATCTTTATGAAAAACTTACAAGATCTCGAAGCTCTCGCGTCGGTCATTTTATTATCCCTCGTCACCATAACTGAGTCTTATAGTCGATCCATATTTGTCAGGGGCATAAGTATCTGGAATCAACTTCCTAGTTCCTTACGAAACTGTAATTCTTTCATAACATTTAGACGAGATGACAAACATTTTTTTAACCAGTAACCAGACTCCAAAAACCAGTACCTAGTTTTGTATAGCTCTTTAGTTGTTTTGAAATTAGTCAGAGAATGACCTTAATGAATACTTTGTAGCACAAATTGTAGTGAATTATAAGGAATTAAATTACCTTAAACTACATGAGTTGATAAATGAATAAATAAATAAATAAATAAATAAATAAATAAATAAATAAATAAATAAATAAATAAATAAATAAATAAATATGGCAGCGATTAAAGTGTGATTGAAATATGATTTGAATATTTTTTTAATCATGATGTTTTTAAAAAAATTCACACAAAAAATTGTGTTACTGTCATATATTGCACCGGTCTCCATTGAGATAAGCGATTCTGAGCGTGTCGAAAACATGAAAACATAGGTGTACTGGTAGCGACATCTAATGGATGTTAGTCCACTTACGAATTTGGTTTGAAACTTAGATTGGTAATCTCACTCACGTTTTGAGCTCCATCCCGAATTCTGTTCTCTGTGGTACACTCAGGCAAATTCTTATTATAATTTTCATAAGATGCATCTTATGAGCCACTTTTTGGAGTGTAAAATAATGTTTCATAAGAGTCTTATGAAATTCTTTCAATTTTCATACGATGTTCTTATGAAAAATAGAAGAAGCGGCATTGTGAAAAAATAATGAACACATTCATTCATTGCATCAGTTTTTTTTTTCATCATTTAACAGTACGAAGCAATCGCCAGTTCATAGATATTATAGTTTTGCTTTTATGTTAAATGTTATTGTTATCTCCGGAATGGTAAGTTCGATTTGATGTTTTTGGTGTGAACGTTTAATATATTAGTAAACTAAAATACATTATCTATTTACTTTTCAGCAAGCTGGTCGGCAAAAACGCAAGGTCGAAGATCAAGATGCGGCAAAAAAAACTTTGATGGAGCCGTTTGTTGATGCGCTGCTGATGGTGACCATGAATGATTAAATTTTAAACAAATTTGGCAAACAATAAAGTGAATGTTTTCAGCATGAAATATCTAGAATTATTCTTATTAGAAAGTTATTTATTGTTTCCATAAGAATCTCTTATGAAAAGCAACAACCTCTCATTGCAGTAGGCGTTCATCTTCATCTTCATCTTCAGAATTCATTCGCGTCATAAGACAATCTTATGAATTTCATCAATTTTTTTTATGGCGTCACTTCATAAGAGAATCTTATGGCATACATAATAGTATTTTTCTGAGTGTAGAACTTCCTCCACGTGATGGCGTGCTTGACGTGTTGCCTTGTTTTTTTAAGAATGAGATTTATTGGTTTTATTACTTTATTAGAGTTTAACTCTAATATTTCCACCTTTCATAATTCTAAGTTGAAAATGAGAAAACACCTGTCTCGATTTGTCTGATTTGTCTAATGCTATGAACGTCTTCAAAGTTCTGACAATCGATTTATTCTGATAATAAAATGAGGCTTTGGGTATTGTTGCACAACAATTTCATCTCTATGAAGGAAATTGATTATTTTAAAACATGCAACAAGCTAAAGCTGTTTTAAAACACCCATAAAATAAATAGAGTACCATCGTCGTTCTTTTAAACATTTATTACCTGTCTTAAAGCATGGGTGACATAACAGAGAAAGGGATTTTGTTCAAATGCGGAAAAATATCGTATACCCTGGTCTGGACCTTATACCTGGACCCTTAGACGAATTCGACTAGTCTGTTGGATAAATAGAATGGTTCGAGTTTGTTGAAATATTCCAACTTAACTTTTGGACTGAATAAAACGAACTTCAGTTCTTTGGTTGAGCTGAATGTCAAATTGAATTATCTTAGGATTGATTGAGTTTCTATGTATTTCTTGAGAACTTGAAGTAACGTTTTGTTTCTAATTCTTATTGTGATTTAAATTGCTCGTTTTTTCATGCTTTTCTTATAGCAGCGAAATTTGAGACTAAAATATTAAGTCCAATAAACTTAAAACGAATAAAATAAGTTCGGATTCATATTTGGAATATATAGTCTAAGGATCCATCAGAACAGATTGCCACTCTATCCAGCAGCTACTCTGAATCCTCAAGTCACGTTTTTCATCAATGAGTTCTTCAATAAGCTGAACACTTCAACTAATAAGGCTGATAATTTATCCGGAAGTTGAGACGGGTCCGGATTCTTTAAGCGAAGCTAATAAATGCTTCAACCTCTATCAAAATCTACTAATCGAGCAAACATACGAGTAGTACGTAAAAGTGAACGCTTCAACGTAATCGGTACCTATATCGCCAAAAGGCAAAGACGCTTTAGTGGCGGTATGATGAAAAAGATTGCCGACCTGACTCGAAAGTTTCCAAACTCTTCCAATAATAAAAAAAAAACACCAGCATTTGAAAGGAGGCACTCAAGCTAGGCGAAGAGTCGTCGTCGTTATTGCAGTGCCGCGATGATTATTGCAAATAATAATGATTGTTATTGTTATTGTGGGATCGTAAAAAACTTGATTAGTGCCATCAAAGGGATCGCGCGACAAATGTCGTCTATCTATCTGATGGCTAGCTAGAACACATGTGTGCTTGATGGATGGTTCCAGTTTGTAATCGGAACAAAGATACTAAGTCGAGGGGAAGTGAAGTACAAATATGTTTTTCCTTGATTTTGCGGCAAAAATGTGTCAACTGTGTTGAGTGATTTAAATTGTGTTTTCATTTTACACATTGTGTAGGTATGTAATGACGGTCAGAATCAATTATCAATAAACTAGACTTTCCACCTGCATTTCCAGGAATTGGGGTGAGGGCCATCGTAAATATTGTTTATACAGTGAAAGGTAAAAAGTTTGCATGCACTTTGGTACTCTGATTCAGCTGATATACTATTATACTGATAAAATCCACTCATACAGATCTGCATTTAATCTGCATAGAAATCAAACGCACAGAAATGGTGATAAATACATATATATAAATACATAATATAGATACATATATATAAATTGGACTCCAAAAGTTTTAAATTTTGGTGGCCCTAGGATTTGACAATAGATGTAGCGAAATTGTTATTTATGCTACAAGTTGCAAAAAGTAGATTTTTTCATCACGAGTCGTACATTGCCGAGTTCGATAGTTACGAACCACCAACTCAAACCCTGGTATCTTAAAAGCTTCGTCTTGGCCCAAAACTCATCCATGATTTTTTGCAGAATTTTAAAATAACGTTTACATGAGTAAATTTGAACTTTTAGGTTTGTCTGGGAAAATTGAATATTTTGTACTGAAAAATCAACATCATTTTTGATTCTTCTGTGGAACCGAGCCAGCTGACAGTTTTTGTGCCAATTTATAAAATTTCTTAATCAAATTTTCCGCTGAACAACTTTGTTGAAGACCGCAACTTCGTATCTAATTAGGTAAAAAAGTTATTAACTGTTTAACAGAGGTATGTCTTTTCACATTGATAAACAAAAAATTCAATAGACATCACTGCTGGAGCCTCGCAAAGTATTACATGAAAAGTAGCCATGCAATACCTCGCTAGGCACCCTGCAGGGATGTCAATTGTATTTATTGTTTATCAATGCGAAAATACATACCTCTGTTAAACAGCTTATAACTTTTTTGCCAAATAAGATACGAAATTACGATCTTCGACAAAGTTGTTGGCACAAAAACTGTCAGCTGGCTCGGTTCCATTGAAGAAACAAAAATGATGTTGATTTTTCAGTACAAAATATTCTATTTTCCCATACAAACCTAAAAGTTCAAATTTACTCATGTAAACATCACTTAAAAATTCTGCAAAAAATCATGGATGAGTTTTGGACCAAGAAGAAGCTTTTTAAACCCCAGGGTTTGAGAAATTCAAAAATTACCCCAAATAGACTCAGTCTAATGGACATTCGACTAGTTCACTTTGCACTTTTTTCGCAGATCGAAGCCGGACTCATAAGTATGCGTTACTGTGAGTAGATCCACTTGAAGCATTGAACCCGAAATGTTCTGTTACTATTTTTCTACAAAAATGATCTTGATAGAAATGGTTTTTCTTCTTTTAATTGTTAATTAGTGATATGATTGTTCATCTCTTATTGTTTTAAAATAAATGCATTTCGAAAACCATGATCGCAAGTGTGGCTCAGTAGAACGAATTCCACTTCGCCAATGGTTGCTACTCCGTGATAGACCGAGGCCACCAATTTTGTTCAAAGGTCAAATGAATGGTGTCTGGAACTGACAGCACATTCACAATGCCCAAAACTGATGCTCTCTCTTTAATCATCAATCACGGCGCCGGCCACGTCCTAGTAGCCAATAGATTGTTTGGAAAAAAAAGAGGATAAAAGAAATAATTCGTGCTTAAGGACCGAGATGACCTCTGCATCCTAGCAAATAAGTTTTTGGGAGTGTGGGTTAAAGGATATGACCAGGAAACACTTTTGACCGATGCGATCTAGTGAATGAAGTAAATCTGCAGAAACTGAACCCCAAATTTATTGCCTAATTATTTGTATTATCAACACTGTTTTACATGGGTTTTTTTTAGGAAAAAATCGACCGGAGGTCTAAAACAACATTTTTTTTGAAGATTTGCGAGGTAATTTTTAAAATTTTTACTAATAATTGTAGCTTAGCTTGATTAACTACTCACATCCACCTTTAATGTTTTGTTTTTAAGCTTAAAGGGTGATACGGTCAAAATTTGGTCAATATCAACTTGACGTATTTCTTTCAATTTTGCATTTAAAAACCTGAAAACCCCTCATTTTGAAGGTGTGTGTGTGTGTGTGTAGAATGTTGCTCTTATTTTGAATTTGGAATTCACTCTTCAGTTGTCAAAATGCCGTCCAAGGAAGAAGAGCAGCGTACAAAATTTTGCTCGCGCATCGCGAAAATCCGAGCTACTCGCACGCAAAGCTGGCAAAATCGCTAAAAGTTGCCAAATCAACTGTTACAAATGTAATTAAAGTGTTTGGGGAACGTTTGTCGACAGCCAGGAAGTCTGGATCGGGGGGGAATCGAAAACCGGAAGCCGCTTAGACAACAAAGAGAGTTACCGGTAGTTTCAAGCGAAACCCTAACCTCTCTCTCCGAGATGCCTCAAATAAGCTAGGTGTATCGTTTACAACCGTGCATCGAGCCAAAAAACGAGCCGGACTATCGACTTACAAGAAGGTAGTGACTCCAAATCGCGATGATGAACAAAATACGACGACCAAAGCGCGATCCCCGAGGCTGTACACGACGATGCTGACGAAGTTTGACTGCGTGGTAATGGACGACGAAATCTACGTCTAAGCCGACTACAAGCAGCTTCCGGGACAGGAGTTTTATACGACAAAAAGAAAGGGAAAGGTAGCACATATTTTCAAGCACATGAAACTGTCAAAGTTCGCGAAAAAATATCTGGTTTGGCAAGCCATCTGTATCTATGGCTTGAAAAGCAGCATTTTCATAGCTTCCGGGACTGTCAACCAAGAAATTCACGTGAAAGAGTGTTTGAATAAACGTCTGCTGCCTTTCCTGAAGAAACACTGTTGTTCCGTACTGTTTTGGCCGGATTTGGCATCTTGCCATTACGGTAAAAAGGCCATGAAGTGGTACGCCGCCAACAACGTGCAGGTTGTTCCTAAGGATAAGAACCCTCCCAACACGCCAGAGCTCCGCTCAATTGACAAATACTGGGCTATTGTCAAGCGGAACCAAAAGAAGACCAAAAAACTGCTAAGGACGAGCAGCAGTTCAAGGCAAACTGGCTTTCTGCGGCGAAGAAGGTGGACAAGGTGGCTGTACAAAATCTGATGGCAGGGGTTAAGCGTAAGGCCCGGCAATTCGGATTTGGAAAAGTGGAAGCCTAACTTAATATTTTTCCTGAATTTTATACTAATTAAACTTGAAAAATCAATTTAATTAGATTTTTTAAATAAACGATTTCACGGATTTACACGCGTTTTCCCTTGACCAAATTTTGACCGTATAACCTTTTAAATGTATTAAAATAAATATCTTCGAAAATAAATAATAACATTTTGAAGAAAAAGATTTAAACAAAAAAATATGTCAATAATCATAAATTTCCAAGAAAATTCAAAAACTATCATTAAAAACTTTCGAGATTCTGCTGTTAAAATAACTGGCAACACTGTTGAGAAAGTACAAAAAAAAACTGTTCTTAAGGTAAAAATCAGAAAGCAGTTGGAGGCAGAAAGTTATAATTTGCTTCTCCCTCAGATTTATTTTTACTCGGACACATTTGGATGTGGTTCAAAAGAAGAAGAAAAATTGAAACCGTACTATTTGATAATTTTTCAATGTTTTCTGCTTTTGATAGTGTTTGATTGATAAAAAAAAACTGTTTTTTAATTTAAAACCAAATTTGAAATATTAAATATAAATATTAGAACAATGCTCACTATTAGAATCAGGTTTCCATTTTTTTAAATGTTTCAAGCATATTAATTATTCATATTATAAAGATCATCGGAAGTTGTCATAATGGATTTGATAAACTTTGAAAAAGCCTTTTTTAAGAATCCTTTACTTTATTTTTTTTCTATATGATTGTCGAATTTTAAGCGCACTCTATCTTTTCAAGACGAGAACTATTTCTAGAAATCTGTCAGTACGTTAAATCCGGACCAGCAAAAAGAAAGTGAGAATAATCAATTTTTTTTTAACGATTCAATTAAACGCCCTTATTTATGTTATAAATATCTCAAACGTTACCTTCGTCAACAAATTTCTCAGCAGCAGGTTTATTGTGTTTACTTGTAGCTTATTTAGCTAAAGCTGACAAAAAAATGTTGGAAATGCTCAATATAGGTCCTTATTCTTAATTCTGCCATTATAAAAATTTGCACCTTAATTGATTGGTTGATGTCAGATCTAAACATAGAACAACATGGTCAAATATGTCCTATTTTTAGACCCTTCACCTATTTTCTGGGTTTTTCAATAATTTTTATGAACCCAGAGACCCCTGAATGTCAATTTGACACTTCTCTTTATTTATTTCAGAATACCATGATTTTTCTTTCAGTGTAGGCACGAAGTAAAATAATGCATCATTTCATTGACAATTTTACTGAAACGCAGTCGAATTTACTATGCGCAGCCAAATTGAGCACATGGTAAAGTAGCTATGTGTAAGGTATTATAAACAACAAAACATGTTTGGCTCAAAAATATGGTTGCCTGTTGTTCATTTAAACCACGGATTTAGTAGTTCTACTATGCTTTTTTTTGTGTGTAACTTGCGCTTTCTTGGAATCTACACAGCAAAAAAGTATTGTAATATTACATCAAATACTTGCACATAACTTGAGTTGCAAATCTTACTTAATATTACATCGTCTTGATTTATCCAGCTGTTGGAAATCATTGAATAATTTTCGTACCGCTCATGCAAATGGGCCGAATTTCCTTAAAATGAAAAATAATGAAATTATGTCTGAAGCTTTGGTTTTGCTTACATTTATATTTACCTTTGGTAGTAAAGTGAGTTGCCTTACTTTGGACCCTTTAAGAGGTAATTTTTCAATAATCATGTTTTTCTCGTAAATGGAAGGGAGATTTATATCTTTCGGGAAATTTATTTATAGTTCAAGATCTTATCTACAAGTTTCAATGAGAATTTTCAACATAGGTTCCGTTGTTATTGAAAAAAAATGCATTTGGATAATCAAAATTTCCCACTTTTAACCTACTGTTCCTATTTTGATACTGAACTGAATCCTTTAATAGGACCTATAACTAAAATTCCTATAAAAAGTATGATTTTTGGAAAATAAATTTAACATTAAATATGTGAACTTCAATAAAGTATTAACATAAAAAAGTACAGACAGTACAGTACAGTGGCAACATTCGATTTTGGCACATGTGCCAAAATCGAACGGTTTTAAGAAACGACATTACCATTTAGTTTTCTCTTCAGATGGACCAATGTAATTTAGGCAAACACCATAAATAGGTTTTTACTTTCTGAAAGGATGATAGAATACAACCAAAAAAACCAAAGTCCTTCAAACATTTTAAAAAGTACTCAAAAATTGCAAAAAGATGAAAAATTCAATAAAACGAAAAAACAAATTCAAATAAAAGACTAAAAATGACAAAAACAATTAAAAAATTATGAAGAATGATAAAACAGCAAATATGATAGAAACAACAAACATTCTAAACGAAACAAGAAAAGTGCAAAATGCATCGAAAAAATGTGAAAAAATATACAAAATAGCTACAAATAAAAGTTGACTAAAAATAACGTTAATGATACTCACTATAGTTATTTTGTTAAAATAAGTTTAAAAAATTCTATGAAAAAAAACCGTTCGATTTTGGCAACATTCGATTTTGGCAATACAAAATGTTCGGGCATGTTTCCAAAATCGAACGGGGTCTGTACATTTAAACGACGTATACAATGCGAATACGTCGTGTAGTGTAATATCACAACATTCTGGGTGATATCGCAACAAGTAGTCAATGGTTTCTTCAATTGGCGTTTAAGTTTTATTCATTCCAATAAGTAAGAAACAGATTATGGACCTCATCTGTATTTGCCTAATCTAGTCCTTAAATGCCGAAAATTGTAAATAATGCACACAATGAACATTTTATTTTTCCTGAATCCTACCATACCGCTTTTTGCCATAAAAAGTCTTTTTGATAAAATTTTCAACGTTTTTAAAATCAGACAACTGGGCCTTTTTCCAGCTCTATGCAAATAAACTATAAGTAAGAGCAAGTTCACTGGTGCTGGAAAAAAGTGGTAGAAATTTTAACACTTGTGGCACATTTTGAAAACTTTACCATGCATAAATATTTTCAAGATTTTCAATTTAGTTCGGCCCTCAGTTTTTTTACAACACGTGTTGTATTTTCGCATGCTGCCATGCAAAATAGCTCGATTTCAAACACATACGGCTGAAATAGAAACAGTGCTGTTAAAAATACAACGTCCAAAGATCTTGAAAACATTTTTGCATGGTAAAATTTTCAAGACGTGCTACAAGTGTCAAAATTTCTACCACTTTTTCCCAACACGAGTGAACTTGCTCAAAGTACACATAAAAAAGTTCCAGCTATTGATATGGTGAAAGAGCTGTCGTGGAGGGAAAGTGTTTGAGATATTCTTAACAGAAATTTAAGCTTTTCTAATCGTTAAAAAGCTGTAATACAGACCCCGTTCGATTTTGGCAACATGTCCGAACATTTTGTGTTGCCAAAATTGAATGTTGCCAAAATTGAACGGTTTTTTCTTAGAATTTTTTCACTTATTTTTACAAAATAACTATTGTGAGTATCATTAACGTTATTTTTATTCAACTTCCAACTATTTTTAGCAATTTTGTATAATTTTTTCACATTTTTTCGATGCATTTTGCACTTTTCTTGTTTTGTTTAGAATGTTTGTTGTTTCTATCATATTTGCTGTTTTTTTTTCATTCTTCATAATTTTTTAATTGTTTTTGTCATTTTTAGTCTTTTATTTGAAATTGTTTTTTAGTTTTTTTTTTGGATTTTTCATCTTTTTGCAATTTTTGAGTACATTTCAAAAATTTTAAAAAACTTTGGTTTTTTGGTTGTATTCTATCATCATTTCAGAAAGTAAAAACCTATATATGGTGTTTGTCTAAATTATATTGGTCCATTTGATGAGAAAACTAAATGGTAATGTCGTTTTTAAAAACCGTTCAGTTTTGGCACATGTGCCAAAATCGGATGTTGCCAAAATCGAATGTTGCCAAAATCGAATTTTGCCAAAAACGAACGGGGTCTGTATTATTGCAACAGAAATCCTTAATACTACATCACATCTGACATCAGCTCCAAAAATAACATCGTTCATCGTTACATTATTTTCGGCTGTGTAAGTGATTTTTTTTAGCATTCCTACAGCCTTTTTTCCGAAGCATGTTTTTTCGGATTTTTTTCTTAGATTTTGAATACGGAAAACTGATGTGTTGTAGCTGAATATTGTCTGAAAACCATATGTGAGCTACACTACGAGAATTTCCAAACTATAGACTGTAAAATCAGTTGAGAAACACAGTTTGAGTCAAGAGTGTCAGATTGAACTTTAACAAATATAATTTTCTGGGACATATCAGGGTAGATCAAGGTTTAACAAGCGCAATTCGAATTTTTCTGCTGGATTTGTCCATAATAAAACAGGCCAGATTTAATAAACCGAATTCGGGAGGTAAAATCGTGTTGAACAGAACTTAGTCGATTAGCGGAGTGAAATGTGGAATATATCTAAATAAATATTTATTCAGATAGGTCCCTTTTCAGGTTTTTATTTGACTCCTGGTTACTATGGAGTTGTTAAATTTTCAAGTTTGATCGTTTTCATATAAGCCAAATGAAGATATGTTTTAAAATTTTCAATAAACGATTATGGGAGTGTTGATTTGATAAAAATATTGCCATCCCTTCTTGTGAATAAAATTTATCCTGAATTGAATTTTTGGAATCGATTCGAAGTTTTTACCTAGATTTCGAATCGAATGTCAGGTTCTATTTTTACTGTAGCCCACGCACATCTTTTCAATTGATAAATGAACAGTTGAAAATCATTTGTTGTTTTGAATTTTTAATTTTGGGCACATCCTAAATCATCGGCTCACTCTGCGCTATTAAACGAGCGAATGCCATAAATTATGCCGAATAAAAATTATTCCGCGGTTAAGATCTCGACTAGCCAAGCGACAAAACAAAAATCTTTCCGCCGCCGGCCAGCCGGTAACGCAGAAAAGAAAAAAAAACATATTTTAACCCTGGTTTGATCGGCCATTTTCGAAAACCCTAGCAAGGGATCAGTAAAGTCATTAAAGGATTACGCATTTTCCCGCAGCAGCAGTCGGCCAACCATCGAGCCGAAACCCAAAACGACCGGAGAGAAAGGATTGTTTATGGTGGCCATATTTATTTGCGTGAAAGTTTTTGTTTCCAACCGTAAATAGTTACCGAAGAAGGGGGCAAACAGGAGGGAGAGAAACCCAACGCTATGGGTTTCGTGTTTTGGACTTGAATTATATTCGTTTGAGATACTATTATGAGTCGACTTTTGCTTTCCAGTGCCAGTGGGGTCCCACCCGGAGAGTGAGAAGATTTATGTGCATCTTCGAGGGTACGATTCATCCGGCTAACGAGGCAGGAGCAGAGAATTTTACGATCTGACTCCTAGTTAATTAAATTAAATTTGAAGAAAAAATAATGAGAGTGAATAAAAATCGCACTTTTAATTTATGCGGGTTCATAAAAAGAACGCATTTGCCAAAGAGCATAAATAATTGGGTGGAAAACCTTGGACAGCATGAGCGGCTTCTTTTTTTTTAAAGAGCAGTGAATATTTTCTGCCAGGGCAATTCCTCCGTTTGATTTTCCGCCGATGTTGCGACCCAAGTTATGGCGAAGAAAAATGGCGGGCTTGCTATTTTTTCATCATCTTACTTGGCTCCGTCCACTTTTTCCATTGCTTTAAACTCCCACAACGCTGCTTGTTGACTGCGAAAAAAATACCTTCAATGTGAGCGCGCTTAATTCATTTAGCACACAAGCTTAACATCTTAAAATGGCAATGAGATAACACGGAGGCGTTTCTCGAAAAGTAAATGTAAAATTTTTAAATAATTTTAGTGTTGTCCTCTATGCTGCGTTTTCAAACTTATTTGTTGTTTTCAACTCCTTTTTCGGCGAGAAAAAAAAAACAAAACTACTTGCCAGTTGGTCCAAACGTTTTGAGAAACTTTTGGCGTTTTGCTCCTTCTCTGTGTACATTAAATTAAATTTATCAAATGTACAATTTTCTATTTTACAAGAACTAATTGTTTTACTGTATCTAGCGAACATCATTCTGTTATTTGCTGTGAGATTTGTGGAGATCCCTGTGGAGCATACAGCCGGTCTCCAAAAAATCACAGGTGCTGCATTTCCCTTTTCTCTATCGACTATACGGACTTGGCCGGCGACGTTTTGGTTCTTATTGAAGTCTGAAGTTCTCAAAACTGTACAATAAGATTCTATCGCTTGTTCATTTGGTTTTTTGTGCAATATTGATTATTTCGAACCAATTAGGGAGTTCAAAATAATCGATTACGACATTGACCTGAAAAAGGCCTTGGGCCTGGTGGACCGTAGTTGATAGCAAGCTCAAGCTCAAGCAATCGTCGTACTGTTATTCGCTGTCTGTTATTTGTTTTTGATGTTATGTTTACATTGATTTGTCAGTGTTTTGTTTTACATGTTTCGTGAAAATGAACGTAAAAAAGATGTTATTTTGTCTTATCAAAAAAGCGACACCACTATCCTGTGTGACATTGTGAAATCGATGGCGAAAAATTTAAAGATGATATTCTTTAAAACCTTCTAGAACTGTTTTTATTTCGATTTCTCTTGTTTTCAGCGCGTAATTTTTATCAGGCCGGAGAAATCGCAATAAAATCAGTTCTGAGAATTTTTAAACAACAAGACCAGTCTGATTTTCATCTTTCAACCATTCTTCATCGATTCAACCATGCTGCAAAATCAAGTTTCGTCACGTTGTTGAGTTATTGACGATAGAAGATTTGTCACGTTCATTTTCACGAGAACCGTAAATAGGCCTTAATATGGAGTTTTAAACTGATAGAAAATTGATAAAATCTTTCTGTTTGCCAACAACGTCGATGTCGCCCTTAGTTTTAATGTGAAACATGGAAATTTAAATGATGATGAATTGAGATTCTTGTGTTATACTTCGAAACTTTTTCCAGCATTGAGGAGTTTAGAAAATCAAAACCATGACCACAGGTCCAGTTCTTCGAATTTTCCACAAAGCCGCACAAATATTTCTGTTTAAGAAATAATTTCTTGGAAATAATATCTAAAAACTACTAGGCATATTAATTTGATTGATTAAGATTGTTTTACTGAAATTGTTATTAAGTTTAACTTGTGCTAAATTCACAAAAGTTCAAGTAAATTTTACTTTTAGTTTTTTTTTGCTATGGTGAATAGAAGAAAATTCAAAAGAATTGAAAATAGAATAGAATTTAAAATAGAATAGAATTGAAAATAGAATAGAATTGAAAATAGAATAGAATTGAAAATAGAATAGAATTGAAAATAGAATAGAATTGAAAATAGAATAGAATTGAAAATAGAATAGAATTGAAACTAGAAAAGAATTGAAAATAGAATAGAATTGAAAATAGAGTAGAATAGAATTGAAAATAGAATAGAATAGAATAGAATAGAATAGAATAGAATAGAATAGAATAGAATAGAATAGAATAGAATAGAATAGAATAGAATAGAATAGAATAGAATAGAATAGAATAGAATAGAATAGAATAGAATATAATAGAATAGAATAGAATAGAATAGAATAGAATAGAATAGAATAGAATAGAATAGAATAGAATAGAATAGAATAGAATAGAATAGAATAGAATAGAATAGAATAGAATAGAATAGAATAGAATAGAATAGAATAGAATAGAATAGAATAGAATAGAATAGAATAGAATAGAATAGAATAGAATAGAATAGAATAGAATAGAATAGAATAGAATAGAATAGAATAGAATAGAATAGAATAGAATAGAATAGAATAGAATAGAATAGAATAGAATAGAATAGAATAGAATAGAATAGAATAGAATAGAATAGAATAGAATAGAATAGAATAGAATAGAATAGAATAGAATAGAATAGAATAGAATAGAATAGAATAGAATAGAATAGAATAGAATAGAATAGAATAGAATAGAATAGAATAGAATAGAATAGAATAGAATAGAATAGAATAGAATAGAATAGAATAGAATAGAATAGAATAGAATAGAATAGAATAGAATAGAATAGAATAGAATAGAATAGAATAGAATAGAATAGAATAGAATAGAATAGAATAGAATAGAATAGAATAGAATAGAATAGAATAGAATAGAATAGAATAGAATAGAATAGAATAGAATAGAATAGAATAGAATAGAATAGAATAGAATAGAATAGAATAGAATAGAATAGAATAGAATAGAATAGAATAGAATAGAATAGAATAGAATAGAATAGAATAGAATAGAATAGAATAGAATAGGATAGAATAGAATAGAATAGAATAGAATATAATAGAATAGAATAGAATAGAATAGAATAGAATAGAATAGAATAGAATGGAATAGAATAAAATAAATAGAATAGAATAGAATAGAATATAATACAATACAATTCAATGCAACACTATACAATACAATACAATACAATAAAATACAATACAATAAAATACAATACAATAAAATACAATACAATACAATACAATACAATACAATAGAATAAGATAGAACAGAACAGAACAGAATAGAATAGAATAGAATAGAATAGAATAGAATAGAATAGAATAGAATAGAACGGAACAAACAGAAAAGAAGAGAAGAGAACAAAAGAGAAGAGAAAGGAAGAGGAGAGAAGAGAAGAGAAGAGAAGAGAGGAGCAAAGACGAGAAGAGCAAAGACGAGAAGAAAGAGATGAGAAAAGATAGAATAGAAGAATAAAATAGAATAGAATAGAATAGTAGAAAATAGAAGAGAATAGAAGAGAATCACACAAAATAGAATCGAATAGAATGGTATGAAATGGAACAGACTAAAAGAGAAGATAAAAGAGGTAAAGAGAAGAGAAACAAATGGAATTGAATAGAATAAATTATAAATAGAATAGATTATATTATAAATAGAATAGAATAGAAATAAACAGTCTGGATCGATTTCTGGATAAAAAAAATTAAAGCAAGTGCCACATTTAGTGACCTTTTTGTTTTAAATGATTCAATCAAGTTTTCCTCATCCATGTGGTTTTCTAATAAAAGCTTTTTTTCTATTCTCAAAACAAAGCCTCGGTATAATTTTTAGCAAAAAATAGGTTATGGAGTGTAAAATTCTCAAAGTAATATTTTCAATCTTCGATCGGTATTTCTTTATTTGTAATCAAAAATAAATAATTGAAAAAAGTGCATTTCATGGTTTGAATTTATTGTACAGACTCAGAATATCAATAAAAAACACATGTAACAGGGTGACCAGCGAACCGGGAAAAACCGGGAATTGAAAATGGGACCGGTAAAAACCGGGAAAACCCTGGAATTTCAAATCAAAACCGGCAAAATTTTTAAAGATTTTTTTTTTATACATAAACCTATCAAATCCTAAAAATTTTTCATTTCATCATGACGAAACTTTTTCTCAGAAACTTTGTAAACCATTCGAGAAGAGCGGGAAAATGTCGGGAATTTCATAAAAAAAATAGATTTTTTATATAAGCGCATACATTTGTCTAGCAAATAATCGTCGTAGAAAATTGTTTTCGACCATAAAATATATCTTAGCTCACGCTTATTGTGCACTGCAGTGAATCTAATTTTTTTTTTAAATTAAATAAACTTTTCACAACTATGGAGATTTAATACGTTAAGTCATGGTAGTTAATTTTTTTAAAGTAAATATTTGAAGATTTTGTAACGTTTTGCACTATCTTTACGAATATATGGAAAAATAGACACTAAAACCCTGAATGAAAAGTTAAGTCAGAGGAATTAAAAAAAATCTAAATAATGCGACTTTGCAATCAGACAGTTTTCGATTGAATTCACATCTCGAAAACTAAGATTTAAGCTTAATATCTATCTCATAACTACTGGGGGAGTTATTTTGAAGAGTCCGACAAAAATATTGAATTAATTTGGTGAAAAAAAAACAAATGTTAATAAAAGAGAGATGTGAATTTAGTTATTCATCCTCATTTTCTGCTATTTTGAGATTTTGAGATGAGATACAATGAGATTTTTTTCGACGTGACTTTTCTTATTTTCAGCTGTTTTCAATTAAGTTTACGGTACCTTTATTAAAATTCAAAAATAATCATAATAATAATATTCATACTTTAAGTTTTCATTTGATTGATAAATTATTTAAATAAAAAATATAAAAAAGCAAATTTCTTTGTTTGTGTTATATGTACTAACACAATACAAATTGTCAAAAACTATCGAAACATAAGTTAAAAAATCACAAATAAAATTTCTGACAAACGAAATAACCTCGAAGTATTTATCTATTTGGTTTCGAAAATACTTTCTTCTTATTTAGCTCAATTTTTACTTTTGAAAATCGGGAATTGTCCCTTGCGAGAAAAAATTCTGGAAACGGAAAAATACAATAAGATGCCACAATTTTTTTCTGGTTAATTGATAAACGCACAGAAAGCAGGAGGTGTAACAAGATACCATGTTTTGTGTGATTCTTGTATAAATTTTTTTACTTAAACCAGTAGGATTTCAAATTAAAAATTCAGACTAAGAATTTAGATGAATTTATCAAAATTTAGGTAAATAGATTCAGGCATCTAGAATTCAGCAAATTCTAAATAAAAATTCAAGGTATCCAATAAAACATGTTTCAGTATTCAATATGAGACCCGAAATCAAATTTTGAACTGCTTAGCATGAATAATGTTACGGAACTGTTTTAAGAACTTTAGAAGAAAAATATTAGAATATCAATCACTAGCAAGGTGGCCGAAAAAAAAATTCTGTGTTCTGACGAAAAAAAGTCTTAATTTTACCCAAAAATTCTGTGAAGGTTTTCTGTAATGCTTTTTCATTAATTTTATTCAAAAGTCATGTCAAATGCCTTTTTTACATTTAACTTAAGAATAATCAATTAACATAACCAGTTTCATCATATTTTTCCAATTCGAAGATATTAATCCAAAATTCATATCGACATAAAAAATTTAATTTTGAAACAGATGTCAAAAATTTTAAAATTCTGTGAATGTTTCTAAAATTATGTGTTCTGTGACACAGATTCTGTGATGAGAATTGGCTCAAAATTCAGTGAAATTATAGATTATTCTGTGATTTTGGCAACCTTGATCAGTAGCCAAGCTATAAAATACAGAATGATTCTCTATTCCGAAAATAAAATAAGTGTCAGAAATTAAAATTAAAATTTGAATAATGAATCCGAACTTGAAATTAAGTTCATTTATGGATTGGTTATTCAATACGAAATTCATCGCGCATAATTATGTTTCAAATTTCAGAATTCAAAAGCAAGATTTCAAAAGTATAATTTAGTATTTCAACTTGAAATTTTAAGTGTTATATACATTGCATTCATGACATCATATCCAAACTATAATTTATCTCATGCAAAGATGGTGTGAAAGACTGAAAAGAAGGTAACAATTTTCGGTTAAGATTAGACAACTAGAATATTTTTTTTACCGTATTACCATCACCGTATTCTGAATAAACTTAGAGTTTCAAAATTATGTAAATTGAAAAAAATTAAGTCAACTCACACTTTTACGTCACAACACTTGCATATAAATATCTTTATTTCTGGTTGCGCATTTTGAAATAGGGAAAACCATAAAATCTCAATTGGGAAAAAACCGGGAATTGTAAAATGGAAACTTGCTCGGCCCTCGGCCACCCTGTTGTAATTAAATAGTTTATTGATGAATTTTATACTCTCTAAGAAAAAAATATTAGAAATCATAAAAAATAAAAGCGATTAAAAAATTTGTAAAGAATGAGATGTTACAATAGACTGAGTCGATTTAGGGTAACTCTTGAATTTCGCAAACCCTGGGTTCTTAAATGATTCGTTTTGGTTCAAAACTCATCCATGGTTTTTTGCAGAATTTTTAAGTAACGTTTACATGAGTAAATTTAAACTTTTAGGTTTGTATGGAAAAATTGAAAATTTTGTACAGAAAAATCGAAATCATTTTTGTTTCTTCAGTGGAACCGAGTCTGCTTATGGTTTCGGTGACAATTCATAAATTCTCTAAAGGAAATATCCCGCTGAACAACTTTTTCGAGGACCGTAACTTTGTATCTTATTAGACAGAAAAGTTATTCATTTAATAATTTAGTATCGTTTTAAACAGTAACAACTTCATTTCACAAATATCAACGTTGAACTCAAAACTCACAAAATTTTAATTTACATAAAAATTGGAAACATGATTTCAGAATAAGTAGAACAAATCCGAAATCTAGGATTCGCTAAGAACAAAAAGTTTTAATTTCGAGGCGAAAGCTTTTCATTGAGGTTTTTAAAATCTTTCAAAAAAAAATGTAGAAAAAAAACAACAAGAATTACGAAATTTATTCATTTCCGACTTACTTCTTCCAGATAAAAATTTCAATTCAATCGAAATGCACGATTTTTTTAAAACCTTACATATCTGTTCAGAAAGTTTGGCGAGTTTTGTATTTCAATTGGTTTCTTGCATTTGACAGTGCTTTATGACCGGAAATCAGAGCTGAATTCATCTTAATGGTAGTTGCCAAGCAATTAGTTTAGAATACAAGATGAGCCCAAGGTTTTGCTATAGCTCTTTAGCCGTTTTAATACCGAACAACAATATACCGTTTTTGCGATTTTCACAAGTTTTTTTATTCATCTCATGAGACCTTTGTTTCAAAAGATGAAAAACTAAAACATAATTTAAATTTTGTAAATACTGTTTTTAATGGGTTTTTGTAAAATAATGTTTTTTGGCAATTTGGCTCGGTATCAAAAGAATTAAAATAACTTACCGAAATTCAAAATTCGTGTTTTTTTTTAAATAACTCCTACTTGTGCATTCGGATGTTTAAAAATTATTGAATGGTTAAAACGCTTCAAAGTTGCCATTAGAATTCCTCCAACGGTTTTGTTTGATTTTCGAAAAGACTCTCTTCAGGTATTCTACTTGAAAAAAACTACCCTTACTAATGCCTTATTGGTTTTTACCCTGGTGGCCCACCAGATGAGAGAGGAAAAAAACTTGAAGATTTAAACGTGGTTAATTGAAAACTTTCCTGGGACAAATTTTAAACTGGTTACACCAGTTTATGACGGTCGCCTTGTAAAAAAGTGTCGCCGTTCACAGCATTCTAGCACAAGTTTTGTTTCATTTCACTATAGTTCATTTCGATTGCCTGAGACTCAAAAACTATTCCTAGCTATTGAGAATCTCTTACTTTGGCCTAAATCTTGATTTTATCATTCCTCAAAAAACTTAATTCTACTAATAAATAGGTTGTTTTGATTTGTACTTTCGTTACTATTTAATATTTTTTTTCAGGCTCCTGAAAGTGTTTAATACACAATCGATTTTTTTTTTCAAATGTTGTTTTCAGACCCTACAGTTGGTATCCATTTTAGCAGTAATATTTTGCAGACCACAGCATCCTTATAAAATCAAATGTTTTCAAGCTGTACTTCATGAATAATATACATCATGATTTGATTTGTTGATTTGATTTATGCATAATCATACGAATCAAGGCTTAAATACCCACGAGTTTGCTAGCTAAGCTTCTACGAGCCCTAAGCTTAAGAGTCTTCGCCGTTCACGTTATCAACCTTTTTTCACAATCAGACCCATTCAGATCCTTTGAATTCACGGTATGATTCAATCTGGCAATATAATGCTACAT
Source organism: Uranotaenia lowii (assembly GCF_029784155.1). NCBI lineage: Eukaryota > Metazoa > Arthropoda > Insecta > Diptera > Culicidae > Uranotaenia > Uranotaenia lowii. Next base: position 155,031,936 of record NC_073692.1, on the reverse strand, counting down.
TCCGATAGCGCTAAACTTGCTTGCTTGCTTCTTTCATGGGAGAAGATTGACAGCAAGCAGCCAACATTTTTTCGAGAAAATGAAGACATAAAAAAGGCTGCCCAACACCATATTTTTTCTCACAAAATTTATGGGCCCCCTTTATTTCATTTTCGACAAACCATTTGCCTCATCGATTTTAGCCGTTCGGCCTGAGACCTCTGGGGCCTGCCTGGTGTGATCAGTCCAATCTTCTTCGAGCAAGACAAGAAGTCCAACCAAACGACAGGTTGCGAACGATCAACCAAATTTCCAAAGTCTTTACGTGGTGTAGGCTTATGAACAATATAATAAATAGTAGAGAGAAGACAAAAAAAATCGTCGCATCGGCTCATTGGATGCCATCGAGGCCTCGAGACGTTTTTTTCCTCGGTTTGATGCTTTTTTTCCCTCATTTTGGCTCTCTGTTGCTGGAAAATAAAGATGGAAACGACCGATAAATCCACGGATGGATATTAATTTACAGCTCGCTTCCAAGCGGTTCACCTTTTTATCCGACATTTTATTTTTCATTTCTCAGCTGCTTGCGATCTCATCACTGCACTCGGCGCACATTCGGCTTTGAGTTTGAAAAAAAATATGGTTTCTTGATTTTTTTTTTGGGAGAATTCCTTTCACAAAGAAGTTATTTTTAAAACAGTTGACACAACCTTTTCGATTACCAACTCGATAGATACGTCAATTTTATAATTCAAAAGTAAAAGAATTTGTACTGTATTAAAATTTAATTTAAATTCCAAAATTCCCTCTCGATTTTGGCTCGGTTAAAATTAGCACGGTCTGAAACAATAGTTTCTAATATTTCCGTTGTTCATGGTACCAATATTAATTTTACAAACTCAAAACATGCTCCCAAGCAACCATTAATCGCGTTTTTACTTAAAGATGGAACTTGGAAGTTCACATTTGGCTGAAAAAATGTTTTACGGGAGCTTCAGTTGACTCTTGTCACGTAAAAGTTACTCAGGAACTTCCATCGCCTTTTGAAAGGTTAAATTATCGTTAACGGAACTTCTAGGCGCTTTTAATGCAACTTCTTTCAAGTAGGTCGATAACGTTCCCTTAACACTTTCAAACGCACCGTTTAAATACTTCTAGGTGATTTAAAGAACCTATATGGGAATTTTAAGCGACATGTCAAACATGTCTATCAATTCCTTGTCATGGTATTTGTTTTGTTTATATCAGTACTGTTATTTACAAATGCGATTAAAGAATTTTTCGAAATTTTCTTTACAATGTTAAGATATTCGAATAATTTTTGATGATGAGATTTTTTATTATTATTTATCAAGTGTACTGAAAGTCTTTTAAACGAAATAAAGTACAATCTATTGACCAACCCATTCAATCATCTCAAATGACATAAAGTTTAATTACTAAATTTTACAGTGGCAATGAACTTTTGTTGGATTGGTCGAGAGGCTGGTTAGTTTCATTGCAACCTAGAGATCAGTGGTTCAATTCTCCCACTGATTAACCAAAACAGCAAGCAAGGTATTCTACTCTACAATCAGAATTTCAAATTCAGAACCCAATTATGATAATAGAGTAAGGTTAATCAAGAGTCCATCTCATTCATCCCAAGTCCAAAATTCTGCTACACTTTTTTACAATCATTTTTTTTTTATAAGAAATTATAAATGAAAAGATGCTTTGGAATCCTGGTTCAATTTTTTTTTGCATTTCATATCAAATCGAAACCATGTTTTTCGAGATCATTATGCATTTTCAATATTTTGATAGTATTTTTCCGAATTTAAAAAAAGAGAAATTATGTTTTATATTAAAATTCGCAGTTCTTAAACTAAATTCTTTTACAATATTAAAAATAACAAAGCTTCGAAATGGCAATCCAAAATTGAAAAGTCAGATGCAGATCTTTGTAAATTCATCTCTTAATGCTGATTCACAATACAAATTAAAAATAAATTATTGAAATAGTGAATTTAGATTAAACCTTGACAACATAATTAATATAATAGATTCATGAATAAGGGCTCTTAAACTTAGCTAATAAAATTCTTATCTGGAATAAGATTTGGAAATCGTATTTTCTGTACATTTTAGAAATCGTATGGAAATTCTGATACAGATTAAAAGCCCAATTTTTCAATTCAGGTTCAGAATTCAGATTCAGAATGAAGATTCGAAATTCAGAAAAAGGTTTAACTTGTAAATAAATTTTACAATCAACATAAATTGTTGAGGAATTTAAGAGATTATGAACCTAACAAATTGCGAACCAATTCCGGGACATCTCGTTTTTTCGCTCGCCAACAGAGTGCTACACTTCGAATTATAACTCAAATGGACTGAATTTGAATGTTAAACTTTATTCGAATAAATTTAACACAACACTTACAGTAAATTAAAAATACTAAATTTGTAAAATTTCGCAAGGGGTTTTTGAGATATAGAATGCCGAATTTCGGTGTTTCTAATCATAGATTCATAATGTGTTAAGATTGCTTGTCAAGTCAATTTCCAGAATCTAAAAATTAAATAACAAAATTTGTTTGTAAACACAATTAAATTGAAAATCACAAACAAAAGGTAGAATATGAGTTCTTTGTTTTACCCGAAAAACCCAAATTTTATTTAAAAAAATCATCCACAGGATTTTATGAAAGAATTGATTCTTTCTGAAAAATTTTTGCTGTTAAGGAAACATCTTCACCTCCAAATTCTGCACAAAATATTTGTTTCCTAGTGTGTTGTTAAACATTTTTAACACATTAAAGATATTAAAATTCGCCATTTTATGTTTCAGAATCAATAAACAGAATTAAAACTGTTAGTTTAATATACATATTTAAGTAACGGGAAGAGTTTTGTTTTATTATGTAGAATGAGGTTTCATTTCTAGATTCATAACGTTTGAATTAATTATGCTTGAGCATACTGTCGGCAAGCGAAAAAAACGCAATGTGCAGCATATAAACGCATATTGCAGTTTTTTAAAGCCTACTTTCATATTTAAATCATTTATTTGGTTCAAGTTTGCAAAAAGGAAATTTGATCCGAAAATCTGTTGATTTGTATCTCTTCCTTTTTTTAAATTGATTTATTTTCATCAAAGGTTAAATTCTTTTAATTTGCCAAATAGTTTGGAAGATTGGGTTGGATAGATTTGAGTATAGAATATGGAAGATTCTTCTAAATAAGCTTATTTTATGCACAATCAACTGAATTTTATCTAAACTCCTTAACAAATTCAAAAGTTTTAACCATCGATGAAACCGAATTTGGCTCACCTTTTAGGTTTAGGACCAATCTTCTTAAGTTATAATTTAATACGAAAACTATGTCAAAGTACTTAAAAACGAATAATCATATAGTCAATAACATAATTTGTTATATTTATTTTTTGTATTCGTGGATTGTTGGGCAAAAAATCCTAGGTAAAAATCAGTCACCAAACCCCCCCATGAGTCGGTTGGTTCTTCCTACGGCCCTGCTTCAGGTTATCCCCCAGATGCATTCTCTCTGAAATATATGATTATTTATACAATGAAACACATCTTACCTGTCGGCAACTTATGGGATTCGAACCCAAAAGTTTTCTTGCCGATACCGGGAATCGAACCCAGTACGCCTGGCTTACCAGACTCGCGCCAGCATCCACTAGACCACATCAGCGCTCAAAAAAGTTAGGTTTACGGTTTGTTTACATGAAATGTACTGCAAGAATCAAAGAATATTTTAAATCCAAAGAACTTTCAGTACATCTCTGACGATTTTTGAATGATTTTTTTTTTTCCTTACAAATTTCCATACAAAATTAAAACTTGTTGCGCTAATTCAGGACTGAATGAATCGCTTCAAAAATGATATTGCTATTTGTGGTAGTAAAAACAATCAAAAAAAAGTTATGGGAGGAGTAAAATGTTTAAACTTGAAATTTTCATGCAAAGCTTGCAGCGGTCTAATGTACATGTTTTTTATTTTTTTTTTTTTTTTGCATGAGAACGAAATATTCAAGAAAAATTAAAAAAAAGTAAAACTATTACATCAAATTATTGCGTTTTTCCATACATAACTTCAAATCAAAACCCGGCTACTTAATTTAAAAATCTGCTAAAATTCAGTCGTTCGTTTTGACCAAAAAGGGAACTTTTTATACTACAAACGTTTTGAAATGAACAAAGTTGCAATTCAACCAACCTTACACCCATAGAAGAAGTTTTAAAATCTCAATGCCTATTTAGCAAATCTATGTGCCGAATATTCACTGAAAAGTGTACCTACTGTACCAAAGTTGATATGGTTGGAAAACATTAATGACATAAATTTTAAAGCTCCCAAGCAAAATGATGCATTAACCATGTTATAGGATTTCCATCCTATTGGATAATTCATCCCAAAAAAATATATAGCGAGAATCGAACTCACTGCAACATCTCATCTTGGCTTGCCAGTCCGATATCTTACCCAGTGCACCATCTGAGTTGGTTAGCAAACGAAAGTTTATTATCATAACCACTGCTGATTACCAAAAAAACGCACTGCATTGATCGTCTACCGTTTGGCCGGTATATTTTTTCATCCTCTTTTGTTGGAAAAAGCATGAGAATGGGAGGGGAATGGGAAACTAGAAACTGTTTGCTATTGCCGGCCGGTTTACATACACATGCCCAACTCATCATGGCTGGTATAGGGAAGAATGACCCTGGCAGTTGAACTCCCTTTATCTTGTGATAGGATATGGGATTTGTTTTATTTGGTTTCTAACAGACATATGCAATGGAGTTGTGCTGGGAGGACAATGCCAATTATTAGAAAGCTTGTTAATGCCGGTCCGGCATAGGAAAAAGTAATTTTTTTAAGAAAAAAAGTGCTGCAGTTTTTTTGAGTACATTCCCAATCAAAGTCTATAAAATATTGTGAAAATTAGATGTCCTTTTAAATCAGAACTTTTCGAGATTGTGAAGACGGAAAGTTAGAAGAAATGAAAGATGGTGAATATGAGCGAGTAGAATTTTTGTTCAGAAGTATTATCATCACATACCAAATTTTTGTTAAGTACGGGCCAATTTCGCTCAGATCGCTCAGATAAGCTCTTTTTAAATCAAAACGGATCTATCGATGGTTAGCCCCGGTTGTATCGAACGCGATGGTAACAAACTAAGAAGGCTAACCATCGATAGATCCGTTCTGAGTTAAAGGGAGGACAATGCCAGTTATTAGTGTTCAGGCGAAGTGGACTGTATTTTTCTGGAGAAGGGAAACGCATTGGTTTCTAACTTAAGGGTTCACTATTTATTCGTAACATACAATTTGGTAGGTATTTACACTTAACTAGATTGTACAATTGAGGTAATCACAACTCTTAACTAGGCGGAAATGTTCTTAATTTCGGAATTTGACAACGCGCACGGAATCTTAAACTTAACTAACTCGCCCCGCCACGTGAGGCTCTTTATATAAGCGCTTCGAATGTTCTGGAATGATCGGGACGCTAAGATCCGAATAATACAGTTTGATCTCGAACCTTCTGATTTGTAGAATTCCAGAACATTCTAAAGCACGTGGAAGGAAAATCTGGATCAATCTGGAAAAATTTGTACAGGAATATTCTGGATCAATAACATTCTTCAAGCTTATGTAAAATTGGCTTGAACAATTAGAAAGCTTGTTAATGCCGGTCCGGCATATGATCTTATACCGATTATACCACCTCTAAGGAAGTTCAATATTGGAGTATAGTCTGATTTGTGGGTGTACCGTTCAAGCTGAAATGAATCGTTCTGTGGAACTTTCGGTTACTTAGAATTTTTTCACTCTTAAACTTCACATGTTGCAAAGTATACGTGAGAATCAGAGCAGCACTAACAGAGAAATTTAAAATCAAAAGTTTCTTGAGAGAGTATCCCGTATTTTTTCTCGAGGTCTTAACACCAAGAGCTTAAGCAGAATATATCACATTTTAAGAATTTCACCACAATCGATTATGTTACTAACCGATAAATTTATATATAATAGAAAAATTACAAATGTGTTAATCTTCATATTTCTTAATATGAAGTAATATTGAATACTTTGCATATTTTATTTTAACAACGCTAAACTGGCAAAGATCGAAACCTTTTTCCCACTGTGCGATCAAACTTGTTTTGGCCGCGGGAGCTGATATATTTTTATGGTTTTTTATTATTTCAATCCACAATTCCGTAAGAGCCCCGAGATAAACCGAAAGAGTGGGAATAGTGGAAAATGAACGATAATTGAAACTCGGACCCCGAGATATGGTGGAACTTTGTGTTCGAAAACGACGATGACGACGACGGTCCCTCACTCCTCCTGGCTTAAGTCGACCCAGGCACTCTCAAACAAGGCCCCAATTAACGAATCCAAGATGGTATTTTTTTTCTCTACCATTTTTTTCCATTCGTTGCAGCTTTTAATAATTATTTACGACCGTTCGGGGTTAAAAAAAATGCTAAGTTGAAGAAAATAAAATAAGGCCGCCAACGAGAAGGGGGAAAAAAGAATCCACTGATAATGAAATACAACAACGATGGGAAACATCTTTGAAACGCATCGAAAAGTGTTGTGACTCAGTGAAGCGCGTTTCAATGCGACTTGCTCTGAACGAACGACTGTCAGCCATATTTAATTCGCTGCCATTTTGAAAGACGTCTTACTTATTGCACACCGGTCAATTAGCCGATCAACCAACCTGAAATCAAATCAAATCCAAATGAAACCTCGCAAAATATGAATGGTAATCATAAATTTCAACAAGTCACTCTTGAGTTATGGAGCTCTTGGGGCCCTTATCGAAAATTATCAATCCTGGTGTGCCCGGAGCTTTAACTTTTTACAATATTGGCTTTCCCGGCTTTCATTGTCACTTTTGTAGGTACCTGAGCCAGTCTTAAGCTATTATTATTCGAAGAAATACAGCGTTTGCACTTTGATTGCGCGGAGAAATTGTATTTACATTTTATCATATTGCGATAAAGCCGAAGGATATTTGAGCGCTGTCATTTATTGTTCGGAAACAGAGAGCGTATATTCCTTTACACTGTTCTCAAGAATTTTCTGGGAAATAGTACATATGAATGACTTTTAAAAAGGTTAACGATTACTGGTATAGTAAAATTTTGTCTGTGGTAAAATTATCAGACTTACCGTTAGATCCTGTAGGTTAAAAAACCACTTAATAGATTGTCACGTGCAACGTGGTTTGAGTTTGACTTGATTAAAATTTTCTTTTTCACTTCATTTCGTGAAAATCTTCATGAAGAGGATGGTTTGCTATTCATACTTCGGCCTGCTCATAATTCACACTGAAATTTAGCTTTTCATATTGTCAAGACCATGAAAATGTTTTTCTGTTTATACTTTACGAAAACATTCACTTTACCACCATGATAATTGATGTTCTGTGATTACTAACTTTATATACTTTTCCGAAATGATCCGAAGTAATGTACAACGTTTAAAAACTCTTCTTCTGTGGGGGAACATTTAAGCGGACATTAACCAACTGCTGATTTGACTATTTTCCATCCCAGGTATCTTTATCTTCAAACCCTTAAACTTTTTCTCAAGCTTTACATTATTCTTCACGAGGTAACATGTAATGCAAAATGAAACTTAAAACCTATTTGCAACTGGGAATTTAACTCTCCGAACACCACATGCTTCTCCTGAAATTCCACTGTTTCTGAATACGCTGTATGACTAGTAAGCACATGCAGTGTTATCTTCATGTTATAAATAGAAGCGATTTTATTGAAATTTATTCACGTTTATCTTCTCTTTTCACGATTTAAAGTTAAAATTTTTAAATTTTTCGTGACGGGAGGAAAAATACACGTGCGCTCCGATTCGATCAACGCCTACTCTTTGTTAATTTAGTGCTGGGAAGTTTTACGAAAAACTGTTTGCGAAATAAAAATATATTTTTAAATATTTTCTCAATTCTCCCACATGTATGTTACCTTGTTAAAATCTAATATATAAAGATGAGTTGGACTATATATGTTTGTTTGTATGCACCTTATACAAATCGACACCGCTTAACCGATCAGCCTGAAATTTGGTACAGAGATGTATTTGGAACTGGGTAAGGTTTTAGTGATAGTTCTGAGCCCCTCCCACCTAAGAAAAGGGACCCTCCCATACAACTTTCGTTTTTATTCCCACATATCAAAAGTCATGGCACCCATTTGGCAGCCGATTTTCGTTTCCTTTGGCGGGTTGTTTTCACGATCACCATGGGCCGGGCGTAAGAAACGACTTTCCAGAATTCACGTGTACTGGAAAGCAAATCAAAGCTTGCTGAGCGTTAAAGATTTGAAAGGGGAATTTTGGCGGGTGTTTTTTGTACCTTCTACTGCTGAAAGCACGTGGTACCGGTAGATACGAGAATTTTGGATGCAATAATGAGCTAACATTTCGGATTGACGAATACAACTAACCTGTAAAGTATGTATTGACTTGAATTGTAGTGGTCAAAGTGTTCCCTACCACTGCTGCAGGGCTTTGGTGTCTATAAAAATATAAAGTGTGTGAAGTATGGATGCAATGATTTATCTTCATAATGAATTTGGATTGAGTGCTGAAAACATATTAAGCTATTTTCTTAAAATCAAGCTTTTTAGAACCAACAATTTTCGTATTTTTTCAATTCCTCATAGAGAAAGATAAAATAATTAAATTCAGAGTTATAAGTTGAGAGCTGTGATTTCAACGCTTTGAAATCCGTCGAGAAATCTAAGTGGATGACTCAAAAATTTATCTTGCATTATCTGGAAAAACCAAATCAAATGCAAGAAACTTTATTTGAAATTAAGTATGGGGTTTTAAGTTTATACAATTCAATTTTATCGGTCAATCTATGACTTTTGGATAAATGTTGATCATCAATGTGTTCAATTTTACCATCCAATTATGCTAAAACTTAAACCGTTAAGTACTGCGAATTCATTCAAATTATTTCCAAGAATTTTTACTTAAACACTCTCCAAAATAATTAATGAGATTTTTTTTCCAAGAATGGAAAAATTGAAAAAAAATCTTTTGTTATAACATCATAAAATGGACGATTTGGACTCCGAGATAATTTCTTTTAGATCACTTCAAAAAACTATTTGTGGAACTTGGAACATTTAAGAAAAACTAATCATAAAATGGTGTGGAGAAAACAACGAAAAGTACACATACATTTGAAAACATGAAAAAGAGGCTTCAACAAGTTTAAAAAAACAAATACAAACACATATAGGATCTCAATGAAACTTAATGTTTCCTCGAAGAGATTCCTTTTACTTAATTCTTAGCGTACATCTTTCGAGTATTTGATGGCTAGCATATCACTAATGCTTAAACCAATAAACCACAAAAGTTTACTATGTATGCTGTGACTGGGATTCGAACTCATGGCCGTTGGCTTGGAAGACTTGAAGGCCACGAGCTGCGGTAAGTTTCGGAAGCCTTCTTAGAATTTTCTGGGCAAATAAAACTTGAATATAGCATACGGGGGAGTATTTGGCATACAGCGTCCGAGGAGATCATCCCCAAATGAGATTTCATTAGATGGGGGGTGGAAAATATAAAAATATAGTATAATCATTTGAGGATTAAAAAAATAGAAGGCCAAATCTATTCAAGCTTCCTTTATGAAAGGGTGGGTATAAGATGTTTTTCGTGATGAAATAAAAAAGCATTCATGGTAAATTATTTTTAATTTCTATGAATACGAACCTCATAACTATATCTAAGTGTTTCAAAAATATGAAAATGGGAAACACAGTAAATATTCTTATTAAAAACTTGAAAAAACTAACAAAAATTTAAAAGCTTACACACATGGCACAACATGTCTAAAATATTAAAAACAAAGCTACCAAAATTTCGTAATGTCAAACGACTAATTTTGATTTATATTTTATGCAAACCCGAGCAAGGCCGGGTAAATCAGCTAGTTAGATATAAAAATATGATCTGTCAATTTCTCAAATAGAACTTTTTCAAATATACAATTTCAAAACTTTTTTTTAGTTATTATAATTTAGGAAAAGTGAGATTTAACATATTAATGCCGTATCCTAACTAAGGTTGTCAAATTTTTTTTCAGCACATATCCGGGCCGGGCAAACTGGGAAATCTAATATATAAAGATGAGTTGGACTATATATGTTTGTTTGTTTGTATGCACCTTATAGAAATCCACACCGCTGAACCGATCAGCCTGAAATTTGGCACAGAGATGTAGTTGAACCAGGGTAAGGTTTTAGTAATAGTTATGAGCCCCTCCCACCTAAGAAAAGGGACCCTCCCATACAACTTTCGGTTTTATTCACACAAACCAAAAGTCATGGCACACATTTTGCTAACAAATTTTCGTTTCCTTTGGCGGGTTTTTTTCACCATCTCCATGGGCCAGGCATTAGAAACGACCATTCAGAGTTCACGTGTACTGGACAGCAAATCAAAGCTTGCTGAGCATTAAGGATTTGAAAGGTGAAACTTTGGCGGTTTTTTTTGTCCTTCTACTGTTCAAAGCACGTGGATATATTTGGATGAAATAATGAGTCTACATTTTGCATTAAAAAATACAATAAACCTGTAAGAAATATATTAACTTCAATTGTAGTGGTTTTCAAAGTGCTCTCTACCGCCGCCAAGGGGATTTGAGAGACTACAAGAATGTACAGTGAACTGATCAGTGAACAATGAATTGTCTTCTTCAGCTGAATAACTATTAGGAATCAATGCTGAAAAACGAATGAACATTTTTTAATAAATTCTAGCATCTAAGAATTAACATATTTTTGGAATCCCACACAAAGAAAGAAAAAATAATAAGATTCTGATCTATAAGTTGAATGCTTCGATTTCAACGCGTTGATAGCCGTCGGGAAATCTAAGGGGGAAGTAGGGTCTAACACTTTCAAAAAATCGATTTTTTTTTTATTTTCTTATTGTAAAACATTTTAAGAATGTTATGTCAAATTTTCAAGTCAATCGAAGCAAAACTGTAGAAATTATAGGCTTTTATCTCCTCTTATCTAATACTGTAAGAATTCTAGAGCAGAAACTTCAAACGCGTTTTTCTCGAAAGCACATTTTTAAAGTCAGTGGACATCGTCATTTGAAAACTACTTCACCGATTCTTTTCAAATTTGGAACATGTTTTGTACATATAAAATTCCAAACCCCAACGATTTTATTTTTTTGTTTTTTTTACTTTGGGGAGATTTTACAGATAAAATTTTTTTCTTGAAAAATCGTAGCGGATTTTTTCTTGAAAAATCGTAGTTTTTACTTCAAACTGCCACAAAAAATTCATAATTTTTTTTAAATTAAATAAAATCGTTGGGGTCCAGAAAAATATCTAATAAAATATTTTTCTCTGATTTTTTGACTTCAGATGATTCTGTGCTGAGATACAGTGTCCACCGCAAATCCTATTTTCTAAAAGGTATCCTCGAAAGTGCTCCGTCACCGGCTCATTTTTCAATATTTTTCTACGAAAAAATACTAAATGTTCTTTTAACAATGCTTTGTATAATGCAAAAAAATTGAATACATTTGTTTGAACGATAGCTCTAAAAAAAATCGTGAAAAGGGTGTTTTTTTTACCCGTTAGACCCTACTCCCCCCTTAAACGGGGAATTAGAAAATAGATGAGATATAAAAAAAATCTTGATGAAAATAGATAAGATAATAAATATAACAAATCTGAGATTTTTAGAATTATACAATTCAATTAAATTGGTCACTTTTGAATCATTTTTGGTCATCAATGTGTTCAATTCTATCATCCAATTTTGAGAAAACTTATGGTAGAACCGTTTAGTACTGCGAATTCAAACACATGATATTTAAGAATTTTAACAGTGATAACCCTTCACTCAAATTGATGGGTTGTTTGAGCCCAAGAATAGAAACATTGATATTTAATTTAAATGAAACCTTTCTCTCAACATTATAATGGTAACTTCAGGTTTAGAGATGATTTGTTTTTGATAACTTTAAAAAACTGTTTGTGGAACTTTCAGCATTTAAGGAAAAGTACTCATAAAATCAGATTCGGAAGTCTTTTTAGAAATTTCTAAGCACAGAAACTTAAATATTCCATTGTACAGGGAGATCGTTCATTTTGAAAAGAGGGATGAATTTTTATTAGATGAGGGAAAGGAAAGATTTAAGAAAAATTATCATTTGAAGATAAAAAAATGAGGCCAAATCCATTCAAGCTTCCTTCAAAATGGTGGGGAAAAAATGTTTTTCGTGATAGGATGAATAAGCATTCAAAAGAAACTATTTTGAATGCATTTAAATTCAAACCTCACACCTATAAGTTTTTCTTAAATACGGAAACGATAAACACAGTGAATAATCTAAAAAAAAAAACTTTTAAAAGACTAACAAACTTTACATGGCTAAACATGCGCCAATTTTTTTAATTATGACGAATATAAAGCTTCCAAAATTTTGAAAAGTCAAACGACTCATTTTGATTTATATTTTATGCGAACCCGAGCAAGGCCGGGTAAAATCAGCTAGTTTTATATAAAAACCTGGCAAAATCCGGACATTTGATTTCAAAAGTGACGAACATAAATCCGGGCGAATTACTCAACAAAAATAAAGAAAAATAATTGAAAAACAAAATTTATTTTCATCAAAACTCATCGACCGATTGGGAATTGTATTTAAAGCTTCCAAAAAACCTTTTCTGATGATTTTGGTAAAACTTGCTAAAAAAATTTCGTTCCGGAGGCGTTCGTTTTTTTTTTTTTGTTTGAATTGCCAAATAAAGTGAATAAATCCAGGCAAAAACCGGACATTTTTCAGTAAAATCCGGGAAACCGAACTCGGCACTGTTCCCAAATTTTGTGTTTAATATCCAGACAAACCCAGATAAAACCGGACAATCTGGCAACCTTGCTCTAAACCCTTTAGGGAAAAAAAACGATTTTTATCTAACACTTATTTAAAAAAAAAATACCCCGAATGAACAAAGCGTTACTTACGCACTCTTACGAGTTCTTTTCTCAAAATTAAGTATTCAAAACGAGACATGGCACAAGCTTAAATCTCAACTCTGAAAACAAATAATCGAATCCTCACAATTTTCTAATGGTTCGAATTTTAAATACTAATTTATTTCTTCTAAAATTCCAAATCGATTGACATTATGTTCCATACTTATTACTACGAACTTTGTTCAATATCCTAGATTGAAAACTCATATTCTTGGCTTGAATTGCTTAAAAATAGCAATTCAAATGATTAGAATCCTTCATCCCCTCAGCTTAAATGAATAGTCCTTAATTCTTAGAAAATGATATCCAAATTTCGGATCTAGCTACCTTATACATCATATCTAATCTATTTTCTTTAATCTGAATTTTAAACAACGTTCACAACGCCTAATTCTATAATTCTATTTGTTTATTTAATTTTAGTACATTACAAATTAGTATATGACTTGGATTTTTTTTAATTTTCATATGGATTTAAAGTTTAAAATTCAGTATTCTTGATTTTATATTTTGATCAAACTTGATGTGATGTCTCAACTCTGGATTCGGACTTCTGAATTCAAGATAGCAAATTCCGATTTCAAAACTTTTATCCTGGATTGAAAACTCTGACTCCTAGATATTTAATCAAATTTTTCTTTAATTATAATTTGAATTCAGAATTCAAACTTTGAATTTCAAAGTTCAGAAAAACTGGTATTTCTGGTAATTTTTTGTTCATCCTGAAAACCAGTCTACAGAAAAATAAATTAAATATTTCTAAAACAGTAGAATTATATAGATATGAAAAAGGTTCATTTTCACATTAAAATTCACATATTTTGATCTTCGACTGATGCTGGATTCAACCTTAAAATTTGTTCGGCAAGATTGATTACATTGTTCGAACAATGGAGGATTGCTTATCAATCGATTGTTTCAATAGGCTAGCATTGAATTGGAGTTATTTTGTTAAATTTACAAAAAAGATATTTCACATTTCCAAGACATATCATTTGGCCTCAGATTTGGTACAATCTGCATCTAAGTTATAGATAGCTTAATCATCTGCAAAGTTTATGTTACATTTTCAGTTTTAATGCACATTCATCCCGAAACGAGATTTTTGTTATAAAGATATGCTCGCATTATTTGGCGGTCGTGAGAGTCTAGCAAAATATTTTGTTTCATTATATTTCAATATTTAGAAAAAAATATTAGCGTTCCATGCCGACCCAAACCCACCAGAAATGCTTATTCATTTTTTGAATTCGAAACAAATATTGTAAAATGCCATTTCAAAAGGAAATTTGCCTATTTGCCGATATGTTTACTTTAAATTTGGAAAAATAAACATAAAGGAAACTACTAAAACGGTCGATAAAGGAAAGGCTATAACTGAGAGTGGTAAGATTGCAGGAAAAAACAGGAATTAAGTACCGTAAAACGGGGTAACTTTGATCACAGGGGTAACTTTGGCCAACAATAAGTTTCTCCACATTATCATCAATAACTTAGCCTAAAGTTTGAATTTTTGGAAACTGTTTTGTACGTTTGAAAGCCTATTGATTGAGCATCAAATAGAAAAAAAATTGGTTTGTATTTGAAATTGTTTCCTGTTAGTAAAAATGTAATTTCAAAATCTTAAAATATCTATTTTTTCCAAGGTTCGCAAACAAACAGCTCTCCTGATGATACCAAAACGTATTTAGAAGCAAACGGGTGGTTGAATGTGAAAGAACAATTTTTATTCTTGTATATGTATAGTTATAGGCCTTTTTATAGTCACTTAATGATAATTTTTTGATATTTAAAAAGTAAGATCATTTTCCAAGAGTAAGCCCTTATCAGATAAATGGATACGAATCCTATCAAATGATTAACTTTGAAGAAAAAAAAATGGAAATAGTGGGAGGGCCTAGGGGAATGTGTTAAGATAAAATTTCATTTGTATTTTGAAGCTAAAACTATTAAGCAATTATTTTAATTTTTGCCCCTAGCTGTCATTATTATTTTTTTCGATTATAAATGTTTTTAAAAGAAAACGTTGAAAAGCAAGGCAAAATTGATAAATTAGAATTTTTAAACAATTATGAAGGTGTTTTGTATCCTTTATGATCAAGAAAACTCGTAAAACCGTAAAAATGGAGACTGATCAATGTTACACCAAAGCATCAATTCCTGAACAGCGACTAAATCGATTTTTAAATCGATTTTTAAATAAAATTTAAAGTAGTCCAAAAAATTTCTGCAACCATGTTCTACATTCATAGGAGTCCAGTACTGGATTAAAAAATATGAAACATGCCACATTCCCCTGAACAGAAAAAATAATCGTAAAATATTGAAAAAAGTTATCAATATTACCCCGGATTACGGTAACCAAAATGTTGTAATTTTCCCAAAATGTCTGTAACAGTCTTCTGCAGAATTTTTGTCGGGAATTTTATTTGAATCTACATAAATCTAATTAGGTCATTTTGACATTTTATATTTTAAAAAAATAATTTTCTGTTTCGATTTTAAGAATATTTCCATAAAGTAGTGAGAAAAATCCAAGCTAAAGAGTGTGATAACAAATGATAGTTAGAAAATGTGTCTAAAATTTATAAAATCTGTGTTTATTTCATTTCATTTATGATTATGATAATGATATCGGTTTTTCGACCAAAAAAAAACTCTAAACACACTTCGGCATTTTTCTCAAAAGAAAATGTTATCAGAATTGCTTCGGTATAGCTCTGAACATTTAACGCCCCTATTACTGCAGTGATATGCAACATTTTCAGCAATGAAATTTTTTTTTTGTAAAAATACCGAAGTTACCGGTATTATCGGTTTTCACATTTTCAAATAACGAAATACCGGATTAAAAAAAAAGTAAAACCGACTACCCTAATGCTGAGTGAGAAATTAAAATTTAGTGATTTAGAATTCGAACTCTATACTCAGAATTTATTTTTATTCAAGATAAAGAATTCTAGAATTGGAAGTTGGAAATTTCCATTTTCGCAAATTTTGAATCGAATATTTTGAATTTAGGATGCAAATTTCAGAATGTTTCACATTTTTCGACATCAACATTCAGATACGCTCGAAATTCAAAACCGGGATGGTTTGAATTTTTAACAAACAAATTGTGAAATTTAGAAATATTGGTTTAAAACTTATAAATAATTTAGAACCAATTACTGAGAACTTTGGATTCAAATTTCTGGAGAGTTGAATTTTCAGATGGTCAAAAAAGTGCATTTTGCGTTACGTAATTTATGAATTTCGCCTCATCTCTGAAACATTTCAATATGCATTGCGAAGATTACTACGGCCAGACCAAGTGGTTAATACCGCAAATGATACTGGAACAAGGGGAGGAATAAAGCGTGAAGTAATAACTTTATATTTAAAATCATAAAATGCGGAAGTCTAAAATCGTTAAAAAAAGGTTGGATCTCACCAAATAGGTTATCGTCGATAGAACACATTCTTCGCTAATTCGGAACCGTACATCTCAAGTTGGTAGGAGCCAGGCTGGTGCTGTTTTGATATCGGAACCTGTTGAAACCGAAGTTTCTGAAGCTGATTTGTTGCTTCCCCTATTCTGTAGTTTTTTTTTTGTTTCTTCAGCACACTTCACAATTTTGTACACTATTGCGGTTATTTTCAACTGGATTCGGTACTGATTCATACTTTTTTCTTCCTCAGTTAGAACGAATTTTTTACCGAACGAAAATTATTGACATCCGCGCGAGTCTAAGCCTACTTGAACTCCAGCTTTTCTAACTACGTAGTTCTATTTTTATTCAAAAGTGCATACTTGATCACGAATGATAAATTTACTTGTTTTGTTTTGTTTTTTGTTGTGTAGCTTTTTATTAACGAATTGCAAGCCTGGAAGTATACCAACAACTCAAGTTTTTCAATTGCCGAATCAACAGAAAATGGAAAAATAGACCTTTCTGTTTTTCGAAAAATAAAATGAAATACCAAAACATTTCTTCACTCATTCCACACTTTTCAGGCATCTCATAATCTTTCTCGAATTACTGATCTTTTTTTAGAAAATAACTTTCATGTGAGATGACGCGGCTAGAAATTTTCCGAAATAAGATAAATTTCAGGCTCTCAGTTGGACAGTTCTAATCAGAAACTGATGACATGTTAAACGTAACTTAGCCACGATTCTAAACAAACCTTATAAAACCTTAGTTTAAAAATGCTTATAGAGTCAAATTCACCTTATTTTTCTCTATTTCGGGCTTCTAAACTTTAATGGCACATTCATCCGATTTTTTCTACATCAAACAGCTGTTGGATAATTTCATCAAACATCTTTCTTCATACAAAACACTCCAATTATGCACAACAGACACTTATGCGAGTTTCAAAACCTTCCACGTGTTTCTACCGACGCGTTTTTCTCTTTCAGTCCAATAAATTTCTTATTTCCACGATTCACGATTTCAAAATTAACTTTAAACATAGAAAATACAAGTTAAATACAAGTAGGTACATGAGAGCAAAACAATTGTGCCAACTATGTCCCAAATTTTGACAGCGTAGCAGATAACAAACAAATGTGAGTGAAGTTATGATGAGTTACTTTAGCCATCGTGCCATAAAATCTCTTCTAATCAATCTGTTCAAGTGGTTATTTTTTAATTTTTGGTCAGATAATATGCACTGAAAACAAACTGTTTATATAAAGTCTTAAATTATTGAGCAAAATTATTAGATTGCTCGGAATCAGGATTCAATTTCCGTTAGTAAGTTAAATTCAAGCTGCTGAACCGAGTTTGGCTTATGGTCACAAAACGATCTTCGCGCTGACGCGTTTACTTTTATATCTCTCAACTATAAAGATGATTTATATTTACTGCCCGGCTACCATATAGATCAATCACACACTCTATCAGCATTTGTTATACGAATATTGTCAACCATGCAGCGTGTGAAATTGCCTCGAATTGTACCACTTCAGTTGTTTTAAGCCCAGAGAGTAGGTATCATATATTGTATTGAACCAGCTACCAACGACATAAACGCATAAACCATTTAGCATACAAATGATCTCGAAGCTTTCGTGTCTCGTCGGGAAAAAAAGTGTATTTTTTACACTTGCTCCACTGTTTGATCAGCGGAAGATCATCAATTCATAGGTCTATAACTACAATGGTCGAAAAAGTGACAGCTCTATTAATAAATAGGCATTCCATAAACAAGCAAAAACCTAGCGCGGGCACCATAAACAACAACAACAACGCTTCTCCTGGTACAAGAATATGGACCTCACCTCTCCAGCCAAGCTTCAACGAACATCATCGGTAGGTAAGTTGGCACATTCGTTAAATTGTTATACGATTATTTATTTACAAATATATTGACTCAGTTTTTCGGCCTTTTCCCTTACATTTTCGAACCCTTGATGGATTGGACAGCGAGCGACAGGGGCGGGTAGGGTAGTTCACTTGCTCTGTTCGGTTTATCGATACCCAACCAAACCATTATGATGATGATGGTGGTGGTGCTTCTAGATTATTGAGTGTGATATTTACCTTTATAGGTACAATTTGATGAGGAACAAAAACAACGACACACATTTCTGAACTAGCGGGGGTGCCACAACAGTTCTCAGGAAATAAAACAGCCGAAAATGAACCATTCACGTCGTCATCCAGAGCGGGGCGGAACAAAAAAAAATATCGCAATGCGCCAAATTAGGATGACCAGTTTTACACATGTAAAATTCGATATTGTCTTGAACTTTCCAACGTCGATTGACGCTGAGAATTTTAAAACTTTACTCAGTCAAAATATGCAAAAACTAACAGTAATGCCTGATGTGTGATTTTAAGCCGTAAATATGATGCTTGAAACAATAAAAATACATGACTAATCTAGCAATGCTTGATATCATATCAATTTTTGCAATTTTTTTACTTACTTACTTAATGATCCCGCGCCGATCCTCCGGTGCATAGGGCCGTGGTAAAAGACCTCCACTGTTGACGATCCGGAGCCAGCGTCTTCATCTGGGCCCAGTCAAGATTCTCGTCGACAGTTCGGATTTCAGCGGCTAGGCTTCGCCGCCACGAGTTTCTGGGTCTGCCTCTTCTTCGATGACCTTCTGGATTCCAATCTAGCGCCTCTCTGCAAATCTCGTTTTCATCTTTTTGCAGCGTGTGCCCAATCCATCTCCACTTATGTTCCCGAATCTCGATTTCTAGTGCCCTTTGATGACACCGGCGATGAAGTTCCTCATTTGAGATCCAGTTGCTAGGCCACCAAGCGCCGATGATATTCCGCAGGCAGCGCGCTGCAGCGGTTTACAAATTCTCGCAGTTTTCGCGTCGTCACCGCATATGTGCACCAAGTTTCGCACCCGTACAGCAATACGGATTTTACGTTTGAGTTGAAGATTCGGATTTTCATTCGTAGAGAGATCTGGCGTGACCACCAGATGTTTCGGAGACTCGCCAACGCAAATCAGGCCTTTCTGATCCGGGTTTCGATGTCTTTCCTGGTACCGCCATCAGGCGTTATCTGGCTACCAAGATACTGGAAGAACTCCACTTTCTCAACTTGTTGCCCAGCTACCATGAAACTGGAGGGATTTGCTGCGTAGATCTCCATCGACTTGGTCTTTCCGACATTGACTTTGAGACCTGCTGCCTTGGAACTTTCGGTGAGGTCGTCAAGTTTGCTCTGAATATCCGGTTGTGTTTGGGCCAGCAAAATGATATCGTCAGCCAGTTCAAGGTCGTTGAGTTGCTCCATTGTTGAAGGATTTCGCGGCAATCCTCGGTTCGGTGCACAGTCAATCGATCCAGTCAGAATCTCATCCATTACGATTAAAAAAGTAGCGGTGATAAGATACATCCTTGTCTCACTCCAGCAGTTACCGGAATTGGTGCGGACAAGACACCGTCGTGCAAGACCTTGCAAGAAAGTGCCTCGTATTGTGCTTCGATGAGATGGACTAGTTTCTCTGGGACCCCTCGTCCCTTAAAGCCGCCCAGATGTTTTCATGACTAAGTCGGTCGAATGCTTTTTCGAAATCATAGAACACCAGCAGAAGAGAGTCCTGGAATTCGTTGATTTGTTCCAGTATGATTCGTAGCGTTGTGATGTGGTCCACACATGATCGTCCGGATCGGAATCCAGCTTGTTGCCGTCGGAGTGTAGCGTCGATTTTCTCCTGGATCCTGTTCAGGATCACTTTGCAGAGTACTTTGAGGGTTGTACAGATCAACGTTATGCCTCGCCAGTTACCGCACTCTGTCAGGTCTCCTTTCTTCGGGACCTTTACGAGGATACCCTGCATCCAGTCGGCCGGGAATGTTGCAGTATCCCAGATGTCAGCGAAAAGACGGTGCAACATTTGTGTTGACAGGGTAGGGTCGGCTTTCAGCAGGGATGCAATCGATCCCAGGTGCTTTGTTGGATTTCATGTTTTTGATTGCCGCTTCTATCTCAGCCAGCGATGGCGCTTCCGAGTTGACGCCATTTATGCGACTTACTGTTGGCGCTTCGAGCTGCGGATTCTGTTGGCCATCGCTTTTCGTGACTCGGAGGAGTTGTTCGAAGTGCTCAGTCCATCGTTTAAGCTAATCTGTTCGATCGATAACTGACCTGCTCGGTCTTTCAGCGGCATTCTTGCATTAGGGGCCATCCATAAATGATGTCACGCGTTAGGGGGGGAGAGGGGGTTTCGATTTTTGTGACAATTTGTGACATGGGGCATGGGAGGAGAGGGGGGTCAGCTTGAACGTGACATCACATATTGTTACAAAAAAGGCAAAACAATAACAAATAATTTTATCCTCAATTCAATCAACTTTCTAACCTGTGGAGAAGATTTGGATTGCGAATTGATTGAAGAAGAGGAATTAGATTTGTTGAATGGTTTCTCAGACATCGTCGCTTAGACTGCAGCTACTGCCTCGACTTTCCCGGTCATTGATATGGAAAGTCATCAACATTATCTTTGGACCAATGATTGAAAGCAATGATTGGAGGGTCGCTAAAAGTTGGTAACCTTTTTTTAATTTCTTTGAATAAAACTGATGAATTTAAAAAAAAAAGCTACATTTTTAATCAAATTTCTAGAGAGTTCAAAAATTTATCCCGGGGGGAAGGGAGGGGTTTATGAAAACGTGACGTTATACAAAAAGGGGGGTGACGGAAGGTTGTAACAATATGTGACAAGGGTGGAGAGGGGATCTATTTTTTTCCAAATTTGGCGTGACATCATTTATGGACGGCCTCTTAGTCCTTGCACCACTGAGGCGGCGAGAAATGTCATAAAGTAATCGGATATCTCCATTGGCGGCTGCTCTTTCTCCCTCTTCGGCTAGGGAGTTTGTCCAGGCTCTCTTGTCTCGTCTACAAGCAATGATTGAAGGGTCGCTAAAAGTTGGTAACCTTGTTTTAATTTCTTTGAATAAAACTGATGAATTTAAAAAAAAAAGCTACATTTTTAATCAAATTTCTAGAGAGTTCAAAAATTTATCCCGGGGGGAAGGGAGGGGTTTATGAAAACGTGACGTTATACAAAAAGGGGGGTGACGGAAGGTTGTAACAATATGTGACAAGGGTGGAGAGGGGATCTATTTTTTCCAAATTTGGCGTGACATCATTTATGGACGGCCTCTTAGTCCTTGCACCACTGAGGCGGCGAGAAATGTCATAAAGTAATCGGATATCTCCATTGGCGGCTGCTCTTTCTCCCTCTTCGGCTAGGGAGTTTGTCCAGGCTCTCTTGTCTCGTCTACAAGCTCGTTTAACTGCCTTTTCCAGCTCCGCATAACGTAAACGGGCGGCTGCTTTGGCTGACCCGGGACATGCCTGCTCAATTCTCGACTTGCGCCTTTCTCCGATCATCGACCATCCTCCAAGTTTCATCCGACATCCATTCATTTCTTCTTACACAAACTTTACGCAACTGCATGGTAAGACAGAATGGGATTAGACAACAGGCTTCATGGCTGTGTGGCAGCGGCCTAAAGAATACTGCCACTGGGATACTGGTCCATGTCGTACGAGGCGACTTATCCAGTACTTCCCAGATACGTTTATCTCATATTTCTGTCTATTGGAAATCAATGAGGCTGTATCTGGGCGGGGGAGAAAATAGGTCAAGGTCAATTATTGCATGTAAAGTTCAGCAGTTTTTCAAGTTCAAAACATTGGAAGGAAATGTTTTGAATCTGAATCAGTTTTAAATTCTTGCTAGTATTTTTTGACTTTGTACGTATTTTCTCTCGAGAAGGGTATGCCAATAGTGCATATGTAGTACATGCATTTGCACAAGCTGTATTCTTCCATATTTTCTCGTTTTACCAATTTGGAATATGATTTTTCATTTAACAAATCTCTTTGCTCTCCTAGTAACTCCGTTCAATAAAATCTCTTCACAAGTGTTCAAATGTGAATCGCAAACGCATCGCTTACGGTCCCATTGCTTCTGAAATCATAGAAGAATATGATCTAAATTACATCAGTTATATCTGTTACGTCAAGCGCAAAATTAGTGTATTTTCCTCATAATGGACAAGTATTCAGTACCTTCTATCTTTGGATTGGTAACAGAATTTTGTGGAGGTAAATGTCCGTTCATATAAAGATATTTAATTTTTAAAATTGCGTCATGGTTATTCAATCATTGAAGCCGTACAAATATCGATTCCGTGGAAAAAAAATTAAAAAAAAAAATTCTTTTAGGTTGCCAAAAGGCCTCAATATTCCCTATTAAATCAAGTTTTTGATCAAAACTGGTATCGCATGTCGACAGTCATATCTGTTTCACCTAATATATGTCACTTCTCTCGTATTGACTCATATTCCCTTAGCTTTAGAATGGTTATAGTGTGAAGAAGAGTCAAAGCTCCTTTAATATCGTACTCTGATATTTCGTATCATACGTCAATCCTGGTTCTGGAATCCACTGCTACAGCTTCGTGCAGTGTTAATATCGCTTGTTTCAAATTTGGCGTCACAGAAGCTCATTGTAGTCGTCTAACCAGAGCGCTAACTGGTCAGTTAAATAAAAATATATAAAATCAAGACTTTGTGTTCTGAATCTCCTGTATGGTTAAGCTATGATTTAGAGGTACTATTGTACCTATAGGGGAGAATGAGGATACTTGATCCCTGGGGATACTTGATTCCTTAGCTATATCTCGAAACTGGAATGTCTTACAAAGATCAAATGTTCTAGAAAAATGCGCCAAAATGAGCAAAATAACATTTCTTGTAGTTTAAAAAATTTTAACAAAATAATTGTTTGAGTAATTGAACTGAACTGAAAAATTTCATAAAATGTAACTTGAAGATCTTTTTTCATCACTTTAAAATGTTCCTTACATGGGAAAATCATGGAAAAAAATATTTGTTCCAATATATCAATCGTTCGAGCGTAAAATGAACTTCATAATGCCATATTTTCAAAGTAGTGGAAAACTCTCAACTTTTTTCAGAAAAAAGTTTTCTAAAATGTTGATTATGGGTACAATTGATCCCCTAGAGTTGGGTACAATTGATCCCCCCTTCCAAACGGCGTATTCTTCTTCTGAATTGATCGATATGATTGCTGATTACGAAATTGCTAATATTTATCCGAAAACTAATGTTTATCAAACAATTGTCTGAAGAAAAGAGCAAAAATAATTAATTTTCTCATAATTATATAAAATAGCGCCTTTAAGTATGCAATGTTATTAGCTTTGAGACAAAGTTATAGAATTTTCTTCTTATGTCTGGTATAAATTGTGAAATGAGAACAACATGACCAAAATAGTCAATTAACATTCTATCTTGGGGTTTTGTTTGATTTTTATACAAGGATTAGGGCTTCCTGAATAAAAGATCAAGTCTCCTTAAAAAGGGATCAAGTCTCCCATAACTTCAGAAAAATCGCATTTTTTTTACTCCCACGAAAATGCTTCTAGTTCATCAACGGGTTCAAGTATCGTTCTAATTTTTTGAGCATAGAAACTTGAAGTTACAAGCTGTCAGAAAATGTCAAAGTCGGCGAGTTGCAAAATTTTTCCAAAAAGATATGGTGAAAATAAGAAAAAGGGATCAAGTATCCCCACTCTCCCCTATTTATCTTCCACTTAGTGTGTACATGTCCCTCTTTTGCCCGACTTCATTTTTTTTAATGTATGTCAGAATTTACAAAGGAAGTTAAAAAAAAGTCCTTATTTCCAATATTTTGATTGAAAAAGTTTCATTGCTTAAAAATCCCTATGTGGACAGGCTAAATGCCAACTTTGCCATTATAAAATCGTTTATTTGCCCTCATTGTAGCATCCTGGTTAGAACATTTTCTGATCATTGTAAACTCAAATCTCCTGAATTTTGTAGTTGTAAATCGATAATGTATGATTCTTTTAGCTCATATATGCCTGTTTTTCGATTGCTAGAAAGCTTTTATGTACTCCCGCCTATCCTGATATAAGTGTATCTCATTCTAAGAATTTAAACTAAAATGACAATCTGTCATTTTTCACCCAACGTGGTTATAAGCTTCAATGCTTCAAAATTCCTACGTGGATCGGCTTTATGCCCTAAATATTTATTTTTTTTTCTAATCCTTTTATGGTTTTCAGGTTTCTCAGGTATATGATGAAATCTGTAAAAAAAAGGCTAGGCACAATTTTCCCGTTTGTTTGGATAACGTGCCGCTATCAAGCCTACCCCATTTCTGATACCTGATACCTGATACACAAACTTTACGCAACTGCATGGTAAGACAGAATGGGATTAGACAACAGGGGATTTTTTTTTATTATCTGACGGGTTTGCGCCGGGGGTCTTCAGATTTTCCCCAAAATTGAAAATTTGGTTCATTTTTGCGACTTAAAAACACATGTATTTTTTCAGATTTCTAACATTTTTATTTTTTGAGTTAGCTTCGGTTAGATTTTTTTGTAAATATAAAATAACCATTTTTCAAAGCTACATAACTCTGTTGTTTCTCAACGGAAATTATAAAATAGCACATCAAAATGCATTGAAATTTTATCAGCTTTCCAAATAGAATAGTTGAAAAAAATTAAATAATGACCTTCAACATGAAAAGTTGTAAATAAACTTTAAATGGCGTCTAAAAGTACCGGCTGCACCACCGAATATTTTGCAAAAAATACCATTGTATAGCTCGATTCATAATGCAACTTTCATCTGAAGACACCAAAGTGGGCCATTAACACCTTGAAGAGTTATGAAATAAATAATGACAATAAATCTCTTTTTTTGCATCGAAAACAAACAATGGTCGAACAACTGCACTCACATATGGAGATAGCAAACACTTCTAACAACATGGAAACAAAAGAACTTATCAAAGCAGGTAATAAACACTATTTTTTTATCCTTTTCAGACTGCCCCTACTCGCATAACAGTCCCATATGAATTTTCGTCATTTTAGGTCAACATAAGGCTTCAAAATAAAACACTAAAAAAAGAGGTTTTGTTCTACAAATTTCGAAAAAAAATATCAATTCGTGGCTGTCCTTTATGAAATATACCTGAATAACAGTCCCATATGTGAAATACCACGGATTTGGTTACTTTTCAATGGTTCTTTCGGCGAAATAGTCTTTGGTTTATTGCTTTGAATAATTTAAACATTTTTTAAAGTCACTTGATGTCGAATGATGCACACTAGTTTTCGAAGGCAGATCTGACTTTCTTAGGAATGACTTCCTGAGCGAAAAACTATCGGATGCAATCAAAAATCGTAAAAAGATTCAACTTACAATGTGGAATTCATGATATTTTTTTGCAAAAGTATGTTTCTTTTTCTGACAACTGCATTTAGAAGTTCAAAAATGATCAAATTTAAGTCTTAGAAAGTAGCTTGGTGAGAAAAATATATTTTGTATGGGACTGTTATGAAAGTAGATTCGAAAAAGGTTTCAAATATGGTCGATTAACAGTCCCATAATGAATAAAAATGGTGCTCTCGACCTTACCAATAACCCCATTTCGAAAATTTAAGGTCTAACGATTTATTATGACAACCTAGAAACGATTTTCGTCTATGCTGAAAGTGGTGGTCACAATTTAAAAATATATTCCAAAACAGAAAAAGCTGATTGTCTCGCTTGCTTATTTTTGTATATGGGACTGTTATGAAAGAAGGGGCGGTAGATTGTTGCAGCTTAACTGACTTCATGTTATATCCAAAAATCTAATAACGTATTCGTTTATACCCAGTTTTGCACCAGGTCACAACAAGTTATGCACATTTTACTGTCATTTTTAGAAGTTTATGCGCTAAGTTATGCATCCGTAATTCCCCAGATTTGATTTAAAATGGACGGTGGAATACTGAAGATTCGTGTGTGAGCGATCGAGGTAGCAAAACACTGACGACGAATTATGTTCGTTCTAGTATGGTAAACCTCAAAACTGGGCGAATGTAGAAAACAAATACGGTAAAAGTATCATATTTTCATCATTTTACAGCCTGGGCTGGCCATACTGAGCTCATTGATTATTTCTACAACATTTGTGCCACTTTCTCATACTTTTTTGATCAATGGGAAAGGATTTTGGTGTCCAGTGCTTAGCTCCCGATATAAAAACTATGTAAAGCACGTCATTTCATTTTTTTAATCACATTTTTGTGATCCCAAACACAGGGACTGAACCTTCTACTATTGGCATTGATTATGCTTCACAATGATCTTTGATTGAAAAATTAATAAGTTATATAGTATATGACCAGGTTGTAAAAGCAACATTCCCATTATTAGTAATATCACTTAAACAATACGATACTCAGAATTTTGGTTAAAATTTAAAGTCAGTTTTGCTGCAAACACTCTACAAAGCACGAAAAAGTAGTGTTTTTTACCAGCTTTGATAAGTTCTTTTGTTTCCATGTTGTTAGAAGTGCTTGCTATCTCCATATGTGAGTGCAGTTGTTCGACCATTGTTTGTTTTCGATGCAAAAATAGAGATTTATTGTCATTATTTCTTTCATAACTCTTCAAGGTGTTAATGGCCCACTTTGGTGTCTTCAGATGAAAGTTGCATCATGAATCGAGCTATACAATGGTATTTTTTGCAAAATATTCGGTGGTGCAGCCGGTACTTTTAGACGCCATTTAAAGTTTATTTACAACTTTTCATGTTGAAGGTCATTATTTAATTTTTTTCAATTATTCTATTTGGAAAGCTGATAAAATTTCAATGCATTTTGATGTGCTATTTTATAATTTCCGTTGAGAAACAACAGAGTTATGTAGCTTTGAAAAATGGTTATTTTATATTTACAAAAAAATCTAACCGAAGCTAACTCAAAAAATAAAAATGTTAGAAATCTGAAAAAATACATGTGTTTTTAAGTCGCAAAAATGAACCAAATTTTCAATTTTGGGGAAAATCTGAAGACCCCCGGCGCAAATTGTCAGATAATAAAAAAAAATCCCCAACAGTTAAGTTCGAATCCCCTACCGTTGGCAATGTTTTTTGGCTATTCCTATGAGATTTTTAATTAATATATGCTATCAGAATTGGTTATAATTTTGTTTAAATTATATCAACGCTTGACATGATTTAGTTATGATTGCATAGACTTTTTGATATAGTACTCATCAAGATAGGAAATAAAAAATATATAAATATCATCATGTATTGTTTTTTCTCCAATAACATTTTGTCAAACAATAAGAACGCTTTTAAGGTGCAGGGTTGGAAAAAATTAAATCTTTCAGTTAAAAAAAATGCTGCATCTGTAAAACATTAAGCTAACGCACGCATTAAAAAAAAGGAGTTATGGGTTATTTACCCTCAATTTTCTGAATTAATTTCAAAAACATTTTGGGAAATTGAGGGAATTACAGCCATAACTCCTGTTTTCAATGCGTGTGGTGGTTCAAATAGGCTTCGTTGGATTTCTCTGAAAAATCACACAAGATACGTACCATGTGGTTCAGAGTTTTCAAGTCCGAACATGCTTTTTACTGAAATAATTGAAAAATGTAGGAGAGTCGAGGGTAAAAACAGCTATAATTCCATTTTCCGAAGCGTGCGGTGGCTCATACAGCCTCTATTGGATTCCTTTGAATAAAATCGCATGAGATAAATCTCATTTAGTTCAAATTTTTTAAATCCGAGTATGTTTTTTCTGACTATTCGAAAAATGTAGGGAAATAGAGGGTTAAACAGCCATAACTCCTGTTTCCAATGCGTGCGATAGCTCAAATAGGCTTCGTTCGATTTCTCGGAAAAAATCACACAAGATACGTCCCATTTGGTTGAAAATTTTCAAGTCCGAACATGCGTTTTCTGAACTATTTGAAAAATGGAAGGGAATTGATGGTAAAATAGCCATAACGCCATTGATGGTTCAAACAGCCTCCATTGGATTTCTCTAAAAAAAAATTCGTCTATTTTTGTTCAAAATTGTTAAGTCTAAATAAGTTTTTTCTGAATACAAAATAACGGGGAATCGGGGGTTAAAAAAGTACTATAACTCCGTTCGCAAGCTTGTGTGCCGTCTGGAACTACGTCCAATCGATTTTCTGGAGATTTTCACTACAGGAAAGTACTTTTTCAAGGATTTGTTTCATGTACGAGGAAAAATATTGAATTTCTTCGCGGTTCATACAATTTTTTCCTCATTGTGCGATGACTTAATATATATGTATATTAGACTGCCCCAAATGACCCGACTTTTGAAAAAGTCATACGCTGCAGGCTAAAATTGATCCTGGGCCTAATACAAGATCTCATGCCAAATTTGGGCCAGATCGGACCACGGGAAGGGGTCGCTCAACGAGCCTGAAGTTTGTATGGGATTTTGAGACATTTTGTTCGAGAGGAACATGAAAAACCAGTTTTTCGTCAATAACTTTTGTCTCCTTCGACCGATTTCTTTCAAAAACGGGTTTTCTTAAAGCCTAAATTATGACAAACATTTCATACGAAGATTTTATTTCAATTGAAGTTTAGATAAAAAAGTTATTAAGCTTCAAAAATTGGCTAACTTTTTTAAGGGTGATATTCATCATTGTTTTAATGAGGCGGCTAAATGTCCGACCAGGACACTCAATGTGAAATGCATGCCGTTTCGTGAAATAATGACCGATTTTAACCATTGTTGTTGCGCCCGATTGCAACTTTTGATGTTTTTCTAATATTTGAGTTTGGATGATATTCACTTGATAGTTTGGAAAAAAATAAGGGCGGAAAAATGCTTGACAATTTAAAAAAAAATTGCATAACCACAGGGGCTTAGGAATATGACTGGACGATTTGTGAGTTATTGACGAAAAACTGGTTTTTCATGTTCCTCTCGAACAAAATGTCTCAAAATCCCATACAAACTTCAGGCTCGTTGAGCGACCCCTTCCCGTGGTCCGATCTGGCCCAAATTTGGCATGAGATCTTGTACTAGGCCCCGGATCAATTTTAGCCTGCAGCGTATAACATTTTACAGGTTTTAAATTTCCCATACAAATTTGGGGCAGTCTAATGTATATGTAGCATGTTGAGTTGTCTTATATGGAAAATGAATCTCGAATCGTTCCGAACGACATGTTAACCATTTTAATGTTTATGAAACACCATTCATATAATTTTTCACAAGGGTTTGCGATAGGTTGGTTATGAAATAATTCTAAAATAGAACAAACGACACAAATGTACAAAAAAAACAAAATTTAATTTTTTTGTTATTTTTTGTCATTTTTGTTATTTTGTCTAGTTTGTAATTTTTGAAAATTTTGGATTTTATTTACATTTTTTGTAGTTTTTTTTTTTCATTTTATTTATTATTATTTAGGTTATTTTGAGGATAAAGAATCGAAACTATGAGCTTTTTTAAGGCATCTTCAAATCAAATCCGATTGGTTTGAGCTAAAATTTTAAACAAGTCCGTTTTTCGGGCCAATCCAATTAATCAATTTAAAGAAACTTACCGAGGTTATCATCTTCCTCTGCAGTCCAAGCTGGTCACCCCAACTGCAAAACGTTAATCAGGCCCAGAAAAAAGCAAACGAACCCGGCCCATTATTTTATGTGCTAGGGTGTCATTATTATGGGCAACTGGCAGCATCTTAGGAGTGAGAGGGAGGCCATTTTGCGGAAAACGACCGCAGCTTAGTCTACATCCGTATAGGAACAACGAGCCGAATGACCGCACCACAATTTACACGTATGATGTGTTTATGTTGTTTTAAGATTCTTTATGGTGATATTAAATAGAAGTCCTATAATCATAAACGCGCACGCGGCCAGTCAGCCAAATTTCGGTGGAACATTGAACGGGAAAAATCCGACTGATCGCTGGATGTGGTTGTTTACTATTTACTCGGATGTGTGCTGTGAATTTCTTTGGGTATATGGCGACCATAATATTTTTTACTCATTTAGAGCCAATATTCTTGCTCCAGTCAGTCAGCCGCAGTCGTGACCCGCTCCATCGAACCCAATATCCATGGGCTGCGAGACACCCGAAAGGGCAAATTGGTTATTTTCCTGAGATTATTGGGGGCGCCTATTTAGTGCTAGAAATTGACCATTTATTTTGTCTCGTAAAAATATATGGGCGTCTAATGATTCAAATACGGTATGGCACTGATTGTGGATCATTAGTCAGTTTAGCGATTTTTTTATTGGAGGTAAATGATACATCCTGGGAATAACTGAACTAATCATACAAAATCACATGGGAAAACTCTTTTTCTGGTATATCGTATCCTAAATTATCAGTACTTATTTTAACGTTGATAAAGCATTCAACGAAATTTTCTAGCCTACAAAAACAGCAATTTGATTAATGGCGCTACTTTCGGTTAGGAAGATGCCTGTCAAGACTTAAACTTTTTTGAACAAAATCTTTTTAAAAAAAAATCTAGTTTGGTAGTTCGTTAAAAGCGGGTGTTGATTCACATGCCAACCAAATTCACAAACCTTTTTCAAACTTCATTGCTTTGAAAAAAATCATTGTGACGTTTTAACCGATTCACAGGATGTTTCTGTCGACCTATGGAAAAAAATAATTGTTTAAAAACATATAAATCACTCTTATTCTGCATCTACCAACTCAAACAAACCTCTGTTGTTTCTTTTCCAGACAACAATAAAATAAGCAATACTGACATTGTTGACATTCGCTATGCAAAAAATCACTTGAATTTTAAGTGATGGACAAGTGAATATTGGCTTAAGTGACCGGTCAAGTGAATTTCAAGTGAGCATCGAAGACATTCAATGCCGGATACTAAAAACTCAAGTGATGAGTAAGTGAATATTGATTCGGTCACGTAAAACTTAAGTGACAGACAAGTGAAATGTACATGAGCCACTTGAAATGAAGAAATTCACTGAGTTTTCACTTTTAAGTGAATCTTCTAGTGTTTTTTAAGTGTGATTTTGGGTTCAGTGTACACTTTTTTGAAGAAAAAAAACTCAGTAGAGTGTTACAAAGATATTAAAAATTAAGGGCGTTGGAAGGGCTCAAGGGGTCGGTGAGGTCGTAATCCACATTTTCACAAATCGCGAAACAACGAAGAGTTGAAATAACAACGAGTAAGTTCGATGCAAAACAATAAAATTACGTTACAGAACTAAACATTAGGTTTAAGACCAAAATATCTTTAACTTCACTGAGTTACAAGCACATTTTTGTTCCAGTATCTCATCTTTTTTTTTCTAAAAATGTATCTCAAAGATTTTTTTTAAATTGTCACAGATTAGAGCGTTTGCAAATTGTTGATCTTGTATTGTACAAATATTTTGGGTTGTACTAAAAAAGATTGATTTAAGATGGCAATCCTTGATAATCTTTAAAATGTACTGTCACAAAAATGTGTGATTTAGGGATAGATTTTTTGGATAGAAAATATGATTTTTTTTTGTCAGCGCATTTTTATTTTAAGTTCTTTTTGTTTATCTCTTTTCAATCGAATCAAAAATTAATTGTGATTTGCCATGGATGATCTTTTAATCTGTTCTGTTATCACTAACATTGCCGGAATTCAGTTATTAGAATCTAAAACATTGAGACCCGTGAATGCTGCATAACTTTGAACAGGACTCAAATTCAGATATCTAGAAGTAATACTATTTTTTACGTTATTTCACCGACTTGACAGTAATTAGTATTTATTCAATAATGTAAATTAATGGTGAAAATAGAATTTTGTTTACAAAAAATTAGGGTATTTGATTTGATATCTAAACAAACTAATTAATAAGTTTAAGTAATTGTCCAAGAAACTTTACATAGAATTAAGTGTTTACTGGAGGTTTGAAGCAATATGAGTTCCTCGGAGCCAAAAGGGTATAAATGCATAAAAGCTAGTTTGGGAAAAACATACTCTTAATTGTTATGTTGTTATATTTTTCGAAAATTTCATTTTTCATTTTCCTTTCGAACGAAGTAGTATGAAAATTAAATTCTAAAAATCTGAAAAATCACAAAACATAGTTTGAAATGTGAAGAATCGTTTAACATTATTAAATTTTAGCCGCCGACCGTGGCCTAGAGGATAGCGTTTAAGTCTTCTAAGCCAGATGTCATGAGATCGAGTCTCGGTCACGGCATACATAGTACTTTTTCTGTGGGCTGGTGGTGTTAGCATTAGTAATATGCTAGCCATTATATCCTTGAAAGATGTACGCTTTAGTCTTAAGTAGAATTTAGATCTCTTCAAAGAAACATGAAGTTTCACTGAGATCCTAAATGTGTGTGTTCTTTTTTTTAAATCAAAATCAAAATGTTATATTTGAAATACCTCCCACCCCTTTGGCTCTGAGGGTATCATATAAGTTTGTATGAATTTTGAGTTAAGTCTTACAACAACATAAAGCCAACAACATAAAAGGCAATGGTTTTTCAACGATCCAGATTATCGTTTTTTAAAGATTTTCTACAAATTTGCCCAGGGGGTGTTGGGCTCAAAAAGTTTGCAAAAGTAAGTGAGCAAAAAAAGTTTGAAAACCACTGATCTAGTTCATCAGGTGTAAATAATTGATTTCACTTCAAACGTATTGATTCAAATCAAGGCCGTGCGAACGGGGGGGGGGGGGGGGGTATTTAGGGGTTTAACCCCCCCCCCCATGAAGATTTTTTCCAAGTAAAATTTTCACCAAAGTAACAAAAATTACTTGATGTTAAAATGTATTTGAAAATAAGTGTTAACAAGGAATGCAGAAATTTTTCTCGCCTCCGGCGGAATTTAGTCTTAAATCACCCTTGGCTTCAGTCATTTCGATCTTTACGATCTCGACGTTTACGAATTGAAACTAACTTTTGTTCTAAATTGCAATTCAATTATTCTTTTGTATAGGAACTCAAAACTTGATATACAAAAACCCTACCTCGTCTTCAGAATTGGTTTTTATCAAGAAGTGTAACTAAATATGAACAGAGTTTGAAACGAACCATTTTAATATTTAAAAAAATCGTTATTTTAATTACAAATATTATGCTGATATGAAATATTCTTTAAGAAACCAATTTCGACTAAATTTTATTAGATGTTTTTTTTTTTAAATGCTCATCACAACACATAATTTACACAAGGCCACAAAATCTACATTTTTCGGAGGAGAAATGAATTAAAAAGATAATTTCGACTAATTTGGGTACCTTTAATCTTAATATGCAATATTTCTATCAGCTTTTGTTATTAAAATGACTTTTGAGAATAATTAAAAAGTGACCTCCTGAAATGTTTTAAATAGATTATCTTTTTATTTTCATATTTATATTTTGTTTAAATTTTCATATAATTTAACGGAAATTCAAGGTACAGTATTTTATTCCAATTCTTTTATTAACTTGCCGAATTTTTTAGTCGAAATTTTTGAATTTAGAAATAATTTTAACAAATTTGTTATTTTTAATTCTGAATTTTTGTGTACTTGACACATAAGCCCTTAAGTCTTAATTCAATTTAATAAGAAAACCAAAGTTTCAACCTTTTGTTCTTTCTAGGACCCAATATTTCAATCGAAAGTGAAAAAATACTCAAAGCTTGTAATTTTAAACTTTAAAACTTGTGATTGAAAATTTAAAAACTATTCATCATTTTTTTTAAGATAAAATCGTCTTTTTTTTAATCAATCATGATTTTTAAAATAATCTTCAAAAGTTTGAAACATGATTTGAAATAGGTAGCAATTTTAAACTTAATTTTAAAGCGAAATGTTAACTAACTTTGTATTTGCTTTGTTCATACGTTCGTTGTAACTTGGAGTTCCTTATCTTTCAAGTTTTCATTGATCATTCATGAAATTACGCATTTCCTAACATTTTCTTGTAAGTATAATTGAACATAAAGTTTTTATTTTGAACTTCAAAAATGCACTATTTAAGCCATTTATTTTTCTATAGATAGGTTTTTTCTCTGACTTTTTTCACTGGCACTTTTCAAATAATAATAAATACATCTATTCTTCTTTTTATCAAATTAATTTAAACCATCAATCTTTGAATAAATTCTCCAAAGTTCAAATTGGATTTTGCAGTTATCGAAAATTCACATTTTTAATCGCGATTGAATATTTTTTTGTTAAAATTGAAAATACTACAGCAGAATTTTTCAATCACCTTTTAGTTGGAAATAAAGAACAGAATTTTAATTAAGATGAATAAAAACTAACAATTATTATCATTTTCCTAAAACTAATCATGGTTCCTAAAACTAATCATGGTTAAATATCCTGATTGGATATTTATTTAAGAATCAAGATTTCTTTTAAGCTCTGTGTTTTGGAGACGTTTATTTTAAATTAGCTTAGAAATTCTTTTGAAACAAATTTCTAGTTCATAATAAAGAACATAATTTTGAAAAAAAAATCATCAATGACTTACCGAAAATTTAAAACTTTAATTCTGGTATGATTTGAAAATTTTGTTTTTTATTATCAGTCCAATTTATTTTTAGTTAGTGTGGTAATCATGAGTGAAAAACGGTGTTAGAAATTTCTTTCCTATTTTTTTTGCTTATTTTTGGTATTGCTATTATTTTTAGCTAAATTTGAAATTCGACCCCCCCCCCCCCCCCCCCCGCCCCTTCGCACGGGCCTGATTCAAATACTTCCAAACGCAATTTCATTAAAACAAGAGGGGATTGACAAAATCTGAGAAAATATTAAAATTCAGATCGCCCAAATGATGATGGTGAATCCGGAATTTAAGTATATCTATTTTAGAAGTCTAGGTCATCATTTTGTTAAACACATTGATTGAGGACCAAATGCGAAAGTTTTCGTGTTTCTTCTAGAATTTTAGATATTCATAAAATAAATTATTCATAACTACAAATTTGTAGCGGAAAAAAGTTTGGAAAAGTCAAAACAAACAAATTCATTCAACGTAATTTAACAAAGTAGACTTACTAAATCAAATTACATTACTAAATCGAAGTCAGTTATTTTTATTTTCAACTAGCTGATCCCATACGAACTCCGTTTCGCTTTCAACTTGGAATATGTCATGAACAGTTTGCATGAAAGTCAATTGCCAAGCATTTTCCAGATGCACTTTTGAATTCATTGTTAAGTAATAATTGCAAAAATATTGGACGATCATTTTGTCTGTCGTCTGCTACTAAATTTGAAATCAGGAATCAATTGACCGTGCCAAAAAACCCGTGTATAAATTTCGACTCAATCGTTGCATAACAACACAATTATTGCCAAAAAGTTAAACCCCTTTCCGAGGCTTTTTATACCATATTTGATATCTGAAATCGATTGCCCTTCCCTCAAAACTCCCGTGTGCCAATTTTCAAAGCAATCCGTTGCATAATAACGCCAATATTGCTAAAAACAGTGAACAATTAATCTATATGGACGACCCCTTTCGTCAACCCCTGGCAAAATATTTGACATCTGAAATCGATTGCCTGTCCCTGAAAACTACCGTGTGCAAATTTTCAGCCCAATCCGATGTATAATTATGACAATATTGCAAAAATATTGAAAGTTTAACATGGACGACCCCTTTTGCCGGACCCTTACACTGAATTTAGTACCTGAAATCGGTTGCTCGTCCCTCAAAACTCTCGTGTCCCAATTTTCATCTGAATACGATGTATATTAACAACAATATCGCATCAACAGTGAATAGTTAATATGGACGACCCCTTTGGCCGACCCCTGATTTTAGTTTGGATAAGTGAAATCAGTTGTTTGTCCCTAATAACACCTACGTGCAAATTTTCATCCCAATCCGATGTATAAAAACGTCAATATTACTAAGATACTGAAAATTCAATATGGACGACCCCTTTCGCCGGCCCCTTACACTGAATTTGATACCTTAAATCGATTGCACGTCACTCAAAACTATCGTGTACCAATTTTCATCTGAATACGATGTATAATAACGTAAATATCGCAAAAACAGCGAACAGTTAATATGGACGACCCCTTTGGACGATCCCTTGCACATAATTTGACATCTGAAATCGATTTCTCGTCTTTCAAAACCAGGGGTGCCAGGTGGTTTCATCCAAAATCAGGACAACGCAATGTCAAAAATCAGGATTTTTCAGGACACCTCTTGATTCATGAAAATAATAAGGATTTCTGCTTAGATTGCATAATTAAAGGCGCAATACAGGTGCTGTAAACACCTCAATTTATGCAACAACAGTGCTTGTTGGCTTGCCGATTGTTCATATCGAAAAACACCATATAAATATCATCTGTACCGAAGATTACCATCTGATAAATGGTTTTAACTATTTTATGACCTATTTGTTCGATTTTCTTATAGTTTTATATAGTTTTTTATGAAAATCAGGACAAATCAGGACATTTTAGGGGCAAATTTTCATAAATCAGGACAACTCAAGAGTTTTAGAAAAATCAGGACGGGCACTCGAAAATCAGGACAAATCCTGATAAATCAGGACACCTGGCACCTCTGTTCAAAACACTCATGTGCAAATTTTCAACACGATCCGACAAAAAATAACGTCAATATCGCGAAAACAATATTTGTCTTGTATGGACGACCCCCTTCAGAAGGGGTCATCCGAAAATCTGAAACCATTTTTCATCCTTCCTGGTCCTAATGAGCATCCATGCCAAATTTCAGCTCTCTAGCTCTTAAGACGGCTGAGTCTATAGAGGACAAACAAACAAACAAACAAACAAACATACAGAAATTGCTTTTTATATATATAGATTAGATAATTTGAAATTTTTTGCACCTCTCTGCTGGAAGAGCAAGTTTGACCCGTATCCTAAGAAAAATCTATTTTTATTCGACTCGGTGCACCGGTTGGTACTAATCTTCATCACTTCCATTCGAAAGCCTTTTGGAGCTATTTATATAACATTAAAACTAAAAAAACGAGAGTTTTTTCGCAACCGCTTTTAAACTCTAGACGTTAAATCGTTGTTAGAATTCATTGATCAGCATTTCTAGTTTCTGTGTGTGTTCTCAGAAATTTTTCCAAAATTAAAATTTAAAAAAAGTGGAGGAGAATGAGAATACTTGATCCCTGGGGATACTCGATTCCTTCGCTATATCTCGAAGCCGAATTGACTTACAAATACCAAATGTTCTAGAAAAATGTGCCAATTAGAACGAAACAACAATGCTGTTATCTCAACATATTTAGAAAATTTTAATTTTCGAGGTATTGAACTTTGTTTGAGAAATTTATCAAAATGCAAATTGAAGATCTTTTTTTATCACTTTAAAATGTTACTTACTTACTTACTTAATGATCCCGCGCCGATCCTCCGGTGCATAGGGCCGTGGTAAAAGACCTCCACTGTTGACGATCCGGAGCCAGCGTCTTCACCTGGTCCCAGTCAAGATTCTCGTCGACAGTTCGGATTTCAGCGGCTAGGCTTCGCCGCCACGAGTTTCTGGGCCTGCCTCTTCTTCGATGACCTTCTGGATTCCAGTCAAGCGCCTCTCTGCAAATCTCGTCTTCATCTTTTCGCAGCGTGTGCCCAATCCATCTCCACTTACGTTCCCGAATCTCGATTTCTAGCGCCCTTTGATGACACCGGCGATGTAGTTCCTCATTCGAGATCCAGTTGCCAGGCCACCAAGCGCGGATGATGTTCCGCAGGCAGCGGTTTACAAATACTTGCAGTTTTTGCGTCGTCACCGCATATGTGCACCAAGTTTCGCACCCGTACAGCAATACGGATTTGACGTTTGAGTTGAAGATTCGGATTTTTGTTCGTAGAGAGATCTGGCGTGACCGCCAGATGTTTCGGAGATTCGCAAACGCAAATCGGGCCTTTCTGATCCGGGTTTCGATGTCTTTCCTGGTACCACCATCAGGCGTTATCTGGCTACCAAGATACTGGAAGCACTCCACTTTCTCAACTTGTTGCCCAGCTACCATGAAACTGGAGGGATTTCCTGTGTTGATTTTCATCGACTTGGTCTTTCCGACATTGACTTTGAGACCTGCTGCCTTTGAGCTTTCGGTGAGGTCGTCGAGTTTGCTCTGCATGTCCGGTTGTGTTTGGGCGAGCAAAACAATATCGTCAGCCAGGTCAAGGTCGTTCAGTTGCTCAATTGTTAAAGGATTCCACGGCAATCCTCGGTTCGGTGCACAGTCGATCGATCCAGTCAGAATCTCATCCATTACGATAGGAAAAGTAGCGGTGATAAGATACATCCTTGTCTCACTCCAGCAGTTACCGGGATTGGTTCGGACAAGACACCATCGTGCAAGACCTTGCACGAAAATGCCTCGTATTGTGCTTCGATGAGATGGACTAGTTTCTCTGGGACCCCTCGTCGCCTTAGAGCCGCCCAGATGTTTTCATGATTAAGTCGGTCGAATGCTTTTTCGAAATCAACGAACACCAGCAGAAGAGAGTCCTGGAATTCGTTGATTTGTTCCAGTATGATTCGTAGCGTTGTGATGTGGTCCACACATGATCGTCCGGATCGGAATCCAGCTTGTTGCCGTCGGAGTGTAGCGTCGATTTTCTCCTGGATCCTGTTCAGGATCACTTTGCAGAGTACTTTGAGGGTTGTACAGATCAACGTTATGCCTCGCCAGTTACCGCACTCTGTCAGGTCTCCTTTCTTCGGGACCTTTACGAGGATACCCTGCATCCAGTTGGCCGGGAATGTTGCAGTATCCCAGATGTCAGCGAAAAGACGGTGCAACATTTGTGCTGATAGGGCAGGGTCGGCTTTCAGCATTTCAGCAGGGATGCAATCGATCCCAGGTGTTATGTTACGCACCTGAAAAAAAAACAATGAAAATAGTTATTCCAATATGTCAATCGTTTGAGTATGAAATGAATTTCATAATGCCATATTTTCAAAGCAATATTTAGTAAACTTTTATTTTTTTTTACAAATTTTCCAAAAATGTTGTTATGGGTTTAATTGATCCCTAGAGTCCAAAAAGATGTATTTTTCATCTGAATGGATCATTGGTTGTCACAAAATTACTAATATTTGTCCAATAACTAATGTTTATCCAGTAACTTTCTGTAAAATAGGACTCGAAATACTGTGTTTATCTAAAAACTAGAAAATTGCGCCATAAAGTTTTAGAATTCTCTTTGTCTGATACTTACAAACTGTAAAATGAGAACCAATATGGCCAAAAATAGTCAACGAACCTTTTATGTTTGAATTTTGCACGATTTTGCCTAGGGTCAGGGCATCCTGAATTAAAGATCAAGTCTCCTTTAGTAAAGGATACTAAAGAAGACTTGATCTTTAATTCAGGATGCCCTGATCCTAGGCAAAATCGTGCAA
This sequence comes from Uranotaenia lowii, assembly GCF_029784155.1. Taxonomy (NCBI): domain Eukaryota; kingdom Metazoa; phylum Arthropoda; class Insecta; order Diptera; family Culicidae; genus Uranotaenia; species Uranotaenia lowii. The sequence continues at coordinate 154,992,182 of NC_073692.1, read as the reverse complement.
GTCTCCATTAACTTAAAAAATACCACAATTTTTTTTTGGTCTTACAAAAATGCTTCTAGTTCATCTACGGGTTCATGTATCGTTATAACTTTTGGAGCATATAAACTAGGATTGGTCGATCTTGGATCGATCTTTGCAAGATCGATCTTTTGAATTCAAATTTCCGATATTTTGGATCGATTCTTTAGCTTGGAAAATCGATAAAATTGGTTTATTTTCGATCCGATCTTTCGATTTTTTGAAGTTTTTTTTCTATTCATCCCGGATATTTTCAGAATCAGTTTCGTGCAGAAATTTGATACCTGGCAGGCACCATCCAAAAGACTACTTTCCCTAATTGGTGCTACCATGCTTCTAATAGATTCGAGACTAACTTAAAATATGACGTTTTTTACCTTTATTTCATTTCATATTGAACGGTCTCTCGATTAAATTTTAGAGACAAGTCCGGACCGGCTCGGATGCCCAGATATTATAAAAAATACCCGAATTTCGCTCGGTTTTATTAATGTTTTTTTTTTTTTAACATGGAACAAAAAACTAAAAAAAAAACCGGTTTGTTTGATTCTTCAAAGTATCAAAATAAACCAAATATTTTTTTCGGATGCCTCTTACATGAATTGAACATTGCGCAGATTTGCTCGGTTTTTGTTATGGAATATTTTAAATAATTTGCCCGGTTTTTGCTACATTTTCAGATAAATTGCCTGTAATTTCTCGGCCCAGCTAGGTGCGAAAAGAACTCTGGAATGCTTATTTTATATTTTACTCAGGTCAAGAATAAAGTTCGTATCGAAACTTTTAAGTTTGATAGTTGAAGCTTGATAGAAGTCTTTTCAGCGTTTTGAATGAGACCACAATAAACAGTATTTATAGAAAAACTAAGCGTTTATTTTCTGTCTACATTTAAATTATTATGATTTTCAAAATAATATTTTAATATTGCCTCTTTTTCTTAATGAATATTTAACAAATGTTATACTTCCCGCTTAAAATTTTAAGTTTTTAGTATGTCGTATGAAGAAAAGCATAGGGGAGAGTGGGGATACTTGATCCCTTTTTCTTATTTTCACCATATCATTTTGGAAAAATTTAGCAACTCGCCGTCTTTGACATTTTCTGACAGCTTGTAACTTCAAGTTTCTATGCTCCAAAAATTAGAACGATACTTGAACCCGTTGATGAACTAGAAGCATTTTCGTGGGAGTTAAAAAATTGCGATTTTTCTGAAGTTAGGGGAGACTTGATCCCCTATTGAAGGAGACTTGATCTTTTATTCAGGAAGCCCTAATCCTTGTATAAAAATCAAACAAAACCCGAAGATAGAATGTTAATTGACTATTTTCGTCATGTTTGTTCTCATTTCACAATTTATAGCAGACATAACAAGAAAATTCTATAACTTTGTCTCAGCGCTAAAACATTGCATACTTAAAGGCGCTATTTTTATAATTATGAGAAAATTAATTATTTTTGCTCTTTTCTTCAGACAATTGTTTGATAAATATTAGTTTTTGGATAAATATTAGTAATTTCGTAATCAGCAATCATAACGATCAATTCAGAAGAAGAATTTGTCGTTTGGAAGGGGGATCAATTGTAGGACCCAACTCTAGGGGATCAATTGTACCCATAATCAACATTTTAGAAAACTTTTTCTGAAAAAAGTTGAGAGTTTTCCATTGCTTGAAAATATGGCATTATGAAGTTCATTTTACGCTCGAACGATTGATGCATTGGAACAAATATGTTTTTCATAATTTTCCCATGTAAGGAACATTTTAAAGTGATGAAAAAAGATCTTCAAGTTACATTTTGTGAAATTTTTGAAACTAAGTTCAATTTCTCAAATAATTATTTTGTTAAAAAATTTTAAACTACAAGCATTGTTATTTTGCTCATTTTGGCACATTTTTCTAGAACATTTGATCTTTGTAAGACATTCCAGTTTCGAGATATAGCTAAGGAATCAAGTATCCCCAGGGATCAAGTATCCTCATTCTCCCCTATATATTTACTAGGGGGAACTTCTTTATGGCCGGACAACATTGATTCATCGAAAACGCATTATCCTAGTTAAGATTCATTTAACACCTTTGAAAGAAAGTAAATATTTCTAAATTAAAAATTTTTCAGAATCCTCATGAGGAGTCTGTTTTTATCTAGAATTTATTTTGAGTTTTTAATTTTGTATTATGTATTCTCGTTCTTCCGTTTCCCGTTTCTGAAGTTTTCAATTTTTTATAAACACTTCCATTTTCGATTTCAAGCTATTTGCGCTAGGTCGGTTAAATTGTTGTTAACTTTGAACCTTTTTTCCCCTAAAAAAAGCGCAAGCACTTGAAAGCATTTCTGGTTAGGACTAAATCTTGACTTCTGCACGTTTCAATTTAGATGTTTCGAGCTCATCTCTGTCAATTTAAAAGCTTGCATCGACCTTTAGCCAACGAAAAAAATGACACCATAAAACCGACCAATCCATATTGCCATATATTTTCCTACCGATTTTCCTGAAACGTTCTTTGGCGCGCAACTTTACTGTGCCGAGCAACTTGCACCATCGTCATCAATCCCATGTGGTATTGGCGCAAACATAACTAACCCATTCTGACGTGCGGACCCATTTAAGAATACATAAAATTCTCATTAAAAAAAATTCCCACCACCCAATAAAACGATAAATTCTTTCGGCATCAGGCAAACGTCCATCTCATACACAAACGGCAAGGAATTGAAAATAAAATATGAAACACGAACCCAATTCCATGGATGTGCCTGGAAGCAGCAGCGTTTGCCTTTATTTTTTCTGCCATCGTCGTCCGTCCGGAACACATGACCAGTTGAAAATTTTCCGACTTTTCATTTTTTTTCTTTATCGTTTCTCTAAAATTAACCCTCCTTCCGAAGAAATCACACTTCAATAAAATATTCTGGCTTAATCTTTCTGACGAATCATTATTTCAGCTGCTTTTTTTAATGTTTCGGCATGATTAGAAGCTTCAACCGATTGAAATAGCGCACGCTAGAAATTATTAAACCATTTAGGAATCAAAAATAACCATTTTTGACCTTTTCCCGGGAAATGCCATTTTATGAGTTCTCCATGAGAAGTCATAAAATGACTTCTAGGGGAGAAGTTCGGATATGGTTATTTTTCAACCGAATAAAATTTCTATGGAGATGTTGAAAAATGGTTAAAATTGAACCTCAATTGAAAGAGCCGTTTGTTTCGATGAACGAATTTAATGGAAATTCTGCAATATTTAAGAAAAACGCAGTAATTCGCAATAGTTTATTTTGTATATTGTGATGTACAATTTGTTGGGAGGTTGTGTTCGAGTTCAATTGATGCTGCCATCATCAGATGCATGTCCGGGATTGATTGATTGCGGGAAAATTTTTCTTCGAGGTGCAACCGAACTCTGTTTGAACATCTTTGCGTGCTTGTTGTTCCAATCCAACTGAGCACTAAAAAGCAAAATAAGGTGTTAAATTAAACTAAGAATCCTTTTTTGTTCTAACTTACTTGATGATATTGGAAAACGACAGGGCAAAAAATGATTCCCTAAACTGAATTTTAATGTTTCCGGAAACATACAACGAACGTAGTTTCGGATCCGCCAAATCAGTGGAGCTGAAAAGGAAGCAAATGGTCATGGTTCTACGGTCGATAAAAAATAGTAGAAAGACTTACTGGCAGATTGCTTCATGATGCCTTAAGAGTTGGTCTAGCCTCTTGAGAAAACATAACTCCGGATGCGGGAATTAGGATTTCGGTGTTCGCTGTGCACTCACACGGTATAATTCTGTTTGCTCTTGTCTGCTGGTATACATCCATCCATCCTGAACAGTTCCAAAGGTTGATTCGCCGGGTCGGATCCGGGAAATGCTGCTCGGCACCGGCTCGCCAAGTCTCTATTTGCTAGCTGGGTGGCTTGGCCGGATGATTGATTTCCTCCGGCTCCGAACTTCTTTCTTCTGCTCTGTTCTTCGCGTGATTGTTCATGACTTATAAGTTATCTTGTTATACTTTTTCAGAAAACACCACAAAAAACAAAATTTTGACTATTCAAATAATCGAATACAAAATAGGCCCAACAAGTTGAGGTTAAACTTTCAACCATTTTTTGGTTTACGCTCCGAAACTTCGAATATGGTTTAAATTTTAACCATATCGTTTCTTAAAAAATAACCATATTCACAGTTCTACAGCAAAACCCGAAAAATGGTTATTTTTCAACCAAATATGGTTATAAAAAAATGAGCGTGCGGAAACAAACGTGACGTGACCACCCGAATAGAATTGTACGATGAAAAAACCATGAATTCCATAATCACAAACCATAAGTTTTATGGTCTACACAATGCATATTATCGTCTCCGATACCGTGAATGTACATTGGAATTCATAGTTTCCGACCATACATTTCACTGTTTTGGCGAAAATAACCATGAAAAAGGGGTATTGTTATGCAGCGTGACCATGAAAAAAATGGCGATTTCCCATACATTTGGAAGCTCAAAAATATGAAGTTCATGGTGATAACAGCTTCCACTTTTTCACAATAAAACCATGAAAATCCGTTTATTTCCATTGTTTAAACGAAGATGGAAATCAAGGTTTTTCAATGGTATGTATGTATTGTTTCAACCATAATCTTTCATGGTTTACCATGAATAATTTATACTTTCATGGATTGGAATAGTTTGCTTAAGTTAATACTTATTTCAAGGAATTTTATTCATGATTAGTTATGCTTTGTAATAAACATGATAAACGTTTATTTAAAAGCACAACCAATCAGGAATATAATTCCTCAAAACAAGAATTAACTTAAGCAAACTGTTTAATTTAAAATAGAAATTCGAAATAATTTTATTTAATTTTAAAATTTTATGAATGCTCTATAATAATACTGTTTTTGCACTTTTCTAACACCAGGTGGAAAAACAAAACTCCTTAAATTGTCAAGAATCTATATATTGCAGCAAATCCGTCATCGTTCCCAATAACTCGCAAATGTCTGAGTTGCCGTCCATTCTCGGTTTTCTGTCGGGGTTTTTTTCCACCGTGGCTGGAAGCGGCGCATTCTCCGGTGTGCGTGATCCAGGTTTGAAGCAGTACGATACGGCGTGTGGTCATACCCGTTTCCGAGCCAAATTTACCGGAACTAAGTTGCCCGTCTTGGAATGTCCACTGTAAAACAAATTAATAATAAATATAAACAAATATTAAACAATTATTCTTGAAATGTACTCACCACCAAAGTTTTCGCTGTTCTTTCCGTTGACCAGGAGCTGAGCTGGGTTGAGCTAATACCAGGCAGTTTGGGACAAGGAATTCCATCAATCGTACCTTCCGATGGCATCTTCCCGATCTCACACTTCACCGAAAGCTTTTTCCGCTGCCCCAGGAACGGCGCCCAAAAGGAAGTACTATTTGTTTCACCTTTCAGAAAGAGAGTGAATACATTAATTTCAATAAACCTATAGCATATTCATAAAACGAACTTACCATACAGCATTTTCGCAAAAAATTATTTATCGAAAAATTGTAAGACAAAAATGGCGCGCGCTCGAAAAAAAGGTCTACACGATAAAATATATATGTGTAAAACTATCAAAATTTTACCAATGTTCACTTATGGTTTAGATTTTCATTTCACAATGAAGTACACTGTAACAATAATAATCACAAAAAAAATATTGTAATACCGTGTTTCTGTTTTTTTCGACAACTATGAAATATTTTATATTCACGATGAATTGTACGGTAACTTTAAAAATTATGGTGGTTTCATAATTAAAAGCGGTTGAAAAATATTTAGATACTACGATGAAATTCATTGTGAAATTGAAAATCATTGTACGTTTATTTTAATACCATGGTCTTTGCTATTCGGGCAGGGAGATGGCATCCCTATCCTTTGTCATTGAATTTGACAACCATCAAAATTACGGGCCCACGATTTTGTGGGCCCATAACAAACCTGACATTTTGCTGTCAAGGACCCGAACTAAATGTCAAATGCTAGAGAAGTATATGGTTGATAGCACACTAACACATCAATCATTCTGATTCCTCATTGGTTGAAATTTTGACTTTTTAGGCTTCGTACTGCTTTGAGAGGAAAACACCATAAACGTCTCTCCCGATGGATAGAAAAAAGAAGTAGATTCTTGTTCGAAAGAAGAACTAGATTGCCACCTCCCTGGACGTGACAGATTTCCTCAGTTTTTATTCACCTCATCACCTTTCCGTCCTTTGAATTTCAAATGGTCGACAGGTTTTAACCAGAACTAAATAATAGTTTATAAGAAGAGAAATCATCGTGAATTTGTTTTATGAAATTAATTCGCGGCTTTATCGATGAGGGTTAAAGAGTTGAAATGAAAGACGGATAGAAGATCATAAGAAAATTCTAAGGTGGTAAAAAGAGCGAAGAGCATTTGGAATAGAAGCTTGACCATGCACATACTAAACTCTTTGTCCCGCAGTTTTTAAGTTATACAAGAATGTTTCAGTAGATGTTCACGAACACACCTCCGTAAGATGTAATTAAATTCCAGACGTTGCTAATTCATTGAATAAGAAAATAATTAAATTATTGCCACATCAAACATAATAATTGAAATAACTATTTTTGAAATTCATTTCGGTTTTGATTCGAAAAGAAATATTTGATTCTGCATTTTGTATTATAATTCTCAATTCTGATTTTTTTTATCTGAATTTGTATTCTGAATTTCAGTTTTGAATGTGAACTCTGGATCTGAATCTGAAATCCAAATCTGAAACTTAAAACTGAATCTGAATGAATCTGATTCTGAATTCAGAATTTTAAATGCTGAATCTGAATTCTGATAAATTTTGTAAATTTTAGTTTCGGCAAGTCGGCGAAACTTTTACCGAAATGCCGGAATAATAGGAAATCTGAGTCTGAATTCTGAATCTGATTTCTGAATCTGGATCAGAATTCTGAATTCTAAAGCTGGATCTGAATTTTGATTTTTAAATATCAATTTGAATTTTGAATCTGAAATTCAAACTAAAGATCTAGATCTGACACCTTAATCTAAAATCTGAACCGAAAATATTATTTTGATATTGTGTGGGTCAAGCTCAATATGTGAACCGCAGTGCATATTGTATGGCACATCTACGGACACGGGCGCTCGTCATGAGTTCGTCGTTAGGTATCGCTATCATAATGGACCTCTCCCGTGCCTACACACAAAACTTTCGAGGCCGGAATTTAGCAAAATTTTGCTCAAATTTGACCAGCTAGAAACTTAGCAATCAATTTAGCAATATTTTTTAACTAAAATTTTAGCAAACAGGAAAAAAGTTAGCCGCCGCAGTTTTTACTCAAATTTCTAGCAAAAACCGGAGAAAAAGATTTCCCGGATCCGTAATTTAATGTTTTGTTATTTTTTCTCTGGAGAATCAGGGGAATGTTTGATTATTGAATAGAATACACAAATTTCATTCACTTATTATTTATTTTTCATATTTTTAAATTATATTTTCACACTTTTCGTAAAATGGAAGTTCCGATCCTGGGAACGCATGCCACCTTCATCAAAGAAAGCACCGGGGTGTTTGCCGGATGCAGCTTGTTGAAATTCCAGTTGTGGTTCTTCTTCATTGCCGGACTGTTGCGGGTTTCATGTTGCAGTTTTAACCTGGTAGAAAAAAAAAACAAACACACAAATTAGTAATTAAAAAATTGAAGAATCTGAACACATTAAGATCGGACCTTACCTGTAAGCATTCGGTGTTGATTCAGCTACAATTTCGTCGTGGAGTTGGCCACCACAAGAACCACCACCAACGAACATCCGGAACCGCACTTAATCGCGACAGCTTTTTGTTTTTCTCCCAACTGGCGCGGCGGCTGCTGTCTGTGAACAAAGCGGCTGAAAAACCTTCGTTTTACTAAAATAAAGTAAAATGACCTTTTTTATTACTAAAATGAAGTAAATGTAGCTTTTTGCTAACTGAACAGTAAAAAAATATTTTTGCTAACGGAAAGTAACAGCGAAATTTTGCTAAGTGGAGCCCCGAAAGTTTTGTGTGTATACACCGTGGACGTTCCATAATCGTCACTTTGGCATTATGTGGTTTCCACATTTGGCGATCCTTCCAGGAGCCGATTTTTGGGCCAAAATTGAGTTACAAATTTTTGTCATGTGGTTTAGTAACAAATATGATATTTTCAAATATCATTTGAATGAATTAAGCCATGTCATTGGCGGTAATGGATTGCGAGCCTAGAGAGCTGCGCCTGCGAGCAAACTGTGCTGCGCCCGAATTGCGAGCTGGAAAAGCTGCGCCTGCGAGCATACTGTGCTGCGCCGAATTGCGAGCTGGATAAGCTGCGCTTGCGAGCCGGATAGGGCTGCGCCAAATTGCGAGCTGGAAGAGCTGCGCCTGCGAGCATTCTTTGCTGCGCCGTATTGCGAGCTGGATAAGCTGCGCTTGCGAGACGAATTGGCTGCGCCAAATTGCGAGCTGGAAAAGCTGCGCCTGCGAGCAAACTGTGCTGCGCCGAATTGCGAGCTGGATAAGCTGCGCTTGCGAGCCGGATTGGCTGCGCCAAATCGCGAGCTGAAAAAGCTGCGCCTGCGAGCATTCTTTGCTGCGCCGTATTGCGAGCTGGATAAGCTGCGCTTGCGAGACGAATTGGCTGCGCCAAATTGCGAGCTGGAAAAGCTGCGCCTGCGAGCAAACTGTGCTGCGCCGAATTGCGAGCTGGATAAGCTGCGCTTGCGAGCCGGATAGGGCTGCGCCAAATTGCGAGCTGGAAGAGCTGCGCCTGCGAGCATCCTTTGCTGCACCTTATTGCGAGCTGGATAAGCTGCGCTTGCGAGCCGAATTAGCTGCGCCAAATTGCAAGCTGGAAAAGCTGCGCCTGCGATCATTCTATGCTACGCCGAATTGCGTGCTGGATGAGCTGCCTCTGCGTGCCGATAGGGCTGCGCTAAATTGCGAGCTGAAAGAGCTGCGCCAAATAGCAAAAGTTTTGCAACTGTGATCAAATTATACTTGCGAGCTAACTGAGCTGCGCTTAGTTGAAAGCTTAAGGGCTGTTCATAGATGTGGACGTATTGTGCCGCGCTTGAAAGCGAGCTACGTGTTGCGCCAAACGGGAGCCAAATAGGCTGCGCCTGAATGCGAGCTATGTGCTGCACCGTATGCGAGCCAATTGGGCTAAGTTTGAATGTGGGTTGTGGAATTGCCTGATAGCGAACTATACGCTGCGCATAAGCAATCCAAATGGGCTGCGCCTGAATGCGTGCTGTGAGCTGTACCTAGTTTATGCGTTGCTGTACTGTAAGTGCTGTGAGCTAAATGCACCTAATGCAAACTAAGTGTGCTGTGAAATAAAGCAGTCATAACAATTTATTGCGACTTCTCGGGAATGCGAATTCAATTATGTCGCGTCTGCTTAATTTTTACAAATTATACAAATAAAGTGTGTTGCGCAATGAAAGAGCTTTTGTTAACTGTTCAGATTTATATTTGTGGATTACGCTGCGCCTATGCAACCTTACCTGCCTGCGCCACGTGCTAGCACAGATTTGCTGTGACCGAAATTTCGCTTGGTTGATCAAGCACTAGTAGTTGCGTATGCAACCAAGCAGAAGTTGTTGCTCATCAATTCGAGTTTAACCAAAATGAAACAAAATCCCTAGCAAGGCAGGTAACATTTTGATTGGTGAACGTTGCCCAAATTATCGGCACAGAGAAATAAAAAAATCTGTAAAAAAAAATGCCAGAATTCAAAGTGAAATGAAAGTAAATGTTTTGCTTTTCGAAGAGAATATTTAAATCTTTTTAGGACGACAACATATGCCAACTGAAAATTGTTAGTTTGTGAATAATTGTTCATAACTTAACCGAATCGATCAAATTTTAAGAGAAATGGCAACTCTGAATGTCTGATTTCCATGGTGTCGTTTAGTTGAGGTGTAATTATTCTAGTTAGAAGACTAAAGCAGTGATAGTCATTCAATTTGAATGAACAATGCAACATACACATCTCATAAATCGCATATTTGAGCTTAAAACCCTATGCTCGAAAACCAGTGAAAATGCGTATAAAATATCTGTCTGATTTATTTTTTCTTCATTTTTTCCGGAGAGGAGGGTGAATGTGTGGGTCAAGCTCAATATGTGAACCGCAGTGCATATTGTATGGCACATCTACGGACACGGGCGCTCGTCATGAGTTCGTCGTTAGGTATCGCTATCATAATGGACCTCTCCCGTGCCTATACACCGTGGACGTTCCATAATCGTCACTTTGGCATTATGTGGTTTCCACAGATATCTAAATCTAAATCTTAAATCTGAAACTGTAATCATAAATAAGATACATACAGTGAGCGAAATAAAAATAGCACCACTATGTGTTTTGCTTGTTAAAATATGAATGTTTGAAAATCACCAAAATTTTCTTCTCTATATTGTTTTGCATTGTTTAACGGATAAATCAAGCATAAGTTTACTTTTTTTGGACTTTGCAATTGGCGTTGAGGACCAAAACTATGGAAAAAGGGTGCGAAATAAGAATAGCACCACTTGTGTTTTTCAACAAAAAACAAGATTATTTCTAAAAAATTACCGTGTAAAAGTGAATAATATTGCTTCTTATACTATACATACTATATAGATATAGATATACTATATATCTGCTCTCGTAGTCCCGCTCACGACTGAATCTTTCGCTTTTTCTGCCTAGCTTTCCTTGAAGCTTTACCGGTCGCGTAGGCTGTCTTGAGTTCTAATAGTTTCAACTTTTTTCGATAAAAAAAGTTTTTAAATCTAAGATATAAAATTTAGATTCAAAGATCACTAGAATCGTGATTCGAAGGAGTAGTATTTCTTTTTTGTGTCAACTTGGTACAAGTTTTTTCTGCGTGTAACATTTTTGAAAACCTGAACACGGAAAATAATAAATAGGTAAAATTTACCGAGATAGCCAAGGTAAACGATCGTGAAAGCCAAAAAGGTAGCTTCTACCTCTTCGAGGTGAAACTCACCTCACAGCGAGGTAAAATTTACCTGAATCGAGGTTGGAAAAAACGTACAATTCACCAAGGAAAAGGTAAAACCAAATAAGGTAAAACTTACCTCGTCGCGAGGTGAAGTTGACCTGGATTGAGCTTAACAAAACGGTACAATTCTTCTCGAAAAAAAGTGACTATTCGCCGAACCCGTTTATTGAGGTTAAGCTGTTTTGTCATTCAGGAACAAGTTATGCTTTGTGCATAATATGTGAAAATCGGAATAGAATGGTAAGTGTTTTCTTAGATATCATTTTGTTGTGCTGGTTCTCGTCATAATTCATTGCTTTTGTTTCAGATCGACCCATAGAGCTTATAGGTGTATTCCACGTCATCCTCCAGCCGGAAAAGCCGAACCTGACCGGATTAGCCGAACAGAGGATGTCATGAATGTACGCAACGGAGGAGTATTCAGCGGCCATGGCGGCTCGGAAGAACGCGAAGCCGAATTACCAGTCCCTTTTTATCTCCAATAAATATAATTTTTGATAGAATTTTGTATTTTTTTAATTCTTATTGAAGAAACCAATCAAACCAACCAGCATTTACCTTTTAAATCAGTAAATGGGAAAACGGTATTATTTACTATTTTGCTAGGTGAATGCGAAAAAGGTAAAATATACCTTTTTGCTAGGTGAATTGAAAAAAGGTATAATTTACCTTTTTGCTAGGTGAATGAAAAAAGGTAAAATTTACCTCGAAAGAGGGGTGGAAAAAATTCACCTCGCAAAAAGGTAAATTTTACCTTTTTTTTTATTTTCCGTGGAATAAAAAACAGTCAAAGATAGCTAAAAGTTTAAAAGCGTGTAGCCAAGCGTTCACGGTAAACAAAGTTACTCTGTTCTGTATAGAAATCCATACAGATTCGAGAAAAGTGTCTCCACTTAGTTTTATGTTTGGGCGCTTTACACAGAGCGTGAGCAAAAAGCTTTTATACATTCGAAAGCTTTCAGCCAGTTAGTCAATTCTGTATATTTTGACATGGGGATGTCCATGCATTTTGGAAATTTCTCTGCAAAAGTAAATTTGAAAAGAATTTCTTAGAAAAAAATTATTGTCGCAATAATTAAATCTTTATTTATATCATTTAAAGGTAATGAAAGAAACGATTTAAACGCATCCATAGCTTCGCTTCAGTAGATGCTTGTGAGTTTTTTTCTTCCGCCAGAAACTCTCAATCTTCTTTGACCGGGTACCGTTTGGATCATAAGCGGCCAACATCTGATGCAGAATTTCGGTCTGATCGAGAACCGCAGCGACCGTTCCAGGTTCGTTAACTCTGTTCAGCACCGGTTCCTGAAATCAAACCAATCAATTAGGTTCTGTCAATTGTTACAATAATTTTGGAAACAGATTAACTATCTTCTTACATTTTAGCCATAGCAGGTGTTTCTCTCCCGTTGACGGGTCCGAACACCAACTGTAACACAATTCGCCGATTCCGATGACAAAAGGAATAATGTACCTGAAATAGAAATCAAAACTTAATGATTGATTAAAATTAAAGCTTCAATTTGGTGAAAAATATTTATAATTTGAAACAATTTAATTGGTATAAACCTGTATAAACCATTCCAAGAAAATTAATTTTTAATAAAATGCGTTAATGTTTTCATGGTGGGTTTTAAATCTCGGTTTTGTTTAAAATGAACTAATTCTATTATCTATCTATTATGGGACTTGTTTAATTTACTAATACTCATATTTTTGTACGTATGGGAATGCGGTGCAGAGATCAATTTCTCGGTTCCAATTTGGCTCCCTTGTTTAGAATCCACCGCCGTCGCTCCCCGCCGCAGTCCCGTTCCGGGTAAACCTTAAGTAAGAGTTCCGAGAAGCCCAGATATTTATCGATGGTGCTTGGTGTAGTATGGATGATAAAATAAAATAAATTGTTAAATTCAGAAAAGTTCAGTTCATGAAAAAAATCTAAAAAAAAAACTGTATGGCAAATTATACAAGCTTTAAATCTTTTGGGTGTATCATCGGTTCAGTACCGTTTACACCGAGCGTCTAAAGTTAAATTCCAAGAGCATAAAAAGGTATAAAAGCAAACGTAGTTCCGGCAACAAGTCATTCGTTTACAGACAATGTTAGGAATAACAAGTCTTTCTCTTGAAGCGGTCTAGAAAGTCGTTTCTGGAGGTAAAGTGGAACACTCGGTAAACTCATCACATTTTGTGAAGAGTTTAGTGTGATGGGTTGCCGAGAGTTTTGGTATATGAACGAACGAAGAATACGACAATGGCGTAGCAGCTCCCAAGAACAATAATGTAAGGAAATGTAATACGCAAAAAGATAAGGTGCGAATTCCAACAGAAAAGAATGAGAATTTGGATTAAATCTACGCAAAAAAAAGTAAAGGTGCGTTCAATATTACGCAAAAACAAAATTAAGGTGCGTTTCAATGAACACGCAAAAAAAAATTAGAAAGGTGCGTTTTAGGTTAGACCGTTGATGTCTAGCTACATGCAACATATGGTCGAAAAGAACGGAATCCGGATTCGAAATATATACGAGATATTAAAGGAGGTACATATGTTGCTGTGAACTTGATAGGCCACGGCAAAGCGCTACCTCCAGGTCAAGTAAATTTGCATTGCGCGTCGGCAGTTGGAATGCAAACGGGCGGAACGGAACGGCAACGGCAAACGTCGGGTTGACCGACTGTGTACACAGTAAATTTTTGCCTCGATTTCCAGCAAAAAAAATTGCTGGAAATGTTCAGCAATCCAATTTTTTGCTGGAAACCAGCAATCGGTTTTCGAATTGCTGGATTTTTCAGCATTCGGTTGTGTTCTTGTCATTTTTGCTGAAAAACCAGCAATCGGTTTACAAATTGCTGGACTTTCCAGCAATTGATCTAGTTTGCTGGAAAATCAGCAATCGAATTGTCAAATTGGAGTCTGTTTGTTTTCGTACGCTGAAGCAAGGTGAGACTTTATTTCACGAACTTTGATAAGATTAATACAATTATTCTTCTTTTCTTCTATTTTCTATCAACCAGACATAGATAGATAGATATAGGTAGATATTTCATGAAAAAACTAATCAAAACTCTATTTCAGGTGACGGATGATGACCACCCCGGAGTTTGTAAATTAAAATAACATGTGATTTTGGGAATAAAAATGGAAGAAAATAATTCTTATTTATTTCTTGTCATACCACAGCCAGTATCCAATATTTAATTTCGAATTGAAATATAAATTTGGTACCAAATACAGCCGAATGTTCTGAAAGAAATAGCTGGTTTCCAGCAATCTGGATTGCTGATTTTCCAGCAATTTGAATTGCTGGAAACCAGCATTAACGTTTGCTGTTTTTTCCAGCAATTTAAATTGCTGGAAATTTTGCTGGAAAGTCAGCGGGACAAAAACCAGCAAAATTTAGCTGGTTTCCAGCAAAAAAAAATTTGCTGTGTAGGTTCGCGGGATTGGCCGTGAGCAAACGATGTAAATGCTGCGTGTATCTCAGCAACCAAGTGCGGTGGTCCGTTTGGGTTTTGCCACGTTGCTTTCCAGGAAACGCAACCGAGCAATTGGTAACACATCGAGATGCGGTGTAGTGTTGTAGTGGCCAATCTGTAACTACACAGCAATTTTTTTTTTGCTGGAAACCAGCAAAATTTTGCTGGTTTTTGTCCCGCTGACTTTCCAGCAAAATTTCCAGCAATTTCAATTGCTGGAAAAAACAGCAAACGTTAATGCTGGTTTCCAGCAATTCAAATTGCTGGAAAATCAGCAATCCAGATTGCTGGAAACCAGCTATTTCTTTCGACACAACCGGCAGTATTTAGTATGAAATTTATATTTCAATTCAAAATTAAAGATTAATATTGGCTGTGCATACAATAAGCAATAAAAACAATTATTTTCTCCCATTTTCAATAAGGGATTTATTCATTTAAAAAAAAAAAACTTTTTTTTCACCACTTTCTAACACCGGCTCTGGGGTGGCCGCTTTGTGCCAAAG
Source organism: Uranotaenia lowii (assembly GCF_029784155.1). Lineage (NCBI taxonomy): Eukaryota > Metazoa > Arthropoda > Insecta > Diptera > Culicidae > Uranotaenia > Uranotaenia lowii. The sequence goes on along the minus strand of NC_073692.1, from coordinate 154,977,134 downwards.
TGTTGATCATCCGCCACCTGTAAAATAGTTTTGATTAGTATCTTCTATGGAATATCTACCTGTACAATAAAAACTTACCCTTGACTTGATGCCTGGTTGCTAGAATATAAGAGGAAAATAAAATAATTATATTAATTTAACCTAAATTCCTAAAATAGAATCTCACCTTACTTCAGCGTACGAAACAAAAACAAACTCCAAATTGACAACTCGATTGCTGATTTTCCAGCAAACTAGATCAATTGCTGAAAGTCCAGCAATTTGAAAACCGATTGCTGATTTTTCAGCAAAAATGACAAGCACATAACCGAATGCTGAAAAATCCAGCAATTCGAAAACCGATTGCTGGTTTCCAGCAAAAATTTGGATTGCTGAACGTTTCCAGCAATTTTTTTTGCTGGAAACCGAGGCAAAAATTTACAGTGAAGCAATCGCATAAACCACGATGTACGCGCAACAGAATGCGTGGATCTTTTCGTTCATGAAATATGCCTCATAAGTCGGATTTTTTTTTTAAAACATTCAAAAAAATAACATTTCTTCAAGTAAATCTTCAGGAGTAGAAGAGGGAGTGAATGTACACTGTAAATTTTTGCCTCGATTTCCAGCAAAAAAAATTGCTGGAAACATTCAGCAATCCAAATTTTTGCTGGAAACCAGCAATCGGTTTTCGATTTGCTGGATTTTTCAGCATTCAGTTGTGTTCTTGTCATTTTTGCTGAAAAATCAGCAATCGGTTTTCGAATTGCTGGACTTTCCAGCAATTGATCTAGTTTGCTGGAAAATCAGCAATCGAGTTGTCAATTTGGAGTTTGTTTTTCTTTCGTACGCTGAAGCAAGGTGAGATTCTATCTTACGAATTTTGGTTAAATTAATATAATTATTTTAATTTCCTCTATATTCTAGCAACCAGATAATAAGTTAAGGGTGAGTTTTTCTTGGACAGATAGATATTCTCTAAAATATTCTTATCAAAACTATTTTTACAGGTGGCGATCAACACTTTGGCACAAAGCTGCCAGCCCAGCCGGTGTTATAGAATATTTTTAAAAAATATCGTGTTTCTGGAAATAAATATATCCCTATTGAAAAGCGGGAGGAAATAATTGTTTTTATTGCTTATTATATGCACATCCAGTAATCAAAATTTAATTTTGAATTAAAATATAAATTTGATACTAAATACAGCCGGTTGTGTTGAAAGAAATAGCTGGTTTCCAGTAATCTGGATTGCTGATTTTTCAGCAATTTGAATTGCTGGAAACCAGCATTAACGTTTGCTGTTTTTTCCAGCAATTTAAATTGCTGGAAATTTTGCTGGAAAGTCAGCGGGACAAAAACCAGCAAAATTTTGCTGGTTTCCAGCAAAAAAAATTTGCTGTGTAGTATGGATGATAAAATAAAATAAATTGTTAAATTCAGAAAAGTTCAGTTCATGAAAAAAATCTAAAAAAAAAACTGTATGGCAAATTATACAAGCTTTAAATCTTTTGGGTGTATCATCGGTTCAGTACCGTTTACACCGAGCGTCTAAAGTTAAATTCCAAGAGCATAAAAAGGTATAAAAGCAAACGTATAGTTCCGGCAACAAGTCATTCGTTTACAGACAATGTTAGGAATAACAAGTCTTTCTCTTGAAGCGGTCTAGAAAGTCGTTTCTGGAGGTAAAGTGGAACACTCGGTAAACTCATCACATTTTGTGAAGAGTTTAGTGTGATGGGTTGCCGAGAGTTTTGGTATATGAACGAACGAAGAATACGACACTTGGTTTTTTCTAAAAAAAAAATTAAATTGATACCGAAATGTTCTAAATCTAAGATGACGAAATTGGGTCTCATCGAACTTATTTATTTTTACAGAACTGCTCGATGCACATCCAGCGAAAGTTCCGTCGGATGGCGATGTCCGGATAGGCTACGAAAATTTTCCAATCAGATCCATCATATCTTGTTCCAGCTCATTCACCAGCGTTTTCTGCAGAATCTGTCCCATGCCGTTCCTTTTTCTTGACGAGCGCTTTCTCGGCACTGGCTCGCATTTTCAGACGTTGTTTCTAACAGTTCGAAAAAAGTATATGGGAAAAATCTTAGTAAATTAAAGTTTCATGATGCAAGCAACATTACCTTTTTTAAATTTGGATTGACATTCCTTGCTCAGTCGAATTAGCTTCTGTGTCACCGGATTCGGTTGTTAAAATGATCCTCCGCGATCAAAAAGTTAAAATATTTTTTCTTTTTTCGCTTCGACATCCCTTCAAACTAAATTCCAACAACAGCAAACTTTTTATACAGAATTGACTAATCTAGTTTTAGTTCACATCTGCTTATTGGCAACCCAAAACTACTCAGATTTGAATAGGGGATACACAAATTTTGAACAATAACTGATTAGACATTATGAACGTGTAATTGCAACACATTTTATGAATAACTCTATTTTTCCGTGTTTATAAAACTACTGTTCAGTGACATCTATCCGTGAAGTTTGACCAACAAACGCTTCGAGTTTTCCACACACGGAAAATAATAAATAGGTAAAATTTACGGAGATAGCAAAGTGAACGCTCGTGAAAGCCAAAAAGGTAATTTCTATCTCTTCGGGGTGAAACTCACCTCACAGCGAGGTAAAATTTACCTGAATCGAGGTTGGAAAAAAGGTACAATCCACCAGGTAAATCTTACCTCTTAGCGAGGTGAAGTTCACCTGAATTGAGCTCAATAAAAAAGTATAATTCACCTAGAAAAATCCAAATAAGGTGAAACTTACCTCGTAGCGAGGTGAAATTGACCTGGATTGAGCTGAACAAAACGGTACAATTCATCTTGAAAAAAAGTAACTATTGTTTTGTTTCGTGCCAATTTGAGAAAATCGGAACAGAATGTTAAGTGTTTTCTTAGAAATCATTTAGTTGTGCTGGTTCTCGTCATAATACTTTGCTTTTGTTTCAGATCAGCCCAGCTTCGAGGTGTGTTCCACGTCATCCTCTAGATATTATTCCGGAAAAGTCGGGCCTGACCGGATTAATCGAACGGAGAAGGGCATGAATGCGTTAACACAGTGCAGGAGGATTCAGTGGCCATTATGGCGTGAAAGAACCGGAAGAACGCGAAGTCGAATTGCTACGAGCCTGGCGTAAAAAGGACTTACCTCAGTATTTTTTGTAAAACACGGTAATACAAATAAATCTAAATATCCCTGACCTGATACAATTTAATTTTACAAAAAGGTTATCGTCAATGAATAAAGAAACAATTACAATTACAAATAAATAAAATGAAAAGCCCCTATTTATTTCAAATTAATATAATTTTTTGAAAAAAAATTGTTTTCAATTTTATTGAAGGAACCAACAAACCAACTAGAATTTACCTTTTAAATCAGTTAATGAGATAACGGTATTTTTTACTACTTTGCTAGGTGAATGCTAAAAAGGTAATTTACCTTTTTGCTAGGTGAATTGAATAAAGGTAAAATTTATCTTTTTACAGAATGAATCAAAAAAAGGTAAAATTTACCTCGAAAGAGGGGGAAAAATCACCTCGCAATAAGGTAAATTTTACCTTTTTTTTATTTTCCGTGCAGAGATACCGATCTACACTCAGAAATAAATAAAATATCAAACAGTTATATTCTAGGTATTTTCACATATCTCCCTCTTTACGCACACGGATATTTCTCATGGTGTAATTACTGGGATATTTCTCACTGGGAAATATTTCTGCGATTAAAATTTATGCATTGAGAAATGTTATGGAACGACATCTGGTGGTCAGAAATAAAAGTTTGAGCCGTATGTAAAGGCAAACGCTTAAAGCAGAAATAAACAGAAAAACCACACGCTCGTTTTTGTTTAACCATTTTTGGTTCAAAAATAACCATTTTATGGCTTTGCCCCGAAAACTGCCAATATGGTTATTTTTTAAGAATTTTTCCTTCATAAATTTTAACCATTTTTGTAGTTCTAGGGCATTAACCATAAAATGTTATGTTTTTCATCGTAGCCATTTTAAAAATAATCGATGTGCAGACGAATGCGTTTTTTTTAATTCATAATACCGCGTAACTCGAGTTCTCATTTAAATCGGTCCCTTGTTATTCTGGAACATCAAATCTATTGACAATGATAAAAGGTAAACAATTTAATATAAATTATCTTCGAATAAAAATTCTAACCTAAACAAATATTTCAGGACACGGATTAGGAGGCTCCGCTTTAAATTGATCCGCTGGCAACCGGTTCATCGTAATCAGGCACAACAAACGAAAGCTGAAAAAGCATAGTCGTCGCACTATCTGGAAGCGGACTTCGCACAATTCCCCGGTAAGTTTTTATTTTCTCTCGAATATTTTTTAAAATAGAATTCAAAGGATAAATAAGGTTGGTTACTGAATGAAACATTCTTGTTTTAGGTTTTCTATCAATCGTTGCGAAATGCGAGATATTCTAACGACCAGTATTTTCACCATCCGGGAGGAGCTGGAACTGGCTGGACCGCCTGAAAAACATCATCCGCCGGTCATGAAGGAATCATTCAAACCTCCGTGAACGAACAGCAGTGGTGTTGTGATACTGATATGTTGGCCATTTGCTGAAGCTATACGGATCTACAAAATGTCACCGAGGCATATGGGATCACCACTTCCGGCTTTGTTCGGAACCGACATTAGGTTAGTTTTTTCATTTGAATCCGGTGGTAATCGTGGGGGGAATCAATTTTGCTGCTTCAAATGCTACCGGGTGTTTCGGCTGTCCTTATCACTTCCTGCTTCCGTCCATATATTTTCAAATATCATCTTTTGCCATCATTTCTATGGCAAATAGTACATACGGACAGAAATACAAGGAATAAAATAAACAACATACATATTTGTAAACCGTGTTTTGCTTAATTTTGTCGATAAGTCTATCATAACGTTCAATTCCGCAATATTGCTCTTTATATTTCGTTTAAAAAATAACCATTTTCTTACTTCTAGGATGCTACAATTTACGATTGAAAAATAACCATATTCAAACTTCTCCCCTAGAAGTCATTTTATGACTTCTCAAGGAGAACTCATAAAATGACATTTCCCGGGAAAAGGTAAAAAATGGTTATTTTTGAATCGTAAATGGTTTAATGATTTCTAGCGTGCAAACGAAAATCGTTTGATTTTCGTTCATGTTCTATCTATGGTCAATGTGCATAATTGACCATAGCATACAAACATGTGCATTTCGTTGGTACTTGCTGCAATTGAGTCCATCCTATTTAAATATGATTCAGTTAAATATTTAAAGAGAATGGAATCTGCATGCAGTCAAGTTGAAAGGCATTTAGCAACTGAAGAATCTAGCATGTGCTCATACCCGTTTAGTTGGGACTTAAACGCACAAAGCGTTTGTTTGAACAAAATAATATATAATTTCTCGGTTATTAAATTTTATGCATTGGATCATTACACGCCGAGAAATTATTCGGATGCATAAATTTAAATATCTGAAATATTTATTTTTTAATATTTCTGGATATTAATGTCAGAGAAATATCGGAGTTATTGAAATATAATAATTTTCATATTTTTTTCATTTCTGAGTGTATGCTTTGCCTGAAGATCTCGGTACAATTTGGAAAATTCAAACTAACTAAATAAAACATATACATTCAAATGTCAACAGATAAATTGCTTCTAGGGAATATTTAGAATTCATCAGTTTCTGGTTTGAAAACGTTTAAGGGGCTGTTCACTAATTACGTAAGCACATAGGGGGGGGTGGGGGGTTTCACATTTGCTTACGATCTCTTACTAGGGGGTAGGGGGGGTTTCCAAAAATCTTACGTAAGAAATATTACATTTTAAATTCATCACAGCCACAGCCATACGAAACCATATTACTCAGGATTTATTTTACTAACTACCTATTTATTGCTTAATTTTGATGTATGTTATTTATCTTTTAATGTCTTTTAGTTAATAAAAAAAAATTGCAGGTTCTAAGAAATGTATAAAGAATAAATTCAAACCAAAAACACTTAATCACATTTTTAAAAAGAATCGTCGCTTTTCGCTTTTCATCATAACAATCTCTCAATTGAGAAATTTATAAAAACAACAAGAAAAATGGCGCGTTGTGACACCAAGATTTTAATCCATCGTATTTCGAAAATGACTTCATTCATAAAAAATCTTTAAAAATCAATATAAGGCGCTTTAAATAGTGAATTTCTAGACTGTTTTTTCAGTGATAGTGACTATTAACCCTAAATTTTACAAAAGATTTACCAAAAAAAATCCTAAAACTTTATCACTGAATGAGTCTGAGCACTTAGGTAAGTTGAAACCGTGATTGTCGTTAAACATTTTTGCCCCAATTTTAGTAGTATAGATGATTTTTTTAAAAGGTTTTTATGATTTTCATAAAAATAAAAAGGCGCTAACCTGATCTTTCTTTTTGAAATCGGAATTTAGATTTTTTATCGTTTATTCGATTGTGGAAATTTATTGGAAATTATTGCTACCCCAAACATGTCTGGAATAATGTTTTCTTTAATCGTTTATGACATTTCATCTGTTGTTTTGTATAGATTGTGCTTTTCAAATACAGTTTTTTAATTTAACTTTAAAAGTGCTTTGCTTTGAAGTATGTGGTGAGCAGTGATTGATTATGAGAAAACTATGGTTTGTATAAACAGCCTTAACAAGACAACACTACGGGAATAGAGAACGATGGTTGGAAGGACAGGGAGAGTTACGTAAACAATGTTCAGAATAACATCGTGTACAGTGAGCGTTCGGGAGTTTGCTATAAGTGTTAAGTGGTTCCTTGGTGTCCGGACGGATCACTACTCGGGTACACACTGGAGGGTACCACAAATGGCGACGAGGATGGGATTCAGATGGCAACTGGATGGAATCAAGGTAAGATTAGAATAATGATTTGCGTGCTGATGTTGTAGCTTGTGAAAATGGCGCCGTAATTGATGACGGTAAGATTTGAAATAGCTGAGAAAAAAATAGGAACTTCTGAAATTGGCACGTAACGTGCATGATAGCTTTCGGTCTGCGTATCCGGTATAAAAAAAAAAAGAAGGAGGCAAATGAAATTGGCCAGTACTCCAGTACTGTGCAGGGAGCCAGGTTTAGGGTGTCTATCGAGTGAATTGGCCAGTATAATTTGAGTACTGTGGAGGGATACAGGAATCATCCTGTGAGAGATCTGGGCCCGACGCTAGTCCGGCAGATCAATTGGCCGGTACCGTGGGTACTGTGCAGGGTGACAGGAATTATCCTGTAAGAGATCTGGGGTTGGATTTAATCCGGCAGATCAATTGGCCGGTACCGTGGGTACCAGGGTGACAGGAATTATCCTGTAAGAGATCTGGGGTTGGATTTAATCCGGCAGATCAATTGGCCGGTACCGTGGGTACTGTGCAGGGTGGCAGGAATTATCCTGTGAGAGATCTGGGGTTGGATTTATTCCGGCAGATCTATTGGCCGGTATGTTGTACTGTGCAGGGCGATAGACACAACTGGCGAAAACACATTCTAGCATATGGTGGTGCTTAGAATTTTGGCCGATACGTTGCGGGTATCGTGCAGGGTACCGGTACGCAGAGTAAGCCTACAAAAGTGTTATTGAAAAAGAAGGAATAGAAAGAGAAGAATCAAGTTTCTTATTCTTGAGATGTTCAGAAATGTTGGCTTTTATAAAAAGGGAAAAAATAAATAAATTGGAACTTGGAACACATTCTTTTTGTGGTTTTATTTGCATTAAGAATCTAAAAAAAGTCGAGTAGATGCGATGATTAGTCTTAAGAATTGTAACAGTAAGAAAATCTTAAAAGGGTAGAAAGAAATTTAGGTTGAGTGTTTATTCGACTGGAGTCAAGGTGTGAATTCCGGTGTCCGAGGATTGTTTCTGTTAATTGACGTGTTAACAGCAACGAACCGCAAAGATATTCAAATATGACAGTTATGGACAAATATGGAGCTTCGAAATTCGCGGAACTTCTAGACCAATCTGTACCAATTTAAACTTATAGAATTTTTCCAAAGTGTCTCGTTTGATTTACATTACGCATTTGATATACAGTAACATTTCCATTTTTGAATTTAGAATTTCAAAGTTATTCTTGTTATAGGTAGTCGAAAAAAACCTACTTTGTTTTTTTTAATGTTATATTTTTATGAAACGGTACGATAGGATCTTTGATTGATAAACTGAAACGTGTTGGACAATGTTTCACAAAATTGGATGATAACTGATGGTATGCGGAGTTTTGGAAACGATTTCTAGTATACTCTATAGAGTGTAGAATAGGCAGATGATTATGTTCAATGAGTTGATTAAATCTATGGTGGTAGTTTATAGAACTGATGCTGTGAAGGATGATACCACTAAAGAAGGGTTCACATAAGGACGTCAACACGAAGCTCTTCATCACGAGTAAGAGAATTTTGGTCGCAAGAATTAAGCATGATGAGCTCGGGCCCAATATTGGTTTGGTCGTTGAGGCGAACTGGTATCTGGCAAGGGATGTGATTACAGAGCCACTGGCGCCAGTCCAGTCAGGATTTTTGTGCTAGAGTTGTCTAATGGGTAAAATACACTTGGTGTGGATAACCGTATGTATGGATGTATGTAGATGGCGGAGGTACTAATTAAGGAAAGAATTGTTATGCGCTTGGCTGTTTATAAGGTGGAGCCGAAAAAAACTTCGAAGGTCAATTTGACAGTAGAGTGTGTTACATGATTTTCTGACACGGTTCACGGGCTCATGTTTTTCATCGGTCTAACGTTAGAGAACCATTCTGATGAATGCAATTACGAAAAGCCTTGTGGAATGTTACAGTTATGTTGCGCATGAGGTTATTCGTTTGTCCAGTTTCTCACCGTTTTGTGCTCCGACATTAATATTTCTCAGTTTGATATTGTTTATATTTGAAACCATTTAATTTTTCAAACTCTTATGACACTTGTGTCGCTGCAAATGCTCGTCATCATTGTTGTTCTGTTTGTATTGAAATAGCTTTTGTTGCATGCGGAAGCAGTTTGAATCAAGTTCCAGTTTTTCTAAAGTCAGCGAATTTTTGAGGCTATCATCTGTGAAAGACAGACAGGACACGTTGGTTGTATCGACAAATGCCATAACCAGCAGGACATTACGTGCTACCATGGAACAAAGGGCAAACCAGAAGGATTGGTATCAGTTCCAGCTTAGCACTGGAATTAGGATGAAACAAGTGCGAACGGACTGTTCACAGATAGAAAAGAATAAGCTGCAGATGAGAAATCCTTCGAACGATGTACTTGAACGTGCTTGAACGACCATCGTTGACGCATATTTTGTTTTTTTTTGGAATAATCTTGATGAGTTTGCACCTGGTCAAACGATTGGCTGCTATTGCAAATGCCAACGTTTTTCAGAACAAATTGGCCGTTTTTTAATGTATTTATAGTGGTGCAAACGTTCTGCAGACTTGGATTCCTTTTAGCGACGACTTCATGTACCTACATCTTTGGTAGTTGATTTTATTATTAACACACGTACTATGCAGATGGAGTTTCTGCACAATTCGACTGATGCATAATTCACTCACTATGGGGATGAGGGCGGTGCATCCATGCATTCGTGGAAAAATTGGTGCAGGATATTGGTGACAGGTGATTTCCGAATACTTGATGGAGTATAGTAATAAAAAGATCTTAAAAAAAAAAAATAAATAAATAAAATTAAAAACCAAAGCCGCAGCAACAAAGGTCCTTAAACTAAACTTTTTTTTATGAGTTTTCAAAGGTGTGATCAATTTACAGAAGACAACATTATTTTTTATTATGAAAGTAGGTAAGTAGTAGATGTGTGTTTCTATTTAACAATGTAAAAGAAGTATCGGTTCATGGAAATGGAAGGATATGACCAGGAGCTTATAGAATCGCGGTTTTGGATCTATGTCAAAAGCGATCGACATGAGGAAAGAGTAAACTTTACATGACTGATTTATGCGAATCCGAATGGGCGTGAAGTCGTGGGACGAATGTGTTCTCTGTTGAGGCTTGTGGGTTTATGAGTTCTTCTAGATAACTTAAGCTCAGTACGAATTGGGTTGAGCTGGTAGCAGATTTATCGTTTAAGATAGCGTACATAACCACAGGACAATATAGTCTTGTAACTAGGCCTCCATTTAGAGCAATTCGACGGATTGCTCGAATATAAAAAGAAGAGGAAGAAGAAGAATCGTTTAAAATAGGGAGAAGGAAGATATAAAAACCCTGAGCATCAAGTCTTCATCATTGAAGGACAATCCGAAGTGTTTTCTATTTTGTTTTTGTTGTAATGAAAGTCAGAGCTGATAATTTTAAGCCTGGTTTATTTCAAGTCTGGCGGAAGAATGAAACTTTCGATAGAATGTATATTTGACAATGAATGATAGCAATCTTATCGATTGTTATGGTATCAGCTTCAGGCAGATAATGATGTTGCTGGAGTTTTCGATAGTGTAGCATGGGATTGAAAGTCTGATAGGCACACATTTCAATCTTTAGAGAAAAGGAGATGTGGTGAGCAGTGATTGATTATGAGAAAACTATGGTTTGTATAAACAGCCTTAACAAGACAACACTACGGGAATAGAGAACGATGGTTGGAAGGACAGGGAGAGTTACCCGCTTAACAAATTAAATGCTTGGAATGCTTGAAAGAATGCTTGGATTCCAAGCATTCTTCAAGCATTCCTCCCATTGAATTCAAGCATTAAATGGCCCAACCGATTCTACTTGGAATGGTTTTCCCGGTTCAAAATGACAGCTTACGCACACATATGCCATGCTCGGTTTGTTTTGATTATGTGCATATGTATTAGTGGACATGAAAAATGTACGTATGTATTTGTGAGTGCAGCTCAGCTCATAAATGGGAATTCTGAATAATAAAAAAAATCAAATTATTAAAAAAATAACAAACTTTATTTTACAATTTCACCCTAATTATACACATTTTCTCCACTTTTCCTTATCATGTTCTTCACAACTATCCGCTTGTTGCACTCCATTTTTATTTTCACATGTTAGGTACCACACTTAACTTTAATTCCCCGGACCACTACCACAGTTGTTATCCTTTGGCCAATCGTTCTTCCTGGATCAGGCCACCCGGAGTTTGTAGAATGTTTGATAACTCCGGAAAACAGAGCTTTTCGAAAGAAAGTTAAATTAAATAAATTGAGCTGCATAATTGCTCCGCGCTTTTGCAATCTCCTGTTGGGAATGCGATGAAAACCGCCTGGATGTTGTTGTTGCAGCAGCACTAGGCCACCATAACTGCAATAAACGAGAATTTAATTGACGATTTCTAGAACTATTACTTGGCTTACCTGTTTTTTTTTTTTTTTTGTTAATTCTTTATTTGAAACGGCTCATACCTTTAGGCTTTAAGGAGCCAAACTCTTTTTGTTTTTTTTTTACAATAGTTTGCTTACTTCTAGTTCACTTTTTTTTTTAAAGAAAAGAAAATAGATAGGGAAATATGAAAATAAAAAGAATTATAGACGAAGATCAATAGCTTTAAGGAAAAGATATATTTCGAACATGTAGTCCAAGTCTATCACTGCCAGCACATCTCTCACTGGAACATAGGGTGGTTTTCCTCGGGCCCGAAGGGAGTCTATGAAATTCGTTCTAGCGACAAGATGGACCTCGCACGACCAAACAATATGCTCGATGTCGTGGTAACCTTGGCCGCAACTACACAAATTGCTGCCAGCAATATCAAAACGATAGAGTACCGCGTCTAAGGAACAATGATTGGACATGAGACGGGAAAATATACGAATAAAATCCCGACTCAGGTCCAATCTATTAAACCATGGTTTAAGGCTTACCCTTGGGATAATCGAGTGCAGCCACCGACCATCCTCATCCTCGTCCCATTTGCGTTGCCAGTTGACAAGAGAGTTTCTTCGAACTAAAAAGTAAAATTCGTTGAAGGCGATTTCACGCTGATACGTGTCACCTTCCATCGCCCCCACCTTTGCCAGAGAGTCTGCCTTCTCATTACCCTCTATCGAACAATGGGAGGGAACCCAAACAAAGGTGATGGTAAAGCGACGTTTTGATAAAGCACTCAAACTATCCCGTATCTTCTCGAAGAAGTATGGCGAGTGCTTTCCCGGTTTTATTGAGTGAATTGCTTGAACAGAACTCAGACTATCCGTTACAATAAAGTAGTGCCCGACTGGCCTTGAAGCGATACTGTCCAAAGCCCAATGAATTGCTGCTAACTCTGCTATATACACAGAGCATGGTGACTCGAGGCTGTAAGAGGCGCTAGATATTTCGTTGAACACTCCAAATCCTGTTGATTCCTCTATAAGTGATCCATCAGTAAAGTACATTTTATCAGCATCGACGTGTCTATATTTAGCTTCGAAAATTCTTGGAATCAGAAGTGGACGATGCGGATCCGGGATTCCACGAATTTCCTGCTGCATAGACAAATCAAACTGGACAGAAGAATTATCGTAGTCTGGGCTACAAACACGAGCAGGAGAATACGAAGAAGGGTTTACCTGCATTGACATGAGGACATGGTATATAGACATAAATCTTGTATGAAAATTTTGCTCAAGTAACCTTTCAAAATTAACGATCACCAATGGGTTCATGACCTCACACCTGATGAGGAACCGAAGTGATAGTAGATTGAATCGATCTTTCAAAGGGAGTATGCCTGCCAAAACTTCAAGAATCATGTTGTGCGTAGAGGGCATACAGCCCAAAGCGATGCGAAGACAACGGTATTGGATACGCTCGAGTTTTATGAGGTGAGTTTTGGCAGCCGACTGGAAACAGAAGCTACCATATTCCATAACTGAGAGGATAGTTGTTCGATACAATTTTAAAAGATCTTCTGGATGGGCTCCCCACCAGGTGCCAGTGATTGATCGGAGAAAATTGATTCTCTGTTGGCATTTTCCTTTCAGATACTCAATGTGTGCTCTCCAGGTACATTTGGAATCAAACCAAACCCCAAGATACTTAAAACACCTCGATTGAGTGATCGTCCTGCCAAGAAGTTGGAGCTGTGGTTGAGCTGGTCTATGCTTTTTAGAGAAAACCACCAACTCCGTTTTCTCTGGAGAGAACTCGATTCCAAGCCCCAAAGCCCAGGATGACAATCTGTTTAAAGTATCTTGTAAAGGTCTGTGCAGATGTGACTCAGTATTACCTGTTACAGATACTACGCCATCATCTGCAAGTTGTCTTAAAGTGCAGCCTTCAGAGAGACAACTGTCGATGTCACTTACGTAAAAGTTGTACAAAAGTGGGCTTAAACATGAACCCTGCGGGAGACCCATGTAGGAGGTTCTTCTAATTGCAATATCTCCGTGAGCAAAGTTCAGATGTTTCTCACAAAGCAAGCTGTATAAGATGTTGTTCAATAGAGGAGGAAGACCCCGGGAGTGCAACTTGTCTGACAAAACCTCTATCGACACTGCATCAAAAGCTCCCTTTATGTCTAGAAACACTGAAGCCATTTGCTAACGTTTTGCGTACGCCATTTGTATCTCTGAAGACAGCAAAGCAAGACAATCGTTTGTCCCTTTGCCCCTTCGAAACCCAAATTGAGTATCTGAAAGGAGGCCATTTGCTTCTACCCATTTATCCAAACGAAACAAAATCATTTTCTCCATCAACTTGCGTATACAAGACAACATCGCTATAGGACGGTACGAATTCGCATCGGATGCTGGTTTTCCGGGCTTTTGGATAGCGATAACTTTCACTTGTCTCCACTCTTGGGGAACAATGTTGTTCTCCAAGAATTGATTAAATAAATTTAACAAGCGAAATTTTGCTGCGTCCGGAAGGTTTTTCAACAAGTTAAATTTGATTTGATCAATTCCCGGAGCTGAATTGTTACAAGAGAGGAGCGCAAGTGAAAATTCGACCATCGAAAAGCTGGAATCCAGACCACACCTATCAGAAGGCACGTTCCGGATTATTTTTTGCACAGGTGTAGAATCTGGACAGACTTTCCGTGCGAAGTTGGATATCCATCTATGTGTATATTCTTCACTTTCATTTGTAGATGATCGATTACGCATGCTTCGTGCAACTTTCCATAAGGTACTCAAGGATGTTTCCCTTGATAAACCACCCACAAAATTTCTCCAATACGCCTTTTTCTTCCCTTTGATCAATTTTTTGAACTGATTTTCAAGGGAAACGTATGATTCAAAAAGGACGAGGGTTCCATGTTTTCGAAAATCTTTGAATGCTTTTGATTTGTCCTTATAAAGCTTGGAACACTGCTGGTCCCACCATGGATTTGGGGGCCTTCGAAGAACAGGTGAAACTGGGATGGGTTTTGTTTGGGCGCAAAGTGCACTTTCATGGATCAAACGTGAAAGGAAGTGATACTCTTCCAAAGGAGGTAAAACATTCATAGAATCAATGGCATCTGTTATTTCGTCCGAGTACTTTTTCCAGTCGATGTGTCTTGTAAGGTCATATGCCATATTTGTTGAATTTGAAGTGCTGGCCCCATTGGTGATTGTAATTTTGATTGGCAAGTGATCACTACCATTGGGATCAGGGATTACCTTCCACTTGCAATCCAATGATAGTGAGTTTGAGCAGAGTGAGAGGTCAATTGCACTTGGTCTTGCAGGAGGTTTAGGAACCCGTGTTTTTTCACCCGTGTTCAAAATTGTTAAATTGAAACTGTCACAAATGTCATAAATAAGAGTAGAACGACAATCGTCAGTTTGTTCTCCCCAGACAGTTCCATGTGAATTGAAGTCACCCAGGATCAACCTTGGCTCAGGAAGCACTGAGCACAGGTCCTCTAGGTGATTTCGATCCACTGCAACTCTATGAGGCCAGTACAAACTGACAACGCATAAGTCCTTACCTCTTATAGTTGTATGACATGCAACAGCTTCAATTCCTCCTGATAAAGGGAGGTGGATTCTATAGAAGGAGTGGCGCTTATTGATCCCCAAAAGCACCCCTCCATAAGAATCGTTGCGATCCAGACGGATAATGTTAAAATCGTGGAAGGAGATGTTTGATTCAGAAGAAAGCCATGTTTCAGAAAGGGCAAAAATATCGCAACTAGTTTCATGAAGAAGAAATTTGAACGGATCCAGTTTAGGGATAATACTACGACAATTCCACTGTAACACAGTGATATCTCCGACCTCTCGGCGTAAATTAGCCATCGAGAGAGATAAACACTGAAATGAGGGGCCAAGTTTGCATCAATTGCTTCAAAAATGTCTTTAATACAGGAAGCATTGTTGTTACAATGCTTCTGATGGATTCAGAAACGTTGAAAAACGAAAACATTCCATTTAGAATGTCAGTCAACTTAAACAATCCTGGCTGGGAAGTTGATTCTGAAAAAACTGCATTCTTCAAAGGGGCCTTTGAGGTCCCTGCTGGAGTTGGATTATTTTGTGGTGAAAATATCGTGCGGAATCCAGGAGGATTTTGTTTTTGTTGTTCTGCAGCATTCGGCTTTTTAGGGACACTGATTGGAGGGCTCATTGTAGGGATTTTCTTGGGTATTTTGGGTGTCTTGGGAGTTGTTTTAGCACGTTTCCGGGAGTTCGCAACGAAAACAAAAGGGTTCTCCTCGTCAGTCGCCTCTTCGTTGTCAACTGGCAACACAGAAAAGATGTTACTCGAATGAGGTTGGGCCAGTGGAGAAGCGCTCTTTAAGATAGAGGCATAAGAACGTCTCGATCGTTCTTTTAAAGAGCGCTGGCTTACCTGTTCTGAAACCAAAAAAATCTGATGCTCCTGTTGAAAAAGCTGATAGGAAAATGGCCGTTGGAAACCCAGAGATTTCTTCAGGTCTGTTTGGGTTACTCACACTCACAAGCCGAAAGTCATTTATGCTCATGTATACGAGCAATCGGTGCAATCAGCTGACTGGACTGATGCACGTTTAGAGTTAAAACCCCGATTTATGGCATTGAACGCAACCCTACGCGCGAAATTGTTCGCTCAAGGTTTTAAAAGGGCCTGGGGGTACGTAAACAATGTTCAGAATAACATCGTGTACAGTGAGCGTTCGGGAGTTTGCTATAAGTGTTAAGTGGTTCCTTGGTGTCCGGACGGATCACTACTCGGGTACACACTGGAGGGTACCACAAAGTATGTATGTCACATTTTTAATATTTTTAAGCTATTTTTGAATAAAAAAGTGCCAATTTCTCTGACACCAATGCCATAATGCTGGTAAAGTGTCAAAAATAAAACCTAAAAAAAATTGTCAATTTCTCAAAGAATAAAAAACGTAAGATCTTACTAGGGGGGGAGGGAGGTTTTGAAAAATCTTACTTTGTCTTATCAGGGGGGGGAGGGAGGGTTGAAAATTTCCAAAATCGTGCTTACGTAATTGTGGTGAACCAACTTCACGAAACGCATCATTTCACCATATTACGATTTTTCACTTTCAAATAATCCCGAACCGAAGACTACAAATCGCACAAGAAACTAACACTCCATCCGTTCTAAAACTCGAATCTAGAATGAATCTCAATTCTTCAAGCTCCATCATTGATGCACTCAAAGACACTCATCATTCATTCATCCGTCTTTTGCACTCACACATCGCTCATTTTTTTCCACACTCTTAGCTCACATAACACATAATTATCATTAATCCATTCCTTTCTACACTCAGCAACTATTTGCACCACTTGACATTTTCTGTTTACGCATATGTTTTTTCAAATTAAATTGGGTAATCATGGACTAATTATTTCCATCCAATTCTTGTAGTTCATTTCAATCTATAGTCGTTGGATAAATTCTATTGTTATCAATTTTATAAACATATATATTTTCCTCGGGCCATACCTACCACAGTAATTAGTGAACGGCCCCTAAAATGCTAATTTGATAATTCGCTTAAAGTCCGTTTACTTTTTTTTATCGAATGTGACATGAGTTTATTTGTTGATTTAATCAACAGACCAAATATAGGTCCAAATGACGACTTAAAGTTAAAAAAACAGCAAGCGGATAAGAAAGATACCTCTATCCATAGAATCCTCTAACTGATGACGCTTAAATCTTTTGAATCAATTATTCATTATTATATAATCAAGTTTAATGTTTTTATTAGTTCCACATCAGCGATAAATAAAAATTATAACTTTAAAAAAAATTATCTAATATTGTAATTTTCTCGAATAACTAGATTCGCTTGCACATTTTTCGCCTGTCAAAAATTTGTATAAAATGCTTTTCTCACCTTGTTTTGTATGTTCTTGATATATTTGTTTACATATGTTTGATGACAAATTTGCAATGTCACAAAGTTTGCTCCATGAAATGACAAATGTGCAATCTGCAAATTTGCAATGTCACAAAGTTTGCTCCATGAAATTCCGGCCGCGATATCAAACTGCATTCCTTGGCGTTACCCGATGTTATGCTGACTACCAAATAAGAATTCCAAACTATCATAAAAACCCCCTATTTCAAACGCAATATTTGATGATGTTAGAGTCAGTTTAACGAAAAAACGAAAGTAAATTCATACAATTTCAATTTTAACGCCATATTTATAAAACCAAACAAAAAAAGTAAAGTTTTTCAAAACCGTTAAATCAATATTCAAAATCTGGTGTTTTATATGTAATTTTTTTATTAAACCTATTCATAACTTTCACTTCCGACTTCGGTCCACACAATCCGCGAGCTCTAGTGGAAATCAATGTTGATCTGTATAGATGTGGTTACTCGAAGAGAACTACGGGAACCATATGCCTGAAGGCCATCAAGAAGACTCTAACACCGGCAGTCAGGTAACATTGCGGGGTACCCAAAAATCATGCTATAGGATAAAGATTCTCCGTTTTTTCACCAACAGCTTTCCTGGAACCCAAATATGTTACTAAATAGTGGTTCCATAATTTAATTTAATGATACCCACTCAGCAATTTTAGCTTAAATATGAATAATTTATGCAATTTTTCTTCGTAAAATTTTCTGACTTCTCCTTAGCAGTTTGTTATGAAACCTGATAACTGTTTATTTTGCCACTGGTTACCATGATTGCCTAGGAATGTATTCAAGAGGCGTACAAATATGACGGTGAGAGAAAAAAGCGAAATTGTAGAGCGAAATTTGAGATTGCCGAAATTTTTGTGTGAAAACTCTAGCGCGAAAAGAAAATCGCAATATGTAGTGAGAGTTTTTATCAGTGCGTTATTTAAAAAAACATACACGGTCAATGCAGTTTCCCGCAGAAATTTTTAATTGTTACCCACAAACGCTTCCCCAACTCCTGCAGAAAAATGATTCCACCCTGTGCTGTTCTACCCGTCGTTTGACGTTTGTCGGTAAATGAATTCGAGCTCCGAACGTGTGTAGTTTTGCGGGTAGATTATTTTGCAATTTTCTTCCAATCGACCTGGAAAAAGTTCAGATTCCGACGACTCACCGGCAAGCATACCATCCGCAATGGATACCAGCGGCGATAGCATTGAAAAGTTGTACAAAAACTATGAAATCTTAACGGAAGCAAAGGAGAAAATCGGTGAGGTATGTACGATCGTTCTCTTGGGGCGAAAAGAAGAAAAATGGATGCCGAAGAATGGCGTTGTTTGATGAGTGCGGCCAAGTTGATGCGGATGCATATATTGATTTTTTTTTGTTTTGTTTTCGTAACCCTTCTAGCATGAACTGGAGTACCGGGAAATTCTGGACGCCGTAAAAGGAACGGCCAAGGAAAAGCGACTGGCTTCGCAGTTTATTGGAAAGTTTTTCAAACATTTCCCTACCCTTGCTGAATTGGCCATCGATCGGCAGCTGGACCTGTGCGAGGATGAAGACTCGCAAGTGAGTTTCCTTAATTTTTTTTTACTTCTTTGCCATGTTCAAAAAATTTCAAAAGCAAGTTTGACAATATTATGTTTCAGTTCAATAACTTAAGACTTCGGCGTGTTCGTAAATTGATTATTTCTATCGAAGTGATTAAATTTTTTCATCGATGCTGGCGTTCGTTAATTATAAACGAACGTATGCAAAAGCATTGGAAAGTTGTTTGGCATCCACCGAAAGAAATCAAATCGGTGATGCATCAACCCAAAACATCAATAATTGATTGATTGACATAATTATTAAGTCAATTATGCAAATTCTGATAGTAATTTTTTTTATTGATTTAACGTCAGCACATCGATACAAAATCATAGGTCCAAGGTCAAGGAAATAAAGTTTATAATAAATAATTTCTTCCTAGATTCGGAAGCAAGCCATCAAGGATCTTCCCCAGCTATGCAAGGATACCAAGGAGCATACGCCTAAGATAGCCGACATACTGGCTCAGCTTCTAGTGACGGAGGATGTGACCGAGTTGCAACAGGTTCACCAATCTTTACTCACCTTGGCCAAGGTTGGTTACCACACTTTCATCATCATTTGATTGAATTGTTCTAAACTATTTCTTATCTTGCAGTTTGATGCCATTGGAACGTTGACCGGTATCTTTAGCCAGATCGTTTCTGGGGACGAGCAGACTCGTTATCGAAACTTTCAGTTTATTTTGAACAAACTGATGAAATTGGGTTCGGAAATCGTTACAAAAGAAGTCGAGGAATTTGTAATTACCGAAATTAAAAAGATTCTTTTGGTGAGACTCTTAAAATGAGGTTTGAACTTCTTTTACTAATTCACTATCGTTATGTGTTCCTTCTTTAGGATGTAAGCGCCGATGAGTTCCATCTGTGTATGTCTATTCTCAACCAGACCAAGCTCAGTAAAACGGTAACCGGCCATTCCGAGCTGGTTGCGATCGCAATCGAACAAGCCGACCTGGACGCTGATCTAGGAGCGCTGGCTTCCGACGATGAAACCGTAGAACGATTCATTCAATGCTCTAGCGAAGCGATGCCGTATTTTTCGGTAGGTTTTGAAAGGAATTAATTGAACTTTTGCTTTTCAAAGTCTAACTCTTTTTTACTCTTCTAGTCTCAGGTCGAATCTACCCCGTTTATTAAATTCATGTGCGACAAGTTGCTTCCACTCAATGTGTGGAACCTTATTGGAGCCGGAGAGGAACAGCACACTACTCAGCTGAGATTGCTGAAAGTATTCGCCGAAATGTGCGCTTTCAGTGGATCGTTGGAGAACGCCTCGGATAAAGTGGAATCCATTTATAATGCTCTTCTGGTATGCTCGAACTACTCGGTCTTTATAAAACGCATAATTTATCAAGCTTATCGTTTATATATTTACAGGAGTATATGCCGCTTCCGCCAGCGGACGCCGACATGAACGAGACGCCGTCGTTCCAGTTCTCCCACACCGAATGTCTGCTGTACGCGTTGCACACCCTGGGAAAGCAGACCGCCGAATATTTGACATTCCCCAACGATGCCGCCAAGCTGAAGGATTTCCGTTCTCGTTTGCAGTATCTGGCCCGTGGAACACAAGGGTATTTACCGTTTAATTTCTGTAACTTTCAAGCAAATTTGTAAAACGTTCTTAAGAAACAGCGGCTTCTTTTCTCGACGTTTTCCCAAAAATTTAGAATAATCTAACGTATGCAAGTTTCCCTCCAACAGATACATCAAAAAGCTGCAGGAAGCTGTTAAGGGTAAGACGGCAGAAGAGATGAAAACGGAGGAGAATCAGATCAAGGCCACGGCCCTCAAGACTACATCCAACATCAGTACTCTGATTCGTGATTTGTTCCACTCGCCGCCAAGTTTCAAATCTGTCATCCAGCTATCGTGGATTGTTCCGAAAACTAAGGGGGTTAGTATTTACAAGTTATTGTTAGCAGTAATAACCTTAATAACGGAAAAATCTACCTTCAGCCGGACGCTAAAACACCTTCGAAGAGACATGCCGCAATCACATTCGACGAGAACGGAAAGTCTAGTGATTCTAGAGGGCCCAAACAGCCGAAGGGTAGTTCTGGCAGCCAGAAAATGTACACTCCTCCCTCCGGGAAGTATTCGGCTAAGGTACAAAATTATTCGGCCAAGAGTGGAGGTGGCAGCGGAGGAGGCAACAGAGACGGACGTCGCCCTGGTGGAGGCGGTGGATTCCGCAGGAATGGCTTCGGTGGAAGAAGCGGAAGTGGTGGAGGCGGAGGTGGACGAAGGAGATACTAGGAACCTCCACCCACAACACCGCTAAGGAAAGTATCACTCGAGTGAGATCTGAATCGGGATAACAGAAAGAGTACGAATTTTTTGTTTGGTTGATTTCTCCCTTTTTATTTTTTGCTTCCTTTTTCTGCAACTTTTTTTCGCCCATATTTAAGATAATTCCTGCGTCAGCAATACTTTTTCTTTTGTGACGCTAGTATATTTACATCAGATGAGGCTTATGTTCATTTTGCTTAAGATGCATCTCACCTAAGTTTTATGTTAATAGCTGATCATATTTTTATTTGAATTTTACGCGACTAACGTGTAAATTTGCCAATATAATTAGGCTTTACTCTAAGCAAAATGACCGTTGGACAGTCTTCCACTTTCCGTACATCCAGGGAAAAATTCTATTCATTATTTATTTCAGGTTCGAAACTTTTAACTATCCATTCGAAGGCTACTATAATGCTCCCTCATTATTCAAAACTTACGCACACATTCTTGTAAAATGAATTCAACTTTTTTTGTAAGCCCAATCCGATAATTATAACATTATTCTTGAATTTCCAAGCATTTTCCTACCAACACGATATTCGTACTCTTTTTGGAAAAATAACTCGAAATTAGATTACATCATTTAAAACCCTATTGAAAGAAAAAGGACACCGCGGGAAATCGCCATCGTGGGATGCTCCAAAATGTAAGCTGATTGCGTATGAGTTTTTTTTTCAAAGGTATCATTCTTCTACATATTATATAGTTGGTGTCGAAGATATCAAAACATATTTTTTTCCGTCTAAGCACATGTGACGAGTTTTAGAAATTTCAACAAAAATTACAAAACCCGTCTTCATTAAAATGAACACAACCAGTAAAAGTTGCTTCGAAATGCAATAAACGAGTGAGTTTAATCTGGCTGTTTCTTCAGGCAAACACAAAAACCTGTGCAGCTTTTGTCATGAACTTTGTCAGAATATTAAAAAAAAAAGTTAAATAATAATATGAAACATCTTCTGTTGGAAATGTCAAGCAATTTTCCTAACTTTTCGCTGTTTCACGCTATTTATCGGGAATCACAAACATTCGAAAGCATTTTTTCATCAACCGAACTTAGTATTAAATACGAGTGAGATAAATAACCTGAGATGGAGAATGATTAAAAGTTGTGAAGCATCTCCAACAAGGAATGCCTGCCTATTTTCGATTCTGGATGTTTATTCAGAGGTTTGGCATAAAGTTGAGACAAAAAACGATGAAAAAGTGAGCCGGGGCGTACCGATACAGTTTAGTGCTTTGATCGAGAAGTGTTTTTTTTATTGGCCAGCTATTCGTTGCGTTGTCGATAGATGACCAAAAGCAATTTATCCGTACCGAAACAAGTGAAAAAAAATTCTATCAAAAATGTTGCACCACGATGCAAAACTAATCTACTGAACACAAACATTACATACGAAAAGTTCCCCTTGACAATTCTATTACCAAATACATTTTTAGTGAGTAGAAAAGCGGCAACGGTCTTCTGTCTGATCCGAAACATCCCAGACTCATAATAAAAGTACAAATTCAATCAACAAAATATAGTAAGAATAACGGGTGATTCAACCCTCTTAAGAATTTTTTTAAATATAAAAAGATTTATTAAGCCGTACCCTAAGTTGCAATGGGTTAACGGCTGCGGTGTGTATGTTTGTGAAAATGATGGATCAACCCATCATTTTCCTGACAGTGTCGTTACACACAATCTTGTTAAACATGGTGTCATAATATGGCCTAAATTAGAAGAGGAGCTGGACATCTTTATTTAGTTTAAATTCAGCAGTAGGTTCAAAGATGTCTATTTTTTTTTTCATGATCCATGTTGATAAGATGAATGGGAGTTGAAACACTTGCCCTCCCTTCCGCAGAACAATCGCAACATTTGGTAGTGAAAGTATCACAATTTACCATAATAAAAGTTGATACTTTCAATAGGGCATAATTCGTTTGGTTAGGTAGTTAGATGGTTTAGTCTTGTAGAATTAAAAATAGAGAAAACGTGTGAAAAGTATTACGATGTTAGGTAAAGGTTATGGTATTCGCCTCCCCAATGCTCTAGTAAGTGTGTATTTGCGGTTTATGAATTTCGTTGGCTTATTCTTAAATCAAGCATTTTACAAGAACTAGAGGCTCATTGGATGGGAATGCTGTTGTTGGAAAATGTTATATTTCATTTGGTAAGACGTTTTTTTTGCTTTTTATTTAATTATTCATTTTTAGCAAATCTTTACGTTTTTCGGTTTAGTTTGAAATCCATCTATGGAAGTATATATTAGAATGTACGGTTTTGAAGAATAACAATGAGTAGGTAGTCCTAATTACTGATTTCGGGCATTTTACAATAGGCATGCGGTATATTTTAATAGAACCCCTATGTAGATTTTTTGTAAATTATGATGGATTTTAACATTCAACTATGTGAGGTAGGTAGGGTACGGTAAGATGTGCTCTTATATCCATATTCTGGTAAATTTTCATGATTTTGTGATGTTGTGATAGGAATAAGGTAGCTTACTTCTACTATTAATTTGAGCTAGAATTTTTATTAGTTTGAAATAGGCTTGCTCCAAAAAGCAAAACAAACTCTCACATCCATATTTTGGTAAAATAGTATGATTAGCAATGAAATGGAAAAACTCTAAAAAGAAAAACAAAAATTTCAATATTTAGAAAATGAAAGGCAAAAAATTAGGGAAAAACAGCAAATAACACTTCAATTACTTCATGCAAGAACTAATTCCTTCCTTTATATTTCTCTTTCCTCTCCTTTTCTCTTTCTTTTATTTTCATATACCCCGGCGCATACGATTCGGAGTCATATGATGACTGGACCCCGAGACAACTATCACGAAACCCATCACACATACCAGTGGAATTGGGGCGGAGACACGAAGCAGACGTTCAACAGACGACGACGAAGGAAGGAAAAACATATAAGATAAGTTAAAATGATTCCTTTAATAACACAAAAATTAAATGTAGTTAGATGCGTGGGGAGTATGTAGAGGCCAGTCTCGAACCCGCCCATGTCCTTCCTCCAACTGGTATCGGGAGGGGTTGGTTTATTATCTTGAACTGCATTTTATCCATATTCCATGGATATAATGAAGTGCTTGATGGTTTAACCAACGTCTCAAGATCGCTTACTATTCTACGCTGCCTTCTCTAAACTTTAAATTTTCTTCTCCAAACTATTCTAATTTTCATTTCCAGCGTCAGCTCCCCGAGCTATTTAAACGCCATAAAAAAAAAAAAAGATTTATTAAGGCCTCTAACTCAAAGTTTTTGTGTCTACTATTCATCTACTTTTGTTGTGTTAGTATGTAATACTCTCATAAGAATGGTTTCTGATATGTGAACAGTGATGGCGACACGATGAATGCAACTCTTTCGAGACATACGAAGATCCCTCACTCTAAAGAAAAGCTGTGGGAATTGTACAGATGAGATGAAGGATATGCAGATAATAAATCAAATATTTGATAAAAAATGAATAAAATAAATTCCTATGACAACGTTTGTTATTTTGGCAACAAAAGGCAAACAAACAAAACAATGTCAGTCATTGATCTATTCTTGTGAGCGACAGATTAACGAAGCAACGACGAGCAACAAAACTTCATGATTCTCAACTGGCAGTTTTACTCAGTGTTCTTCTTCTTCTTCTCCTCTTTATGGCGAGCTAAACAGCTAAACTGCCAAAGGTTGTCAAGTTGAAGGGGTGTGTTTGGGCCTCAAGCGGCCTCTTGTTTTTACTCGGTTTTTCGTTTTGTTTTTGGCGTTTCGCTTTCGTGGCACCATCCAGGTAGGTGGTGATTGTTATTATTTTATAGTTGGTAAAGAGAAACTTGTGTTTGTATCGTTTTTATAAAACAATGCCGTTAACTTTAATAAATTCGCCGTTAAATTAATAAATAATTTACTCAGTGTTAAAACCTTGAGAGCGTGAGCTTATGAACGCGCTCCAAGAATCGTTCCTGGTCTCTGACTAGTACATGTGCGCATCAAAAATAAACAAACCGAGTTCGAAATACAAATTTTTATTTTTAACCCAGTTAATTTATAAAATATGCCTATTTTAGCCGAGGTATTACGGTAAAAATTATGTTAATCAATGAATTGAAATATTTTAACCGTTTTCTAGCTCGCCGGTGATGAGAACACAGGAGAAAGTTCCCGCACATTTGTTTTCGAAGATGAGGGTCATACATTGGGAAATGTGCTGAAGAGTATTATTTGTAAATAGTGAGTATCCGGTTTAATCATTCATTTTATAATATTTAAACACCTCAAAATACTCTTATAATTTCAATCTGCAGTCCGGATGTGAATTTCTGTGGTTATACGGTACCGCATCCGGCAGAGAACAAGATGCACTTCCGCATCCAGGCAGCCAAAAACGTGAAAGCCATCGACATCCTGCGGCGAGGTTTGGAGGATTTGGAACGGGTTTGCGATCACACGATCGAAACGTTCGAAGCGGCAGTGGAATCCCATCGAGACGGTCAACGATGAATGTTTACCTACTTACCTACCTAAATATATTTTTTACGAAATTTCATTATTTTTCTAGGAATAACAGTAGGTATCACGTCCCTTCGCATAAATCTGCTTCACGGCTATTTACATCACTGCATCTTTTCGGAATCTGTTATAATATGGCTGGAATAGACAGATTAATTTTTATAATGGACTTTATTTATGATGTTAATTGATACTTTTTTACAAATTTCGAATTTATACATTTATTCTCGGTATCGTTTGTTAAATTTTTGAATGAATTATTTTAAGGGGTTTAAAAATTAGTCATCTGTTTTGGCAAATAGTGAATGATCTATTTCACGGAACAAAAAATGTTCACAATAACTTCAACCTTAGTGTTGAGTTCAAAACACGTTTTGAATTTGACACACAACGCTTTAAAATCCATCCCTCTATTCTCTTCTTATGAAGCCAAATGTTGTCTTTGGCCGAGCGTCCGCCAGAGGCTGTGATATTCACTATCGTGAGTGCAACAACATATCTTTATATAACGTGGCATTTAATTTCCCTTCTTACTATTTACAGGCAATAAGAACTACAAAACCTATTCTTTCACACTGATCTCAGCGCGCAGAATTTCTAATATATGTATGAATGTATAATGTTCAGAAAATATACGTCCATATGTACTCGCAAAATGCGTAAGTATGTTATAAACTTATCACTTGTAGGTATATTACATACATTTATAGCTAAAAGCTTAAATCGTTTTAAACTAAAAAAATATGAATCCCCTAAGTATGGTTTGTGTTAGTAGTCGTAGAACCCTAAGTTTGTATCGACAATGAAAAAATGCGCTTACTGTCCGAGTAAATCGTTTCTCTATCATATATTCCATATGTTTAGGTTAATGTTAATCGCATAAGCGTAAGTCCTACAAACTAAATCCGAGCGGTTTACGAAAAACGTAACACGTCCGGCCAAACCGCTCGGATTGGAATTTTGTCTTTTCAATCGAAGCGTTTTTCATCATCCGTTAACAGTATAAAATATTGCTGATATTGTTATTTCAATCGTTCGTTTGTATTTGTTTTGCAAATCCTCATTATTAGGCACCATTCCGATTAGCAACGAAAAAGATCACTCGCTTTCAGCGTGAAACCGAAAAATTGATGTTGTGTGGTAATCTATGTCCAGTATAAAACGATTCAGTTCAGTCACGGTTCTTTAATTCGTTTGATTATTGTTTTGTAAGGCCTTTTCTTTAAGGAATACTGCTTTAATATTAGTTGTGCATTTTATGCGTCCCGTTATAAAATCAAAAAGAGTTGTGTTAAGTTGACCTTGAGTGAAGCAAAGTAAAACCATTACAAACTGAACAAATCAGAGATACTATACTAAACGAGTTTCATTGGAACTGAAGACGATAAGCTATACGTAACACTAGAATAAACTTTTTTGCAACTCTCACTTTTTGGAAGGTTCATATTGATACTAATGCAAATTTTCAGGCGGGTCCGAGTAGTTCCGATAACATCTCCCGACTGGAGAAAGCATTGGCAGTAATGCCTGTGCGGGATCGACTCCGGTTCAATTGTGCGCGCCGTTCAGCCCCGGCCGGTCTCGGCCCTCTTCGTCGACGCTGATCTCGATTGCCAAACGCAGAACCCGTTTGAAGGGCCTCCAGCAAGCTGTCCATAACGCCTTCCTGCGTCTGACCGGCATCGATGTCGACCAGTGCCAACTTTCGTTGTTGTCGTTCTTGCATTTCTCTCTGGGCCCGTTCTTTCGCTTCTATCGTTCGCCGTTTCTTATCCTCTTCGTCGCGGATTTTCATGTTTTCTGAGTGGGCCTGGACGAAAGCATCTTTAAATGAGCGGATGTCATTGAAGAATTCTTCCATCGTGTACTTTGCAGGATCAAAGCAGTAATACTCTGAAAGAGCCTGGAACAAGGTTTCCATTTGTGTAAGCATTCTGCCTAATACTTCCACCTGCATGCGGCATTCTACTGCAAATTGACCCATCACTTCCAGGAACCGATCGTCGTCGCTTTGTGGGATTTTGTTGTTGTTCAGATCGGATTCTAGGTTTTTGAGAGAGTTGTTCATCTGGCGCATCGTTTTCTGGACGTTGTCTAAGCTGACCCGAGAAGCTTTATCGACATGGGATAGATCTTCATAGAAAGTGAGCGCTTCGGGGAACTTTCGCTCTACTACGTCTGCTATGTAATGCAAAAGAGTCTGCTTGTTTTCATAATCTTTTGTATTGGTTAACTTAGGAAGGAAACTAATTTCAAACCCGAAAGCAGCTTCTTTCTTGGAGCCCGAGTTCATGTAGTTGCCAAGGAGCAGAATAAGTTCCAGAACCTTGGCAAACTTTTTACTCGTTTTGACCTCTTCGCATGCTGCTGTACCGGCCACAATGTCTGGCTTACAGTCTTGCACCAAATCGGGAAAGTTGATCTTGAAGCTTAAGCTCTGCAATCGGGCTCCAAGCCGTTTGATGTCCCCAATAGTCGCTGCAAAGGCTTCTGGACCTGCAAGTTGTTCTCCGCGGGCTCGAATTTCTTGCAGTCGTTTGAGTTGATCCGGTGGCGGCAAATATTGTATAAGTTGCTGCAAAACACTTGGCCCGAGTACGGTGGTATCGCAGCGAAGCAGGCAAGAACGTATGTTTTCATGCGACATATGTTTAAGAGATCCTCCCAATAAAATGGATAGGTTCTGTGCAGCCTTTCCATCCAACACTCGCAGATCGACATTTTTCTTAGACGACGGTGGACGGTCAACCGAATCTTTGTCCGCTTGTTTAACAGGTTTAGATGAGAATTTCATTGCTAGACCTGCCAAAATATCGTCGTCTGCCAATTTATCTTCTTGAACTTTAACCCAAAAGGAGTTTTCGGCCAGCTTCTGCGGTACGATGGCTTTCCAGTTGGCTCGCTTCATGGGACCGTCTGTGTCCCATTTTTTCTTGGGTTTCAAACCGTGTGGAAGAGGAGCAGGCATCATAGGAGCCATTGGGCGGAAACCAGGCATACCTGGGGGCATCGGAGGACCCATTCCTGGAATAGGAGGTGGCGGTGGACCCATCCCTGGCATTGGTGGAGGTGGTGGTCCCATTCCAGGCCTTCCCATACCAGGCATCGGTGGCGGAGGAGGGGCTCCACCAAACATTGGAGGGGGCGGCGGTGGTGGACCACCACTTCCTGGAGGCGGCGGAGGAGGAGGTGGTCCCATTCCTGGCATTTGAGGCGGTGGTGGGATACTGATTTGAGGTAGCTTACTTTTTCCTTTCGGCGAAATGACACCCGTCGCTTCGATCTCCTTCAAACGATCTTCTAGAGCAGAAACTCTAGCTTCAGCTTCTTGTTTTGCAGTTTGTAGCTCCTCCATTCGTTTTTCGAAATCTTCACTTTTTTTCGATTCCATCTCCTTGGTTTTTTCTACCATATCCTCCAAAAGTGTAGATGTGTCTATGTGAAAATCTCGACTCTCAAAATTGGGATCACATCCACTCTTGTGCAGCACAATTTGCGAAATGCATTCTTCTATAAGTTTAAAATAAGCCGGTCTATACGCATGATCATCTCTAATAAATAACAAATGCTGTAAAATTGACAAAAAGTACGGTTCACAACTCGTATCTGCAACCAAATTCTTCAGCAGTCCAAAACAATCTTGCATGTCGTCTAACTCTAATCGAACATTATCGAATCGGTTACTAAACTCCTCAAAGTCATCTTCTTTGAACGCATTGAAGATCTTGAAATGCTTTTCCAGATTTTCGTTGTTGCTTTTCTCTACTATTTCCGCAAGCTGGTCAAGTCGATCATGCAGCCCCGCTCGCATCAACTCGCAACGTAGATGCAGGCGGAAATTCACATCAGTGGGGGTATTGATGATACTGTTGATGAAGATCATCGTATTGCTGGCCAATTCGAGATTTCGGTCATTTTCTACGAACAACCCCTCGACAATCGGTCGAAACCGTTCACTTCCAGGTCGTGCCATCATCGTGGCATTGGTTATGGCCTTCAGCATCTTTTCGTAGCCGTTACGTTCCTTGACCAACCCTATGGCGGCCAGCAGCTTTACCGCCTCGCACATCGTATGTGGCTTGGCAGCATCCACACTTTGTGCTAGCAACAGCACCGCCGCATGTTGATCCGGTGTCAGGATAACGTTCAATCCCCAGGAATTGTTCATAATCGCCTTCAAACACCGCAGACATTCGTACTCGATTTTCTCGAACCGTCGAGGGTTGGATTTGCAGTGCCGCAGCAGGTTCACAATCTCGTTGATTCCGTCCTCGCCGAACTCCCGGATCCAACTGAGGGGATTGCTGGTCAGGGCAACTCGTAGGCTTTCTACGCATTGCAGCACTTTCGGGATTCGGCTGATGAAGTCCCCGTCTCGCAGATACTGGATGTAATCGATGGGTTTCTCGTAGCGAGAGTTGGCACGATGTTCGGTGTTCGTTTTGCCTGAAGAAAGATAAAAAAGAATAGTTAGATAATTGTTCATTGCTGCATAAACTTATGAATATAATTTAGTTCTTAGTTAGAAAAGGCTCAATTAATTTGATATTGTTTGAAAGGGTGCCATGCGCAATTTCGATAAGGCACCCTGTATGAAAAAGAACGACGTGAATGTTAATTAGAAGGATCCGCGTGCAAACTGTGCTAGCCAGCAATGACCATCAGGAAAAAAAATTCTTAGTTTTATATCAAAATCAGAGCTTCAAAAAAACTGTAAAACAATGTGTAAAAAATATAGTTTTAGAGCCACGAAAGCCACAACCGTGGTAAAATGTCTATAATAAATGAAAAAATAGGCACCCTGTTAGGCTGTATTAAATCCCAACGTAGGGGAGATGGGGGCATAATGGCCACCTTAAGGAAAACGCTTATTTCACCATAGAGAACAGCTGTAATATGTGAATTACATCATTGTTTCGTGTTCAGACACTCACCTAGTCTATTGCCTAATTGGATGAAACTTGAAAAAGTATATAAAAACGTTTAAAAATGCATTTTAAAAAATTTTGCCGAAAGCTGAAAACCAGTCACTGTAGAGGCATAATGAGAAACCCCCGAGGCAGTATGAGCACCATCAATGAAGGCATAATGAGCGTTTTCTGCCGGGGATTCTAGCAGCAAATTCGACTCGATGAAGTCAACTGAGTAATAGAGCTACAGCTTGACTTGAATCGTCTGACGATTTGGCCTATTGGTAAGATGTCGGAGAGGTAATCAGTAGGCTCGAGTTCGATTCCTGGTCGAGGTGATTTTTATTTTTTTTTTTCATTTATCATTCATGATCATGATTGCACTAAACGGTGAGGCGTAGATTCATCAAACAAAGCAATAACAAATAATCTAGGTCTGTTTGTAGAATTCAAAGGATTAACACATGCTCATACATTATGTTTCTGGTGTTTTATTTGACGGATGATGCTTTGATGCTATTAGCCGTATAATGTAACAATAAAAAAATCGATCATGAATGGTATGTGCAAAAAAAAAAATCCCCTCGAACAGGAATCGAACTCGAGTCTACTGATTACCTCTCCGACACCTTACCAATAGGCCAAATCGACAGACGAAACACTCCAAGCTGTAGCTCTATTATTCAGTTGACTTCATCGAGTTGAATTTGCTGCTAGATTCCCCGGCAGATAATGCTCATTATGCCTTCATTGATAGTGCTCTGTTCGCCTCTAGTGAACAAATAAGAGTAAAAAAGCGTTTTAAAATTGATTTTAGTGAAAAATAAAAAAATTTATGATGTTGAAAATTGAAAAACAATGTGTAGATGATGTTGCAGTGCGTACATTTCTGTTGAAGGAGTAGCAATCCATGATATCCTTTCAACAAATTTAGTTTTTCCATAGCAACAGTGCTTAGTAACGAACTTTGTTTATAATGAAAAACATATCACTTAGTACCAGAACTCCGCTTAATAAAGACGTACTTTTATATTAGTCTGAAAGCCTTTTGGATTCTGGTTGTTCCTGTCCCTGCCCCAATTCAGCTATCTCAACAGGTTATGGGCTCTTCAGGAAGAGAAGCAGTTTTACACGGCATACCGTTATTCTGTGGTGGAAATGGATTCCACAATTGGAGCTTCCGGGTTAAGATGCATCTGGACGCATTGGGATTGGCCCACACGTTGGCGCAGGATCCACCGGAAGTGGCAGCAGAAAGGACGAAATTTCGTGAAGCGGACAGGAAAGCGAAGTCAACGTTGATTAGTTTCCTCGGAGACGAATGCCTGGAAATAGTTCGTGACAAGGCAACAGCAAAACTGATGTGGTGTGCTCTCGAAAATTCGTTTGCCAAGAAAAGTCTTGCCTCGCAGAATCTTTTTCGGAAGCAACTTGGTCGTTTGAAGATGAACGAAGGTGAATCCATGCGGTCCCATCTAGTGAAATTTGAAGATCTTGTTCGGCAGCTACGTTTGGCAGGAACGAATATGTCAGAAGCAGATGTTGTGGTGATTCTTTTCGGCACCCTGCCGGAATCATACGACCCCTTGATCACAGCCTTGGAGAACCTGGACGACGATGAAATAAGCCTGGAACTCGTAAAGCAACGTTTGCTAAGCGAGGAGATGAAGCAGCTGGATCGTCATAGGGTTGTGCAAGATCAAGAGCAATCAGCAGCGTTTCTTGGGGCTGGTTTTCCTAAGAAAGTCACGAAAAGGTTCAACGGAAGATGCAATCGGTGCGGCAAGAAGGGACACAAGAGGGTCGATTGCCGTGTCAAACTGGATGGTGAGGCTAACGTAGCATCAGGGAGCAAATCTGTGTGCTTCATGGCAGATCAATTTTCGGAGCAAAGTAAACGCGAGAAAATGCTGTGTTTCAAGCTCGACTCTGGATCCAGTGAGCATCTAGTGAATGATAGATCGGTTTTTGCGTCGTTATCCAAATTGAGCAAACCGATTATCCTAGAGGTGGCGAAAGATGGACAGACCCTTGAAGCAACTCAAACCGGGACGATAATTGGAAGCAGTAACACCAAAGTGCTCGTCAATATGAAAGATGTGCTGTGCTGTGTGCTTCATGGCAGATCAATTTTCGGAGCAAAGTAAACGCGAGAAAATGCTGTGTTTCAAGCTCGACTCTGGATCCAGTGAGCATCTAGTGAATGATAGATCGGTTTTTGCGTCGTTATCCAAATTGAGCAAACCGATTATCCTAGAGGTGGCGAAAGATGGACAGACCCTTGAAGCAACTCAAACCGGGACGATAATTGGAAGCAGTAACACCAAAGTGCTCGTCAATATGAAAGATGTGCTGTACATTTCGGATCTCAGGGACAATCTGATGTCGGTCAAGAAGCTGGCAAAGGCTGGAATTTCCGTGCTGTTCTCTCGCACCAAAGCGACGTTGAAGAAGGATGGAATGACAGTTGCGGTCGCATATCTGAATGGTAATCTTTATGAACTGCAAATCAAGATAAATTCAGATGGTAACCAAGTCACAAGAGAGTGCGTAATGGTCACCCTACCTATCGAACCAGAGGGGGACGAAACTGATGGTTCGAAAATAGTCACCGGAGCTCAAGGTTCGTTAAATGCGGTTGACAGTGAATTGCCCGATTCGCTTACTGGTTCTGAAGAATTCCCTGAGACGGATGAATGTGCAACTGATGTTAGCAGCAACGGAGAGCCATCCGCGCTCCCGCCGCATCTAGAACACCACGAGCCCTTAAAGCAAGCATCGGTGAGGCGTAGCGGTAGGGAGCGCTCGCTCCCAGGTAAGTCCTGGTTTATTCCGTTAAATTTGGTGCAGTTTCTGCTGGTCCTCTTTCTTTTGATGTTCCAGAAAGTTTTTCCGACCTTGGTACCGAATCGTACGATGCCAGTGAAAGATGTGAGGAGCGAAACTAATTCATTTGAAAAGAATTATTCTTGGGACCTCACAATGTGCCCCGATGGTATGAAGCTCTTGAGTCCGGAATGGACGTTTCGCCTTAATGAAGATGACCCTGGTCGACCGTTGCACTACGAGGCTCGATTAGCAGCGAAAAACTATCTACAGCAACTTAGGCAAGACATCGAAGAAAC
Organism: Uranotaenia lowii; assembly: GCF_029784155.1. Lineage (NCBI taxonomy): Eukaryota > Metazoa > Arthropoda > Insecta > Diptera > Culicidae > Uranotaenia > Uranotaenia lowii. The sequence continues at coordinate 154,943,434 of NC_073692.1, read as the reverse complement.
CTACCCTGCCGGAGGTCGGTTAGCAGCGATCCATGTGGTTTTCGTTGATGGAGTGACTTCAAGGAATGTTGAAAGAGACGGTTTACATGGAGGTTCCCGACAGTCAAAACCCCGTCGAGTGAGGCGTTTGGTCCGGTCGTTGTATGCTGTAAATCGGTCCATCGGATATCATTTTGCGTGCGATCATGAGGCCTCAAGATTGGTGAAAATAGAAGCTATCGAGAAACAAGATCAACTTGCTGATGTCTCAACCAAGCTGCTGGAATTCCGTTTGGGACCCGAAACGGATGTCGGCCTACATGAACGAGAGGGGGTGTTGAAGGAGTAGCAATCCATGATATCCTTTCAACAATTCTAGTTTTTCCATAGCAACAGTGCTTAGTAGCGAACTTTGTTTATAATGAAAAACATATCACTTAGTACCAGAACTCCGCTTAATAAAGACGTACTTTTATATTAGTCTGAAAGCCTTTTGGATTCTGGTTGTTCCTGTCCCTGCCCCAATTCAGCTATCCCAACAATTTCAGATCAAGATGATTTAAAGGTTATAAAAGCTTATTTGGTGGTGCTCAAATTTTTCGTCACTTGAGAACCTAGCTGGTTATTATTTAATATTTCTGTAAAGATGAAAGCGATATTTCTTTTTTGGTGGAAAATTAATACTATGGGTAGTACGAAACAAGTCCTTATGAAAATTTGTTTAAGAAAATACGTACTTATGTAGAAAAAAGGAGTGCTCATTATGCCCTGGGTGCTCGTTATGCCCTCATCTCCGCTATAGATCATATGAACATATTTCTCATGAGGAACGCCATGTATGAACCTAAGTTCATACGTATAATGTCTATAAAAATTGTGTTTTATATGTAAATCTTCGACAGCCTATTTAAGGTAGAATAAATATTTAACTCTGATAAGAGCAATTCACGTGCGCTCTTAGTTTCGTACGAGTAATTTCGCATGGCTGGAAAATCAGTTGGTCATTGAGAAAAAATCAGATCCCTCGTTCCACGATTAACGGTTTGCATCTTGACATTACTTTTATCATAAAAATAGGCATTTCAAATGGTTTGACACGTATTTTATTGTGATCAGGTTAAAACGCTCAGTTACTGTAATTTTTTTTTTAATGCCCATGAAATCGGAAGATAAGAAAATTACAGTTTGAGCTATTTAAAGTTCAATCTCTCAGGCTCGAAGTCTGTCAGTCTTGCAGTATCTTTGACATTGTTCAGAAGGATTTCGCGTTTTCAAGAAACAAAAAATAAAAATGAAAGCTAAACTTCTACTTCTGTGCATCATAATTGGTTCCATTGAAGCCGGACCTATTTTTCCATTCTTATTTCCAAGTTCCTCAGGACAATCCAATCCAGTGGGAGGAGCCTTTCTCGATGTAGCCAATCAGTTCATGGACACTGTGTATAAAATGTTAGAGAGAATAGAAAAAGCTATTGCTGCAACGGGAGAGAACGTCAATAAACAGAATGCTGCGATAATGGAACTTCGAAAAAAGCTGGAAAGTTTGCAACAAAGTTTGCCTCCCATCGCTGGTCCTGAAGCAGGATCAGCAGCGCCTATAGTAGAATCAGCAGCACCTGTAGGAGGATCAGAAGCACCTGTAGAAGGATCAGCAGCACCTGAAGAAGGATCAGCAGCACCCGTAGAAGGATCAGCAGCACCCGTAGAAGGATCAGCAGCACCTGTTGCTGACTCAAATTCGACCGCTGTTGAACATCCATTTGATGTTGCAACAGATCCTACGACCAAAGAAGCTACCGCCAAAGAAGCTTCAGCCAAGGAAGCTACGACCAAAGAAGTTACTGTCCACATGATCAAAACATGATCACTAGTGTATCACAGAAGGTATCAATCGGGAAATAAGATTCATCAGTAAAATGAGTGTTTAAATGTTAATAAGTGTAATAAATTTAAATATAGGTATATATCTATGCTGCAAAACTAAAGTCCAAGCACATTTCAGGGTAGTAATTGTGGTTCCAATTATTTGAGAAAGAACATCAACAGTTGCTAGTAATGTAATGTCTACGTGCATGAAATTTGGTGACAATCTGTCAAGAGGTTTTCGAGATAGCGTCCAATATTCAAGTTCATGGACAAAATTTTGTGTGCAGGATCGAACAAATTTCAGAAAAGTCCCAGTGGGAGATCCAAAAACAGCTGGAAATCAACTATTCGATCGAATTTCACATGGTAGATCGTTTAACAATTATTAGAGCACCCAATAGTGAGCTGAAATTTAGATAAAAGTGAAGATTATTGATTCCATGAAGTGAAAGAGGTTTTTTCGAGCTTTATCCGAATATATGAATAGTTTAAAAAAAGTCAAATTTTTCTGACTGGTTCGTCTAGCTGACTTATAAATAGGCTTGACTTCATTTCTACAAGGTAGAAAAGCTGCCCACCAGAAAAAATGAACAAAATACGGTGGTCAAATCGTGCACAAAATATTTGGACTGCTTGTGGGGAGATATTTTTAAAAATTTCGTTATGGACTGCAAAACGAACTCTTTAACGGTCACCTGGCAGGTTTCCAACCAAAAACTTTTCGTTGACAAGTCTCGCCTGTACTTCCCGGAAATAAAAATGGAGAAAAAATTGAAAATTGTATGCCTAGGTAGTACTTGAAAAGGCTAACGATCTGTGGAAACTGCAAATTTCTCAGTCTTTCATAACGATTGACACGATGAATGGCTAAAAATACAAAAAAGACTGCCTCCAAATGTGACCGTTATCTCTGCAAAGCACTTCAATAGGTCTCACAAAGTTTATACTCTGTTTAAGTTGGATCTGGAATCGTGCCTTACGTAAAACGGTGATAGAGTGATTAAAAGCCAAATATGTTGTTTTGAGCCGAAAGAGGACCATTGGCTAAAATTGTTATAATTTCAACCAAATTTCAAATTTTGAGTTATTTTGAAAGCCAAGCTTCAGGAATCAGCAAACGCAATTAAAAATAGCCTTAATTTGAAAAAAAAAAAGGTAAAGTATATGCATTCTAGATGACGCACGTGTTGCCCAAAAATTAAAGTCGAAAAATTTCTTTATTGGACGCTATCCCAAAAACCATTTGACAAAACATCACAAAAATTTGCATATGGAAACATTACGCTATCGAGTAACTTCGCTGAAAAAGACGCTGGATCCGAAATCGAAACGACGATACCAAAGGCTTCAGGGTATACAATCCTGAAATTCAAGACTTCGTCATAAGTCGAAAAGTGGCTATTTTCCATTAAGGTGGATGTGAAGGATTAAAGGACAAGCGACATGAACCGGTAATTTTCCTTTAAATTGACTTTTCTGAGCCAGCTGTTGTAACCAGCATAACCTGTACTGCCTAGTAGTAGGGATCTTTGATTAAAGCGCGTACCATGCAAGGAAGCGCCTTAGTGAGCAACGAAGGAGGACCACCTGACATTCCTTAGCGCACCACCAACCAGCGCGATTAGGTCAACGGGAGCGTATTTGGCGGATAGATGGTGCTGTACGTCTTGGTAGCACCATTACCAAGAATGACAAGAGGGCATGATGGGAGGAATCCATGGATGCACCACAAAGCCTTTGACCTGGATCGGGGTCAAAGACCGCATGCAAGATCCGCTTCATTTGGATGGAAGATCTCGACGAAGCCACACAATCCTGTGAACGCCATCAACCAGCTGTGAAGAGCGTTGCCAGCGTCCGTCAACCAGTGCTGGCCGTTTAGGGCTCATTCCTTCGCGCCACCTTGGCAGCATCCGTTTACCCGTGCTGGCCATTCTAGGGCTTGAACCCATTGGTCGGATTACCGGCCTCAGTCAACCTTGCTGTACGTCATTAGGCCCGTGTCGCACCTGGCCTGGCTTTTCGACCGCCCGTACACTGACCGCGTGTGTCGACCATTTGCACTGGAATTCCCCCCAGAGGTGTTCGGAATTTGTGTAGTGCAATCAGGCAGCCATCAACAACCGACGGCCAGGACGTCAGAGATGGGCAAGCCGTGCACGCAGTATCAGCAGTGACCCGTTGACCTACCTGTGACCCACGTTCCAGGGGTCCTTCCGGCATCCGTTCCGGGGAGAAGCCCTTCCTTGGCCCACGTGCTTCGGCTGTACCAGCTCGCCACCTGTAAGACGCCACCCTAAGGTAGGACAACCCAGCTTAACCTAGGGAGAGTTCCGGTGACCATTTGTGTGTACCCCAAGATAGGGAAATAAAGGTGGGATTTCTTTAATGCGCATTTAAGGTGTTTCCTTGTTCCGAAAACTTATCGAGTGTGCCGACCCTGAGGCTTAGAGGGGGGTTCTTGCTCGCCTGAGCAGTCTGGGGAACCGTTGGTTACACTGTGACAGTCATTGAGGCAACTGCGCTCAAGTTTCGGAAGAAACCTCAAGCTCGTCGGCAGAAAAGGATTTTTTTTACAACACCCGGTGGCAGATCGCGCGCTAACACCGCAATCTGGTAGACCTGCTGAAAAAGAGCATGAGTTTAGGCGCAGCGGTCGGGAGCGCAGGTACCCAGGCAAGTATAACGATCACATTTCTTATTCGACTTATACACGGCTAAAATGTCTCCCCATCAACGCAAACGACTGCATGTGTGGACGATCCTACGAGCTATGAAAAGGTACTCGGTCGGCCGTGAGCTGTGGATTGCGGCGATGTGTGAGGAAATTGCAGCTGATGGCTTTGGCGAAACTGTTCAGGAAGCGTTGTGGTGGATGATTTGTGAAGCAACGAAGCTGAAGGTTTTTGAGATTTGTCCAATCGAAGCAATCGATGGGACAGATAACAATTAATAAACAAGTATTATATGTAACCATAGAAACTGTTTAGTATATAAGGTAGCGAAATTAGTTAAATAAAGTGTTCCAGTTTTTACCACCAAGTAGTCAAGGTCTCTCCTTTCCCCTGCCCAAGAGCTGCATCAACAGGTTATGGACCCAGCACTAGTGGAAAGGAGGAGAAGAAGCGGAATCAATAGTGGACAATCATCCAGCTAGGAAGCCGATGGAAGGACAACGAGCCGAAGCTAGAGAAAGTCAACGAGCTGGGAACCGTGGAAGGTTGTAGGACCAGGATGTTCGTCGGACCGGGAAGCCAGGTGGAGGTCGACAAGCCAGGAAAACGGTGGTCGTCGGACAAGTTCCAAGGAAGGTCGTTGGGCCGAATCCATTGCGAGCTGACCGGAATCCATAGGAAGGTCGGCGAGCCGGGAGCCAGAGGAAGGTTGTCGTGCCATTGGTGAGGCCTCGGGCCAATAGAAGAGCGTCGAGCCGGAACCAAACAAGGTCATCGGACCGGAGCCATGGAAGGTCGTAGGGCTGGGACCACGAATGCGGTCGTCGAGCCAAAGCCACTGGTAGGTCGTCGAACCAGAAGCCATGGAAGGTTGGCGGCCGGTATCATGGAACGTCGTCAAGTCAGGAACCAGGTGGTGGTGGTGGGTCCAGGAGCCATTGGAGGACTTACGAGCGGGGTAACACGGAAGGTCGCCAAGCCGGTGCCATGGAAGGTCGTCGGACTGGAAAGCCTAGTGAAGGTCATCGAGCTGGACCACTAGAGGAGTCAGGCCCAGAAAAGGAGTCGAGGCGAAGGAAAAAGCTTCCAGCCACAGAAAGAGCGCTGAGACCAGAGCCATGGAAGGTCGTCGGGCCAGAGCCATTGGGAGGTCGTCGTGCTAGATCCCGGTGGAGGTCGTCGAACTGGTTCCATGGAAGGTCATCGAGTTGCAACAGGGGCGAGAGCGTGTTCAGGTGCGTGCGTTGAAGAGAAGAAGCCCCATCTTCAGGAGAAGCCGCCGGAGGCAGTTAAAAGACTCCGAATGTGTATGTTGAGGAGGAGTGCTGAGATTTGTCCAATCGATAACAACATACACATAATTAATAAACAAGTATTATATGCAACCACTGTTTAGTAATAAGGTAGCGAAATCTCCAGCCTGTGAGCTCAGGCAAGTATGGCCCTCCTGACCGTTTTCCTCCGCCTGATGGTTCCTCTTCTTCCAGCGTTCGAGGCTCTAGCTCTGCGATGGAATCTTATGATTCACTCACCATGTACTACCAGAATGTCGGGGGTAAAAACTCCTGTCTAGCAGATTATCTGCTTGCCAGCTCTTGTTCCTGCTACGACATCGTCGCTTTCACGGAAACATGGCCGAACGACCGTACCATCTCGAGTCAGATATTTGGACAAGATTACGTTGATTTTTCGTTGTGAACGCAGTCCCCGTAATAGGAAGAAGAACACTGAAGGTGGAGTTTTAATTGCTGTTAAATCCAATTTCCATGCACTGCTCATTGACGATGACTCCTGGCACGACTTGGAACTTGTGTGGACCCGCACCGATCTTGGCAACCGAAAGCTCTACGTAAACGTGCTGTACCTGTTCCTGATATCAAGCGAGATGTCACCCTGGCGGAGTCTTTCTCTCGCTTCATATCCAAAGTGAGTTCTCTCTGCGCCCCCGAAGACGATATTATCGTCATTGGTGACTTCAATATCCCCGGTTTGAAACTCTACATTCTCGGCGCCTTCAAACATCATACTAGACACCCTGAATACGGCAACCTAGCGTCAAATTAACAGAGTTACTATGAAAACGGCCGTATGTTGGATCTCTGCTTTGCTAGCGATGGGTCTCGCGTTCCGGCTATTGGTTCGGCTCCTGCTCCGTTCGTTAAGGCAGTTCAGCATCATCCAGTTTTACTGGTCTCGCTCGAGGTCACTGGATTGCATGCTTCTGTCGAAAAATCAGCATCTTTCTATCTCGACTTCAAGAAAGCGGATTTCGACGCTATTTCCCATAACCTGGTGTTGAAGTTCTTTAGCTTCACTCCCGGCTAGCAATGGGGGAGGAAACACAAATCACTAAAACATACATAAAAAAACGCCACAAAACAAAACCAAAACAAATTTGTTGCTTATCATCTATTTCAATCTAATTCCGCTTGTTTTCCAGACCGCATAATATCTCGTCCCTTTTCTTCTTCAACTCCCGCTCCTCGTCATTCTCTTCTTCTTCTTCCATTCCGCCTCTGCTCTTCTTCTTCCATTCCGCTTCTACTCTTCTTCTTCTTCCATTCTGCTCTTATTCTTCTTGCTTCTTAACTGCCTGTTTCTTCTTTTTCTTCTTACTTTACTGCAGCATCTTCTTTTCTAATTCACTTTTCTTCTGACTAGCGCTAGTACTTACTTGTTCTTATTTTTGTTCTTCACCTTCTTCCTTACATGCAGCGACCCTTATGTCATCAGATGACCAGGAGTTGAGCACCACCGGCAGCAGCTTCAGCTTCCGGGAGAAGACGGCACTAGTCCTCGGACGACACAATTTTCAGCTCCGGAAAAAGACCCTTAAATAAACATTCATCACCAACTTTGCCTTCTTTTAATCATCTGTCGTACTCACCCTATTTGGGGCCTGGGAGTGGTTGAGGCTTTGCTCTTCAGGCTGGTATGCTCACGCTCGTATGCCTATGGTAAACAAAGTTTTAGCCTGTGCACTACTATGCTGGAACTTCAATCTTACCAGTTTCTATTTGCTCGTCCGAAAGGTGTGGCTTCACCCAATAACAGTCATCTAATTATGTCGGCTCTCTGGAAAAGTGGCTCGTATGTGGTATGTTGTTTACAGGCTAATTAACTAGTATTTACCACAATCCGACCCTTTCGTACGATCCTTTTGGCCCTGTGGATTCCTTTGATCGCTGGTTCCTCTGCTGGTTCATCCAACTTTAACTCCCGAAGAATCTTTGCAGTGCTATTGGGATTAGAATGGCAAAGTTGGATCGTGTCCGTTGATCAACAGCAACAACAACTAACCTTCCAAGGGAACGGCTTCCTGTGCCACAAGGTTTGGCCTCGCTCTGGAAAACTGCACCGTTTATATCTTCCGGGGAACAGCCGAACTCACGGGAAATAGCAGCACACTCGCGCAAAATCGACGGAAAAATGCGATGGCGACCAGGATGATGACTAATTGTTAATTTCGTCTTGTTATTATTTTCAGCTGCTGGACGATGATGACAGGTACACGCAACGAATATTTTAGCCATCAATTGTAAAGTTTACTCAAATGATGAAGATGACAGGTACACGCAGATAATAATTTAACAACAAATACGTTAAACAAACTCAAATGCTACACTGGTCACCATCGACTGGGAATCTGAACTCGATCTATTGAATCCCAATGCTGCGGCCGAAACCTTTTTTTTTTTTTAAACAATTCTTTATTTGAAACGGCTCATACCTTTAGGCTTTAAAGAGCCAAAATCGATTTTGTTGTTTACAATTGTTTTCTTAACTTAACACTTTGTGAGAGGAGAAAGGAAGATAGAAAGGGAAATATGAAAATAAAAAGGAAATTATAGACGAAGGTCGATAGCTTTTAGAAAAAGGTAGATTTCGAACATGTAGTCCAAATCTAGCATAGCTAGTACATCTCTCACTGGAACATTAGATGGTTTTCCTCGGGCCCTAAGGGAGTCTATTAAATTCGTTCTGGCGACAAGATGGACCTCACACGACCAAACAATATGCTCGATGTCATGGTAACCTTGGCCGCAACTACACAAATTGCTGCCAGCAATGTCAAAACGATAGAGTACCGCGTCTAAGGAATAATGATTGGACATGAGACGGGAAAATATACGAATAAAATCCCGACTCAGGTCCAACCTATTAAACCAGGGTTTAAGGCTTACCTTTGGGATAATCGAGTGGAGCCACCGACCATCCTCATCCTCGTCCCATTTGCGCTGCCAGTTGACAAGAGAGTTCCCTCGTACCAAGAAGTAGAATTCGTTGAAGACGATTTCACGTGGATACGTGTCGCCTTCCGTCGCCCCCACCTTTGCCAGAGAGTCTGCCTTCTCATTGCCCACTATCGAGCAATGAGAGGGAACCCAAACAAAGGTAATGGGAAAGCGACGTCTTGTTAAAGCACTCAAAGTATCCCGTATCTTCTCTAGGAAGAACGGCGAGTGCTTTCCCGGTCGTATTGATCGTATTGCGTCAACTGAGCTTAGACTATCCGTTACAATGTAGTAGTGCCCAACAGGCCGTGAGGCGATGCTGTCCAAGGCCCAGTGAATAGCAGCTAACTCTGCTATATACACAGAGCATGGAGACTGGAGGTTATAAGAGGCGCTAGTTGTTTCGTTGAACACTCCGAATCCCGTTGATTCCTCAATTAGAGACCCATCGGTAAAGTACATTTTGTCAGCATCGACGTGTCTATATTTAGCTTCGAAAATTCTTGGAATCAGAAGTGGGCGATGCGAGTCCGGGATTCCACGAATTTCCTGCTGCATAGACAAATCAAACTGGACAGAAGAATTATCGTAGTGTGGGCTGAAAACACGAGTTGGAGAGTACGAAGAAGGGTTTACCTGCATTGACATGAGGACATAGTATACAGACATAAATCTTGTTCGAAAATTTTGCTCAAGTAACCTTTCAAAATTAACGATCACCAATGGGTTCATGACCTCACACCTGATGAGGAACCGAAGTGATAGTAGATTGTATCGATCTTTCAAAGGGAGTATTCCTGCCAAAACTTCAAGACTCATGTTGTGCGTTGAGGGCATAGAGCCCATTGCGATGCGGAGACAACGGTATTGGATACGCTCGAGTTTGATGAGGTGAGATTTGGCAGCTGACTGGAAACAGAAGCTACCATATTCCATCACTGAAAGAATGGTTGTTCGATACAATTTTAAAAGATCTTCTGGGTGGGCTCCCCACTAGGTGCCTGTGATTGATCGGAGAAAATTTATTCTTTGTTGGCATTTTCCTTTCAGATACTCAATGTGGGCTCTCCAGGTACACTTGGAGTCAAACCAAACCCCAAGATACTTAAAACACCTCGATTGAGTGATCGTTCTGCCTAGGAGTTGAAGCTTCGGTTGAGCAGGTCTATGTTTCTTAGAGAAAACAACCATCTCCGTTTTCTGAGGGGAAAACTCAATCCCAAGCCCCAACGCCCAGGAAGACAATCTGTCTAAAGTATCTTGTAAAGGTCTGTGCAGATGAGACTCGGAAGATCCTGTGACAGACACCACGCCGTCATCTGCAAGTTGTCTTAGAGTGCAGCCTTCAGAGAGACAACTATCGATGTCACTTACGTAAAAGTTGTACAAAAGTGGACTTAAACATGAACCCTGTGGGAGGCCCATGTAGGAGGTTCTTCTAATTGCAATATCTCCGTGAGCAAAGTTCAGATGTTTCTCACAAAGCAAGCTGTATAAGATGTTGTTCAATAGTGGAGGCAGACCCCGGGAGTGCAACTTGTCTGACAACACCTCTATTGAGACTGCATCAAAAGCTCCCTTTATGTCTAGAAACACTGAAGCCATTTGCTCACGTTTTGCGTACGCCATTTGTATCTGTGAAGACAGCAAAGCAAGACAATCGTTTGTTCCTTTGCCCCTTCGAAACCCAAATTGAGTATCTGAAAGGAGACCATTTGTTTCTACCCATTTATCCAAACGAAACAAAATCATTTTCTCCATCAATTTACGTATACAAGACAACATCGCTATTGGACGGTACGAATTCGCATCGGACGCTGGTTTTCCGGGCTTTTGGATAGCGATAACTCTCACTTGTCTCCACTCTTGGGGAACAATGTTATGCTCCAAGAATTGATTAAATAAATTTAACAAGCGAAATTTGGCGGCGTCCGGAAGGTTTTTCAACAAGTTAAATCTAATTTTATCAATACCCGGAGCTGAATTGTTGCAAGAGAGGAGGGCAAGTGAGAATTCGACCATCGAAAAACTGGAATCCAGACCACACCTTTCAGGAAGCACATCCCGGATTATTTTTGTACAGGCGTAGAATCTGGACAGACTTTCCGTGCGAAGTTAAATATCCATCTATGTGAATATTCCTCACTTTCATTCGTAGATGATCTATTACGCATGCTTCGTGCCACTCTCCACAAGGTACTCAAGGATGTTTCTCTTGATAAGCCACCCACAAAATTCCTCCAATACGCCTTTTTCTTCCCCTTGACCAATTTTTTAAACTGATTTTCAAGGGAAACATATACTTCAAAAAGGGCGAGAGTTCCATATTTCCGAAAATCTTTGAATGCTTTTGATTTGTCCTTATAAAGCTTGGAACACTGCTGGTCCCACCATGGGTTTGGAGGCCTTCGGGGAACTGATGAATCTGGGATGGGTTTTGTTTGAGCGCAAAGTGCACTTTCATGTACTAAACGTGAAAGAAAGTGGTACTCCTCTGCAGGAGGTAAAACATTCGTAGAACCGATTGCTGATGTTATTTCGTCCGAGTATTTTTTCCAGTCGATGTGTCTTGTAAGGTCATATGTCATATTTATTGTGTTTGAAGAGCTAACCCCATTGGTGATTGTAATTTTGATTGGCAAGTGATCACTACCATTGAGATCAGGGATTACCTTCCACTGGCAATCCAATGATAGTGAGTTTGAGCAGAGTGAGAGGTCAATTGCACTTTGTCTTGCAGGAGGTTTAGGTACTCGTGTTTTTTCACCCGTGTTCAAAATTGTTAAATTGAAACTGTCGCAAATGTCATAGATAAGAGTAGAACGACTATCGTCAATTTGTTCTCCCCAGACAGTTCCATGCGAATTAAAGTCACCCAGGATCAACCTTGGCTCAGGGAGCACTGAGCACAGGTCCTCTAGGTGACGTCGATCCACTGCAACTCTATGAGGCCAGTACAAACTGACAACGCATAAGTCCTTACCTCTTATAGTTGTATGACATGCAACAGCTTCAATTCCTCCTGATAAAGGGAGGTGGATTCTATAGAAGGAGTGGTGCTTATTGATCCCCAAAAGCACCCCTCCATAAGAATCGTCGCGGTCTAGACGTATGACATTAAAATCGTGGAATGAGATGTTAGATTGTGAAGAAAGCCAAGTTTCGGACAACGCAAAAATATCGCAACTAGTTTCATGAAGTAAAAATTTGAACGGGTCCAGTTTAGGGACGAGACTACGACAATTCCACTGTAAAACAGTGATATCTCCGACCTCTCGGCGTAAATTAGCCATCGAGAGAGATAAACACTGAAAGAAGGGGCCAAGTTTGCATCAATTGCTTCAAAAATGTCTTAACCATAGGAAGCATTGCACTAACAATGCTTCTTATGGATTCAGAAACGTTAAAAAACGTGAAAATTCCATTAAGTATGTCAGAAAACTTGAAAAGTCCCGGTTGATGAGTTGATTCTGACAAATCCGCATTAGTAACGGGAGCTTTTGAAGTCCCAGCTGCTGTTGAATTATTCTGTGGAGAAAAGGTCGCGCGGAATCCAGGAGGAATTTGTTTTTTCTTGTCTGTAGCAATCACTTTTTTGGTGATGTTTATTGGAGGGCTGATTGTCGGGATTTTAATCGGAATCTTAGGGGTCTTAGTAGTTGGTTTTGAACGTTTTCGCGAGTTCGCTACAAAAATAAACGGGTTCTCCTCATCTGTTGTGTCCTCGTTGTCAACTGGCAGCACTGTGAAAATGTTACTGGACTGCGGTTGGATCGGAGGCGTCGCGCCCTTTAGTATGGCGGCATAGGAACGTTTTGACCGTTCCTTCAAAGAGCGCCTTTGACTATCCCAGCGGCTCTTAAACGCCTCGCACAAGGAGATGTCATGAGGTGAGCCCCCGCAATAGATACATTTCTGTTCTATTGCTGAGCATGCTCCATCCCCATGAACCTCCCCGCATTTGGGGCAACGCTTCTTGCTACAACAAAGGGAAGCTGTATGCCCCAATTTAATGCAATTTTTGCATTCCATCGGGCGAGGCACGAAGAGCCGCACAGGAAGCCTCAAAACTCCGTCAATCAAGACGTAGTGAGGGAGGGCGGTACCCGCAAAGATCACTCGAAATGAAGCTGAAGGCGAGTACTTTTTAACTCCTTCTACGACGGTGGTAGTATTGAGTTGGCGGCAATCCAAGATTTCGACCGAAGTCGAATCAAGGCTCTTAAATTTACCAACGCCGTGGGATTTAACGTACCCAGCCTCCAGACTCATTTCTGAGATCACGCCCTCTATCTCTACGTTTCGAGACGGAATGTAGACGTGGTACTCTAAATTAATGAATTTGCTGGCAACAATTTCATTAGCGGATTTATGATTGTCCACGACAACGCGCAACTTGTTTGGTCGCACCTTAGTAACGCAGGTTACGGAGGGCCACCTCGCCAGATCTTTAGTGATCTGCACTACGTTTAGCTTTGGGCCGGATGAAATCCATCCATGGCCCAGAAAAAGACGAACCATCTGTGTAGGTTCGGAGTCGAGGAGCTACACTATCATCTGTGGGTGATGAAGAATTATTGGACGTACGAGAATGATTAGCACTTGAGGGACCAGCATCGTCTGAATCCTCCAAATGCTCTTCATTCTCGTACATGGCTTCCTTTTCGTCCACCGATGAGGAGTTTAACCCCCCGCCTTCGTTCATATTTTTGCACGGGAACACGAATGTCGCCCGTGTTTAAAATATGACCGAAGCAACCAAAATTCAAAATATGTACAGGGAAATAAATAGACGAGAGAATAGTGAAAAAATGAAAAAAGAGACTTACAAAGGTTCTTGCACTTTTCAATTGCATGTATCTTCTTTTGTTCAGCAACCACGTGGTCCTCTTTGGAAGAAGATGGCGACCAAGTTGAGTCTTTGCTGCTGATGACACTCTTGAACGCAAACGACCGATCCACCGAGACGTCCTGTATCCTGCTACCCACGGCAAACAGCACCGGAACCAACGGTAACAGCTCCCACGTTATCCACACTCGGGTTTGTCGGGGGAACAATTAACACTTCCCCGATGGCGACAACACTCGCACCGATGATGATGGCCAGATAAAACTCACACCAATTTCAATTTCGTGTCTCTGGAATTCGGCAAACGATTTGGTCGGTAGAAAAACAAACCACCACGTTCGGACTAACTGCACTGTCCGATTTCACAAAAGCAGCGAGTTATAATAAAACACACTCCGATCGAAACGTTGGGAGAACACAACCGTTCAGCTTGAGCGATTGAGTTGGAATGTTGGCCGAAACCTTTTCGCATACCTTAAATTACGTTATCGACCGCCAAGTGCCAAAGCGAACGACTTCCGGGAATTTGCGGACTCCCTGGTTTACGAAAGAACTGCGTCGACCGAAGACGGAGATGTGCTCTAAGAAATTACCATAAGCTCAAATCTTCCCAAACTAAGTTTGTGTATCGAAGACTGAACTCCGCTTGTAAAAAAGCCAGTAAGCGTTGTTACCAAAATTATCTTTTTCGAGTACAACGTAACCTCAAGTCCAACCCAAAATCGTTCTGGAAGCATGTCAAATGTCAGCGGAATGAACCTGGTATTCCAACTTCGAACTCTGATTGCGGAATCTGTGCTCCCTTTGCTCAAAAATTCTCGAGTACCTTTGCTACTGCTTCAACATCCCCAGAACATGTGGAGAGTGCTGTTAGGAATGTTTCGCCACTCGGCTTCTGCATGAGCACGGTTGTAGTAGAGGATGCGGTCATATCTAAAGAAGCGGCAAAGCTCAAAAATTCCCTCTCCACTGGCCCAGACGGTATACTACCTACCTTTTTAAAACGATTAGTGCCTGTTTTACTGACACCTGTTAGACTTATCTTTCAAGCTTCTCTTGACAGAGCCACATACCCTTCACTGTGGAAGGAAGCTTACATGTTTCCAGTCCATAAAAAGGGAGATCGGAGAGATATCAACAACTATAGAGGAATTTCTTCTTTATATGCAATCTCCAAACTAATCTCAAAATGACGCCATTCAAACCGATTTGTCAGCAGCGTTTCCTAAGGTGAACCACGAAATCGCCATTGGTAAGCTTGGACGCTTAGGATTCTGCGGACCTTTACTAGGCTGGTTCCGCAGTTACTTAACTGGACGTAAATTGACAGTTCGCACTGGAGACACTCTGTCCAGCCAGCTCTCTGCCTCCTCCGGTGTGCCCCAAGGTAGTCACTAAGTACCGATTATCTTCTCAATCTATTTTAACGATGTGCTCTCACTCCTCGACGGCCCGAAACTTGGTTATGCTGAAAACCAGTTCAATCTTTTCGCACAGAGGTGCGACATCAACTGCCTGCCTTTGAATCGCAGTAAATGTGCAGTCATCAGTTTCTCTCGAAAACGGCAGCCTTTTTGCGCGGAGTACTTCTTAGGAGATGAGTCCATTGCGCGGGTGGACCACATCATGGGCGTAATAAAAAAAAAAAAAAAAAAAAAAAAAAAAAAAAAAAAAAAAAAAAAAATACTGGACCGTAAGCTGGAATACGAACTGCATCGTCGATAAAGCTTCTAGAAGCCTCGGATTTTTAATTCGAGTGGCCAAGGAATTCAAGGAATTCAAGGAATTCAAGGAATTCAAGGACCGTACCCTAAGTTGCAATGGGTTAACGGCTGCGGTGTGTATGTTTGTGAAAATGATGGATCAACCCATCATTTTCCTGACAGTGTCGTTACACACAATCTTGTTAAACATGGTGTCATAATATGGCCTAAATTAGAAGAGGAGCTGGACATCTTTATTTAGTTTAAATTCAGCAGTAGGTTCAAAGATGTCTATTTTTTTTTTTCATGATCCATGTTGATAAGATGAATGGGAGTTGAAACACTTGCCCTCCCTTCCGCAGAACAATCGCAACATTTGGTAGTGAAAGTATCACAATTTACCATAATAAAAGTTGATACTTTCAATAGGGCATAATTCGTTTGGTTAGGTAGTTAGATGGTTTAGTCTTGTAGAATTAAAAATAGAGAAAACGTGTGAAAAGTATTACGATGTTAGGTAAAGGTTATGGTATTCGCCTCCCCAATGCTCTAGTAAGTGTGTATTTGCGGTTTATGAATTTCGTTGGCTTATTCTTAAATCAAGCATTTTACAAGAACTAGAGGCTCATTGGATGGGAATGCTGTTGTTGGAAAATGTTATATTTCATTTGGTAAGACGTTTTTTTGCTTTTTATTTAATTATTCATTTTTAGCAAATCTTTACGTTTTTCGGTTTAGTTTGAAATTCATCTATGGAAGTATATATTAGAATGTACGGTTTTGAAGAATAACAATGAGTAGGTAGTCCTAATACTGATTTCGGGCATTTTACAATAGGCATGCGGTATATTTTAATAGAACCCCTATGTAGATTTTTTGTAAATTATGACGGATTTTAACATTCAACTATGTGAGGTAGGTAGGGTACGGTAAGATGTGCTCTTATATCCATATTCTGGTAAATTTTCATGATTTTGTGATGTTGTGATAGGAATAAGGTAGCTTACTTCTACTATTAATTTGAGCTAGAATTTTTATTAGTTTGAAATAGGCTTGCTCCAAAAAGCAAAACAAACTCTCACATCCATATTTTGGTAAAATAGTATGATTAGCAATGAAATGGAAAAACTCTAAAAAGAAAAACAAAAATTTCAAAATTTAGAAAATGAAAGGCAAAAAATTAGGGAAAAACAGCAAATAACACTTCAATTACTTCATGCAAGAACTAATTCCTTCCTTTATATTTCTCTTTCCTCTCCTTTTCTCTTTCTTTTATTTTCATATACCCCTGCGCATACGATTCGGAGTCATATGATGACTGGACCCCGAGACAACTATCACGAAACCTATCACACATACCAGTGGAATTGGGGCGGAGACACGAAGCAGACGTTCAACAGACGACGACGAAGGAAGGAAAAACATATAAGATAAGTTAAAATGATTCCTTTAATAACACAAAAATTAAATGTAGTTAGATGCGTGGGGAGTATGTAGAGGCCAGTCTCGAACCCGCCCATGTCCTTCCTCCAACTGGTATCGGGAGGGGTTGGTTTATTATCTTGAACTGCATTTTATCCATATTCCATGGATATAATGAAGTGCTTGATGGTTTAACCAACGTCTCAAGATCGCTTACTATTCTACGCTGCCTTCTCTAAACTTTAAATTTTCTTCTCCAAACTATTCTAATTTTCATTTCCAGCGTCAGCTCCCCGAGCTATTTAAACGCCATAAAAAAAAAAAAAAAAAAAAAAGAGTGGCCAAGGAATTCAAGGACGTGTACTGCCTAAAGAGCCTGTATTGCAGCATAGTTCGATCCATCCTCGAATACGCATCAGCTGTCTGGTGTCCTTACCAGGGAATCAAAAAATCGTTATCCTCCGATAGAATTTGCCGATCAAAACACCCGTGAGAGAGATTTTCATCCTCAAGAACACTATACCTAGCACTTATCAATTTCAATTTTGCTCCCGATAAGTTGTGCTTTCCGATTCAAATTTATCGTCTCTTGTAACGTTAAGGATAAGCAACAACAATTTGCTGGCACCCAAGGAGGACACCAACAATTGCTTGATGCACAAGGTGCCGGGCCGACCCGACTGGTAAACGCACCAACAAAAAATACCAACAATTGCTTGATGACGCACAAGGTGCCGGGCCGGACCGACCGAGGTGTAGATGCACGAACAAAAAATACCAAAAATACCAACAATTGCTTGATGACATACAAGGTGCCGGGCCGACCCGAGCACGGGTCGGGTCGCACCATCAAAAATTGACGCACCAGCAAAAACACCAACAATTGCACGGGGCGCACATCAAGAAATCTGATGCCCACTAGAGCAAAGTTCGAACGAGTTATCCTGATCGGCATTGGAAAGGGATGAGAAGTCATCAGTTTTTAAAATTTATCGCTAAGTGTTACACAAGTGATAAACCAGTTATCATTATCAGATCGGTTCGATTTGTTTCCCTGGTCCTTACTACCAGAACGGTAACGAGCGGCTCGAGGCTATCCAGAGGCGCTTTTTACGTTATGCTCTCAGACACCTTAACTAGCAAGACCCGTTCCACATGCCAAGCTATGAACATCGATGTCGTCTCATAGACATGGATACTCTCCAAGCCCGGAGAAATGCAACACGAGCTTCTTTCGTCGCCGATCTGCTGACATCGCGTATCGATTGTCCTACGCTATTGGAAGCTATTCCTCTTAGGCTGATGTCATACTCAGGCGACAAGCAGCGCGTTGATTTGCAACACGTTCACACGGCATACCTGCTCTCATTTGATCTCCATGGAAAAAGCGCAGACCTGTCATACTGAGCGCATTGGAAAGCGCGATAAAGCTGATGTCAGGGTGTTTTGAAGCGCGACAAGTAGGAAATTCAATGGGAATATTGTTTTTTCTCGGTTTGAAGCAGTGATTCCGGGTTTAAAGCACAATAGTATAGAAGATCCGTCTGAACTTGTGATAATAAACTAAAAAATATTTTAATCGGCGAGAAAATTTTCATTAATTCTTAGTTCCGGCTAAAAAACAAGGGATTTTGTCGGTTTAAATTTCGGCATTCTTGCAATCCGGGTCATGATTTGATGAGTTTTTAATGGCTCTTCGACTTTGACGATTTGAGGGATGTTTTCCGAAGAAAAGTTTTAAGAATATCAAGAATTAGATGTAAATTTAGTGTAACTTTAACTTTAAGTTGTCATTTGGACAAATTGCTTCCAGCAATATTTATACGATGTACGATAAACTGTTTGGGTACCTTATTCACTGTTTAAACCAAATCAAAAAGTGCGCGGCCATTGGTACATTTGTGAGCGGCGATTGGAACAAGCATCATAAGCGTGCACAGTCATTGGTACACCAACACTTTTTACAAATTCGCGTTTTTTGTGACGTTAGAATGAAAAATCTCTCACTTTTAAATTTTTCCCTTAAAGAACGTAAGTTTGACTACGTGTCAGTGCTTTTGTTTTCGCAATCGCACAAAAAACGATTTTTGTACGGCACAGAGAACATTCATCATAGCTTAAATGCGCGGCCATTGGGTCCTTCACGGTACCGCATTCAAAAAATAATGATAGGACATAAGACGGAAAAATACGTGCTAGATGCCTTTTGCATGTAGAATTTTTGCAACCCTGATAAATCAGATCACTGTGCGAAAGCGCCTGCATTTATACTATCCCGAGGGTGCCGGATATTTTCAAATCAAAAGCGAACAATGTCGAGCGCCTTTGTATATGCAACACATTGATTTGAGTACATTTTATTACAATAAATTAATTCAGAATAAATAAAAAAAAAAATGATTACCGTATTTTTCGATCAAACTTCGATAATAGATCAGTGCATTAATAACGAATTTTGGGCAATGTACACAAGTTTCAATAAATTTCAGTACTGCCCAGATTTGCCAAAACTGAAGCTGAATGCGCTGGCAAGCCTTTAATGCTCTTCCACGTTTACGCTTATGCATGTACCTATTAAATAAAAGAAGAGACAAAAGTGCAACTGCTGATGATTGTCCATCAAAGTGGTTGATCGATTTCCTTTCTTGTCCCATACAGTACTACGACGACCATCCAAGTGTGAATACACAAAACAACAAATATCAAATGACGTTTTTTTTTTTTTTTTTTTTTTTTTCTTTTTTATGGGAGTTTAACACGGAGTGTCATTCTTCCCTATTTTCGCTTAAATTTCGGGCAGGAGGTTTGTACTTGCAAGGAAACTTATTAGCTTTTTCTCTTCGTCGGGGCAATTGGCAAGTATTTGCCTTAAGCTGCTAGCTAATTGATGCTCTGCTCTGTGCTCTTCGTATATAGAGCAGTCAACAAGGATGTGTTTGACGGAGACAACACAGCTGCACGAAGGGCAGATGGGAGGGTTGTCCCTATCAAGAAGATAGGACTGAGTTAGCCTGGTGTGGCCAATCCGTAATCGGGTTAGGGCAGTTCTCTCTCTGGGGTTTTGCCGGTCGATCCATTTTCGGGGGCAGTTCTTCACTTCCCTTAGTTTGGCTGTCCGGTTGTTTGCCCAGTCTCTCTCCCAGGCTAGGGAAAGTTGGTTGGAGGTGTAACGATAGGCATCTTGTTGGGGGATAGATATTTGTGATGGGGTGAGATTGGCACCTATTGAGGCCAGCCGGTCTGCAGATTCGTTACCGGGTATACCGGCGTGTCCAGGAATCCAAACTAGGGTTGCTTTTTTGTTTAAAGCTTCGCTAGCTATGGATGAAATCCAGGGGTGTTTAATATTGCCCTTGGATACGGCTTTCAGCACACTGGCTGAGTCGGAGAAGATGGTTGGAGGTGTTGAATGGTTTTGTTGGGTATTCTGGAGGGCGTTCAATACGGCATATGCTTCGGCGCTGAAAACGGAGCACTGGGTTGGTAAGGCGATGCTTCGTTTATCGGAGGGGTCATCAATGCCACAACCGACTCTGTCATCAATAGTCTTAGAGCCGTCGGTGTATATGTGGGTGGTCGTCTTGTATTTTCTGTCGAGGAGTTGGTAGAAGTGGGGTAGGACTGTGCTAGAGTGTTGACCGGCTTTGATATTAAGGGACAAGGACAGATCGACGGATGGTGTTTTCTCGGTCCAATACCGAAAGGCGGGGGTTCTTCTTTGGCAGATGGATGGAAGGGTAGAGTTAGTAAGTTCTAGGAGTAGAGTGTTGGTGCGAGATACTAATGGAGCATCGCTGTTACCTCCGATGGCGAGCCAGCGGAGAGATTTGGATGTTAGATGTTTGGCCACTAGATATCTGAAGGGAAGCTGGCCGCTTTCAGCCATAATAGATACAATTGGGCTTGTGACAAAGGCAGAACCAACTGTTCTTATGAATCCATTGTATAAGGGTTCGAGTTTATTATAGAGACGTGGGCCGGACCTACTGATGAAACCAAGTCCGTAGAGTACTGATGGGAGTATCCATCCATGGACAAATCTTAGGAGGGAGTCGCGGTTGGCATGACTTGGGGTTTTACTCAGGATCCGAAGTATGTTGGTCTTGTTTTTTGTGCTTTTTCTGACATGATTGAGATGAGTTGAGAAATTCAGTCGATCATCAATCCAAACACCCAAAAGTCGGATGGAGTGGACGAAGGGAATGGCTTGATTAAGAAGTTTTAAAGGAGGGAGCTTTTTGAGTTTCTTTCTGTTAGGGCCCAGGTGGAGGAGTTTGGACTTGTCAGGAGAGAATTGGAAACCCGTTCTGGGTGCCCAGCTGGCTATTTTGTCCAGTGTTATTTGTAGTCTATTGCGTGCTAAGCGTGCGAAAGGAGATATCGAGACTAATGTGATATCGTCTGCGTAGACTAGGATCTTAGTGTGATCGGGGATGATTTTGAAGATAGAATTGATTGCGATAAGGAAGAGGGTGGGAGAGATTACTGATCCTTGTGGTACCCCTGTGAATATTGGCTTTGGGTTGGAAAGACAGTTATTGATAAGGACCTGGATAGTGCGGTTTGATAGGAAGCTTTTTATGTATTGGTATAGTCTACCGGCGAGTCCCCATTCTCTTAGGGCTGTAAGTATGGTAGTATGATCGACCCGATCAAACGCTTTGGATAGGTCCAAGGATAAAAGATCGATATGTTGGCTACGACTTAAGGCATCATCCAGAATGCATTCTAGGAGACAAAGATAGTCGTCAGTTGATCGGCCGGGACGAAAGGCGTATTGGCGGTCGTCTAAGAGGTGATTTTGGTCAAGAACAGTATTGAGGCGGTGATTGACCAGCCTTTCCATAATCTTACCAGCACAGTCTATCAAGGTAATGGGGCGATAGCTATCGATATTGCTTGGATCTTTTTGAGGTTTGGGGATGGGTACTATTAGGCCGCGCTTCCAGATATCGGGTATGGATCCTTCATTCCATATGTGGTTAATTATATTTAAAAACTTTATATTACCAGATAGGGGCAAGTTTTTTAAGAACGGATATCCAATGTCATCGGGTCCGGAAGAGAGTCCTTTGACTTTACGTAGGGCAGTGTTAAGTTCTTCTAGGGTGAAGTCGGAATTGTAGGAGGAGTTAAGAGGAAGATTTTGAATAGGGAGTGGGGCTTCTTCGGATAGGGTTAGATTTGGTTGGATATTGCTGGTGGAAGAAAAGTGCTGGCAGAAAGCTTCAGCAAGGAGAGGTGGGTCGTTGGTATAGTTGTGGTTAAGGAGCAGGTGAAATTGATTTTTCCGGGGCTCTCCATTGAGGATTTTGATTTTACTCCAAAGGATTTTGGATGGGGTGTTGGGATTTATTTCTTCAGTGAACTTTAGCCAGCATTCGTTTTTTGCGGAGCGGACGGCGGACCTTGCTGCTGCCCTGGCTTTTTTGAAGGCTATCAGAGCATTTTGTTTATTGGGATGGTCATTTGGAATTCGTCTCAGGAGTCGCAAGGCCTTCCTACGTTTTTTCAGAGCTTCTCGGACTTCAGGTCCCCACCATGGAACCGCTGTTTTCCCTGGTATCCCACTAGTGCGGGGAATGAATTGTGTACCCGCGTCCAACAGAATGTTATTGAATTGCTCGAGAGAAATGGATTCATGCATGGAGATTAAGTTGTCGATATGTGTTTGGTAATCTTCCCATTTGGCTTCATCATATCGCCAACGAGGTCTTGTTGCGGCTATTGGGGAGGGGTGTTGTAGGTTGATTAGGAGGGGAAAGTGATCGCTTCCACCATTGTCTTCTAGGGCTTTCCAACCGAATTTAGGACCAAGAGTCCATGAGACCATGCTTAGGTCAATGGCTGATGTGTTGCCCGTGCGAGGGCATAAGCGTGTAGGGGAGCCATCATTCAAAATGGTAAGACATTGTGTTTGGGCTAAGTCCTCAATAAACTCACCCTTTCGGTCAACGGTTTTACTACCCCATTCCGTAGAGTGGGCGTTGAAATCACCGAGTAGGATAAAAGGGGGCGGTATTTGGGGAATAAGGTCTTCAAAGTTTTTAGTGTAGTCTTCATAAGACAGTGAAGGCGATGCATAAAGAGATACTACGGAGATTTTGATGGGGGCATCAAGCCGTATACAGATGACGTTGAGTAGGGAGTTAATGTTTACTGAGGAGTATGGGGTTCCGTTTTTTATTCCAATGCCTACGCCTCGGCTGTAGGGGTTCGAGGGATTTTTATGTGCCAAAAAGTGATATCCGTTTATTATATTTGTCTTAGTTGTTGAATGTGGGGAGAGGGTTTCTTGAAGGGCGAGAATTATAGGGGAGAATTTTGAGACAAGGAGTTGTAGTTCGGGTAGCCGGGTTCTGAGACCAAATATATTCCACTGTAATGCAAAGTTGGTTATGGTTTTTCGGGTGGGGCTATTGCGACTGTTTTGGGCCATGATTATAGAAGGAAAAGTGGTAGATAGAAGTGTTCAGAGAGTGGAAATAATTGGAAAGATTTTTAAATATGGAATCTATGGTTGGTTTGACTTACCAGTCTTCAGAAAATAAGATGGGTTTACCGGTGGGGTTGGATGGGATTTTTGTTGGTTGGTGTTCGCAGTCAAGTTTTTAGTTGGAAGTGTAGTATGGTCTGGTCTGCGTTGACATTTCTTTTTGGGACGGTTCGGCATTTTGTTGTCATCCAGTTGTTTATTTTCTGTTCCGGTAGGGGAATCGTCCGATGAAGTCCTCCAGAAACGCTTGGTGTTGGAAGCCTTGCTGATGGCAGAGTTGTTGCTTTCCATACTGGTGTCACTTTCGGAGTTGTCCTGAGATTCGTTGATTTGCTCTTTATTCTTCACCAGTTGAGAAAAGGTAGCTATTTGTGCGGTGAGGAATGCCACCTGTCTGCGTAGTTCGGCAATTTCACGGTCTTTGTCATCGGTGGAGCAGCTGGGGTTGATCCGGATCTGATTCAGTCGTTGTTGAATGGAACTGGTCTGATTTTGGTGGGTTCTGTACTCCTTAACAGCGTCGCTGTGAGAGATGCCGCGGTCTGTTCTGATCTTGATGATTTCAAGTTCGTCCTTGAAAGCAGGGCAGGCCCGGCTGGTGGTGGGATGGGGATTTTGGCAGTTCAAACAATTTGGAGGAAGCTGACAATCCGTGTGCAATTTGTTTTCTCCACAGATAAGACAGGTCACATCGTTTTTGCAGTGCTTTTTCGTGTGCCCGAAATTACCACACTGCATACACATCATGGGGCGAGGGTAGTATTGGCGTGTTGGGGTTTGTAGGAAACCAAATCGGATGCGAGCTGGGACTGTGGTGCCTTGAATTGTCAAGACTAGTGTGTCCGTGGGAACCTCCTTGCCGTCCACTTTTCTAAGAAACCTGTAAACATTTGTGACCCCTTGACTGGCTAGATCACTTGCTAGTTGTTGGTTCGATGCACCAGCTACCTCTTTACATGTTACGACACACTTACATGTGTTGAGGGTTGGATGCAAAGAGATGGTAACTGGAGTGGAATCAATCAGCTCGTTTATGGTGAGTAATTTTTCCACTTGTTTCGGAGATCTTACTTTTAACAGGTAAGATTGTCCTTTGTCGTAGGGATGGCCACCAGCGATTTGACCGACAGCCAGTTCCACAGTCTTGGAAATGATGAAAGGATAGGCGGGCAATTTGGCAGTGGAGGAAGGTTTCAGCAGGAGGAATTGTATTTCTCCGTGTTCGCCTCTTGGGTCCATCCATTCAGGTAGTCTTCTCCGGTTTGAGCTGCTTGGCTGCGGGGCAGGGCCCCATGGAGGGGGATTTTCCCCCATAACAACGAAACACTGATCACTGAGCACTTTTAATTTCCACTACGTAAAATCCTTAAGATGAGATGTCCGTGATAGCGAAGGTTAGAATAAACGCGGCGATGAAAATTTTCAGCAGCGAAAACTTAGCACTTGTTCAAAAGCGTCCTATCTCAATGGCGGTTCGAGATTGAATGATCAAATGACGGTGACGAGGTAGGCGTCATATGCGCTTGGTTTGTTAAATTTGTGCTGGACACGGGACAATATGGTTCTCATTGATTAGCACATCTTTTTTACTGGTAGCCAGGGCCGTAGGAAGAACCGGCTCATGGGGGGGGGTTTTGATAACATTTTTTTCCTATAACATTTTTGCTTGAACATTGCATACACACGTGAAAATAGTATATGTTCTGAGTACTAATGACTCAAGCCATGGCCGTAGGAAGAACCGGCTCATGGGGGGGGGTTTTGATAACATTTTTTTTCCTATAACATTTTTGCTTGAACATTGCATACACACGTGAAAATAGTATATGTTCTGAGTACTAATGACTCAAGCTAAAGTTATTTTGCATGAAAAGTTATTTAATTTTTAGAATAAGTCCTAGGAGATGCCATTTTTTTATGAAGATTTAAAAAATATAGGTACTTGTGATATAGCTCAGTTGGTAAATCAGTTGCCTTCTGAGCTGATGTCAGTGGGTTTGAGCCCAAGAATAAACATCGAACACAGTTGTTCCAGATAAGTGACTGGTGTACCAACTGTATTGTTGAGAAAAGTCGCGAATAGCGCAATGATGTAAGAACTACTATCATAATCGAAAAAAAAAGGATTTTGAACGCTCCATTTAGAAAAAAAAACTTTTTTACTCATTACATGAGGGAGATAATTCTTTTGAACCACAAGAATAACAATTTTAAGTATGGGTGAAAATGTTTCAGATATTCAGCAATAAAAGTAAAAAAATAGGTTAACTGTTCAAATAAGGTTTATTTTTTACTTTTGTAAATTCGATTAAAAATTAAGATTTAAGGTAAAACCATTGATTTTTAAGAATGAAGAATCTGCAATATATGTGATTAATTGTAAATAAAATTACCAGCTGAAATTTTACCTCAGAATAAAAAACAAGTTCAAAAATTATCATTAATTTTTTTTTTATATTTCATAATTATAATCCTGTGATCCTGTGAAAATTTAAATCTATATTTTTGAAAATACACATTCTTTGAAATGAATCTACATCTTAATTTTTATATGTGATTTTCATCAGATTTGTGTTTCCTAACTGACTTTGATTAAATTTTAATTTTTCTTAAACCAAGAATCGAAGTTATGAAACTGCGATCTCCTCCAATTTGAATACTTAATGGAATTTAAACATCTTACTTAACTTACTTAATGATCCCGCGCCGATCCTCCGGTGCATAGGGCCGTGGTAAAAGACCTCCACTGTTGACGATCCGGAGCCAGCGACTTCACCTGGTCCCAGTCAAGATTCTCGTCGACAGTTCGGATTTCAGCGGCTAGGCTTCGCCGCCACGAGTTTCTGGGCCTGCCTCTTCTTCGATGACCTTCTGGATTCCAGTCAAGCGCCTCTCTGCAAATCTCGTTTTCATCTTTTCGCAGCGTGTGCCCAATCCATCTCCACTTACGTTCCCGAATCTCGATTTCTAGCGCCCTTTGATGACACCGGCGATGTAGTTCCTCATTCGAGATCCAGTTGCCAGGCCACCAAGCGCGGATGATATTCCGCAGGCAGCGGTTTACAAATACTTGCAGTTTTCGCGTCGTCACCGCATATGTGCACCAAGTTTCGCACCCGTACAGCAAAACGGATTTGACGTTTGAGTTGAAGATTCGGATTTTTGTTCGTAGAGAGATCTGGCGTGACCGCCAGATGTTTCGGAGACTCGCAAACGCAAATCGGGCCTTTCTGATCCGGGTTTCGATGTCTTTCCTGGTACCACCATCAGGCGTTATCTGGCTACCAAGATACTGGAAGCACTCCACTTTCTCAACTTGTTGCCCAGCTACCATGAAACTGGAGGGATTTCCTGTGTTGATCTCCATCGACTTGGTCTTTCCGACATTGACTTTGAGACCTGCTGCCTTGGAACTTTCGGTGAGGTCGTCGAGTTTGCTCTGTATGTCCGGTTGTGTTTGGGCGAGCAAAACAATATCGTCAGCCAGGTCAAGGTCGTTCAGTTGCTCCATTGTTAAAGGATTCCACGGCAATCCTCGGTTCGGTGCACAGTCAATCGATCCAGTCAGAATCTCATCCATTACGATGAGGAAAAGTAGCGGTGATAAGATACATCCTTGTCTCACTCCAGCAGTTACCGGGATTGGTTCGGACAAGACACCATCGTGCAAGACCTTGCACGAAAATGCCTCGTATTGTGCTTCGATGAGATGGACTAGTTTCTCTGGGACCCCTCGTCGCCTTAGAGCCACCCAGATGTTTTCATGATTAAGTCGGTCGAATGCTTTTTCGAAATCAACGAACACCAGCAGAAGAGAGTCCTGGAATTCGTTGATTTGTTCCAGTATGATTCGTAGCGTTGTGATGTGGTCCACACATGATCGTCCGGATCGGAATCCAGCTTGTTGCCGTCGGAGTGTAGCGTCGATTTTCTCCTGGATCCTGTTCAGGATCACTTTGCAGAGTACTTTGAGGGTTGTACAGATCAACGTTATGCCTCGCCAGTTACCGCACTCTGTCAGGTCTCCTTTCTTCGGGACCTTTACGAGGATACCCTGCATCCAGTCGAAACATCGATATTTTGATATTGATGGGATTTATTTCCTAGTCTGAATTCTGCATTTTGAACCCAATATCAAATCCTTAATCTAAATTCGAGATAAGAAATCCTAAGAATTTGAAACCAAAAAGCGAAATTTGTATCAGAACTCTTAACCAGAAATCTTTTATTTGATTCTTAATTTATGGTTTTCAATATTATTTTTTTTTCAATTATTTATTCGTAATTGAACTTGTAAATTTAAACAACATTTTGAATGATGAAATTGTTTCACATTTTTCAAATCTGAACTTTCTTATGTTTCAACTTTGCATAAAAATTAAGGAACAAAATTTCAGATCCAAATCTTAAAAATGGTTTGAAATTTATTATATTTTCTTTTCATATTCCGAAATTATGAGTTTCGAATCTTAAAAATTCATCATATTTTAGATTGAAATGCATAACCAAGGTTCGAAGCAGGATTCTTTAACAAAGATGATGCAAACTGAAAATCAAGAACAATAAACTAGATACTTACTAAATATTTTTCCGCATGTATCTGGGCTGGGAAAATCCAGGCAATTTGTTTTCAAACCCTTGCGAAATGAGGACATATTGCTTCATATTTTTCCCAAAAATCTGGCCAATATCCATGCGAATTACAGAATTATTCCATTGAAATAAAAAAAAAAAAAACGTGGAAAACTGTTTTTGTTTAATTGAAACACTTCAATCGTTTCAGAATCATATTTTCCAAAAAATCGTTTATGTTTATATTGGCAAAATTTGTTTAAAACAAATTATTTGAACGCAAGATACATAATTTTGAATTACGTTTGATTTTGCAAATGAAGTGAGAAATTCTGGTCAGAATCCGGACAATCTGGTAAGCGTAGTCTAACTTCATTGGGATACAATATTTGGTACTGAATTACTACATATCAACAAGTGAGAAATTTTTTGAAAAACTGATGTAGAATTGTGGTCCTGGAATGAGATTTTGGGGTTTTGGAGTCGAGATTATTACATTAATGTTACTCATAAATCACTTAATTTGTTCATCAAAATATGATAAGAAATTTCAAATATAATGTTCAGCCAAAAAATTTCTCTTGGCATTTTTGGACCTTCATGGGGGGGGTTTAACCCCCAAAACCCCCCCCCGTTCCTACGGCCATGCTGGTAGCTATCGTGGATCCCTTTTGATCTTTTTTAGTATGGATAATAATGACTTTAGAAGGGGATCCGAATTTTAATTATCTCAGACTTTGTACGTACATTCCTTTAAATATTCATGGGAAGAAAAAACAAACTAACAATATACAAAAAAGAAACACTAAACAATAGATGCAATATTAATAATAATAATAATAATAATAATAACAAACACTGGCACAGTATCCGCACGCTTTCATGGAAGCAGCCAAGAAATTAGCAAAGGGTTTATAAAGAACTTCCTCTCCGTGAGATAATTTCTAAAATTACCTCCCTTTCTTCCCAGTTCGTACAAGTACAAATAACAACAGCATCATCAACCATCATCTTTCTAGCCAAAAGGTGCAGCCAGATGCTGTTTATTAATAAAATTTTCGCATCGTTCTTCGTCCGCCAAAGTGACAGGATACAAGTCTGATTTAGGACTTAAACGAAAATCTATTATTTTTAAATGATGATCGTACAGTTAAATCGATGATCCAACAATTACAGCGGCGAGTCAACGACTTGACCGATGCGATGATGAGTCAAGTTCATCGGAAAGAATCCATTCAGAGAGTAGCCACACACACGCCGTTTTGATTCAGCTGTGACTGCAAGAGACCTCAAGGCCGTTTTAACAAGCTAGGTAGTATTACAAAGAAAATAAACAGTCTCTCCCGCTCTTTATGGTCAACGTTTGATCCCATGACTTCCGCAAAATATATTCCATTGAAGATTCAATTTGGAAGAAGAAATTGTTTGGCCCACTTGTTGAGCCTGTGATTAATCACAATTTGTGTACAACAACAAACTACTCACCCTTCACATGCATCAGAATCATTTTCTTCTTCTCGTCCAGCGGTTTCAGCAGCAGTGGATCTCGTTTATCCTTGGGGATATTCATGTCCTCTAAAATCTCCAGGAACTTTTGGTTAACCTCGGCTTCGGGCATCCTCTTGAGGGCCAAACTCAGCTCGTCCAAGACGGCCATTTCCGCCTCGGTTCCCGACAATGGGCGGTTCCCATTGACACTTCCGCTGCCACCGTGGCTTCCGCCTGACCCATACCCTAATCCACTCGTTGACCCGTAGCCTCCTGTGCCACTACGGCTTGCTTTCTTGTGTGGCCGACTGAACAAAGTGTCCAGAAGGCCGCCCGATTTTGCACGGTCATGTTTCGACATTTTTTTAAATTTTATTTTCTTCTATCACTATCACAACACACCTATTTCTAGGCCAGAGCCACCAGCCACGGCCAACAAATATATAAAAAAAAGATGTTAGCCACCAAGTACCAGAACGCCACGATTAACTTCGGAAAATAAACTACGAAACTATAGGTTCGCGCTTGCACACTTCCGGTACCCAGTCACAATCCGTCGGGATGCTTCCACCACCCCGAGGGAGAAACTTTTCGTGATAGCAAAAGTTCGTAATCCAGCAGGCGATGACCATCAAACGTTGACATCATTTCACACTGCTGCTGGCTGATGATTCCGTCGCTGTCGTCGTCGCCAACTTTGCCACTTTTGACATTCTTTTTTCCTTGTCGTCTCTCTGACTTTGATTCCTTCGCTCTTTTTATTTCATTTGCGATGTCGTGCGATGGGGAGCGCTGGAAGAAACAAACACAAAAAAAAACAGGTTCGCACGATCCCTTACCGATGGAATTTATATTTCAATTCGCTCGCACTTGTGGCAGACGCAATTAAACTATAACGTACCGATTTTCTTACTTTACAATGATTGCTTGCGCTGAACTAACTAATGGTGGTCGACAAACTTTGCAGAACGGACGAATTTCGTTACGCGGGTGCTGTTGAATGTACTAACTTAACAGTAATTTGCAATTCGATGATGGTAACAGCGCAGTCTACGGATGCGATGATGCTTTGCTTTCTTAAATTTTTTTGAAAAACATTCCGCAGATTACGTCAACGCTAGGGTTGTACTCGAAGCTGTGCGTTCATTTTTGTTTTCGAATGTTCGAAAAACACTGACATACTTTGCTATGCATTTTGGAACGAAAATCCCTAGTAAATTACGGCGTATTCGTATTGTAATTTTCTCGAATAACTAGATTCGCTTGCACATTTTTCGCCTGTCAAAAATTTGTATAAAATGCTTTTCTCACCTTGTTTTGTATGTTCTTGATATATTTGTTTACATATGTTTGATGACAAATTTGCAATGTCACAAAGTTTGCTCCATGAAATGACAAATGTGCAATCTGCAAATTTGCAATGTCACAAAGTTTGCTCCATGAAATTCCGGCCGCGATATCAAACTGCATTCCTTGGCGTTACCCGATGTTATGCTGACTACCAAATAAGAATTCCAAACTATCATAAAAACCCCCTATTTCAAACGCAATATTTGATGATGTTAGAGTCAGTTTAACGAAAAAACGAAAGTAAATTCATACAATTTCAATTTTAACGCCATATTTATAAAACCAAACAAAAAAAGTAAAGTTTTTCAAAACCGTTAAATCAATATTCAAAATCTGGTGTTTTATATGTAATTTTTTTATTAAACCTATTCATAACTTTCACTTCCGACTTCGGTCCACACAATCCGCGAGCTCTAGTGGAAATCAATGTTGATCTGTATAGATGTGGTTACTCGAAGAGAACTACGGGAACCATATGCCTGAAGGCCATCAAGAAGACTCTAACACCGGCAGTCAGGTAACATTGCGGGGTACCCAAAAATCATGCTAGGATAAAGATTCTCCGTTTTTTCACCAACAGCTTTCCTGGAACCCAAATATGTTACTAAATAGTGGTTCCATAATTTAATTTAATGATACCCACTCAGCAATTTTAGCTTAAATATGAATAATTTATGCAATTTTTCTTCGTAAAATTTTCTGACTTCTCCTTAGCAGTTTGTTATTAAACCTGATAACTGTTTATTTTGCCACTGGTTACCATGATTGCCTAGGAATGTATTCAAGAGGCGTACAAATATGACGGTGAGAGAAAAAAGCGAAATTGTAGAGCGAAATTTGAGATTGCCGAAATTTTTGTGTGAAAACTCTAGCGCGAAAAGAAAATCGCAATATAGTTTGATTTTTTTTCTTCTATCGAATGAATATTTTTCAACATGCTGGTGTTCGTAAATTATAAACAATCGTATGCAAAAGCATTGAAAAGTCTAGCGTAACATTTAATAAGGGCGACACTAGAAGTTAGCTCGAAACGAGAAAATCGCGTTTGAAATTTCGGAACATCTAATCAAATCTTATTTTAAAAAAATACAAGTTTTTGTTCAAGAAAATCAAGAAATGTGCATTATATTAACTTATGTTTGTTGGTTATTAAAGCTTTGACTTTTTTCGAAAAATTTCGGATATTTGAGAGTTTCGCCCATTTTTTTGTTTTCAGTTCCAGTCACGCCTGCGAGTTTTGCCCGATTGAACGGCCCTTTTTGTTCTGGTTTAAAAGTTACGCCCTGGTCCACTCAGATACGCCTATTGGCCCTACCCGAATAGAAAAATTAATCCCATTTTGAATAGGAGTATCTCACGTTCCAACGAAAATGCATCATCGGGAAGTTCCACCCAATTGCACCCAAATTTCCCCCCAGATTGATCGTTAACTCGATTTATTTACATTCGGCAGTTTCGCCCTTATGAAAATTAATGATCTCTGTATAAAGAAAGATGAAGTTTCTTTGAGTTCCTATGTGTGGGTGTGTTCGGTTTTTGTGAAATTAATTTTGAGTTTCACCTGCCTATACTGCAAAATTTCCACACATGGGATAAGTGCATGATAAAACTAACCAAAATGCTAAAATATGATAAAATAACACAATAGACAAAAATAAACATTTTTTTCCCTTTGGTCCTCTTTAGATCATTTTTAAGGGGAAAGATCGAAGCTTTGAGCGCTTTCGGGTTACCTTAAACCAAATCCGTTTGATTATGCACAGATCAGGTTTTTGGGCCTATCAAAAAATGTTATTTTGTTGTTTTTTTTTCTTAATTTCGATAATTTTGCTCAAGCATCCATTTTTAGCTACTCATTTTTTTTATAAGATTTTGAAAAGAAAATGTGCTTCGGTGCATAAATCATAGGTTTTATAGCGAAACCAACCCTGCGCAAAAATAAACACGCTATAATTTCGAACATCATGTCGTCCAAAATGAACGCCGGAGCCATAAAGCGAAGTTCATCCGTAAGAATTGAGCACGACGGGTGATGTGCAGATAAGTGGGCTGATCAAATCTAGCATTTATCGTGTTTTATTAAAATAGTTGCATTGTACGTATTTCCAAACATTACTTTCAAGTGAAAAACATTTAAAAAATCTAATAAAAGTGCGCTATTTGTCAAATTTCAGTTCGAGCAAGAGGTTCGTGTTTTGCGTAACACCGAAACATGGCACAGAGTAAACTGAATGATTTGGCCGGAAAGTTCGGCAAGGGTGGGCCACCCGGATTGACCACCGGACTGAAGCTGTTGGCTGCCGTCGGAGCAGCTGCCTATGGCATCAACAACTCCATGTACACCGGTAAGTAGCTTTTATTCGGTAACATAAACCTGTTTTAGCTATTAGTACATAACCTCCAATTGGGAATGTTCTGATTGTTAAATAAAATATCAACAAGCGATTTCACAATTGAATAAAAGTTTGCAACATTTTAAAGTTCAACATATTTCGGTGCAAGAGTCATTACATGAACGAAAATTTCCATATTGTAGTTAGAAATATCAAATCGAAATATTACAATAAAATTGACGTTGTTACATAACGTCTGATAGGCATGGAACGCCGAATCACATTGCACAATGGGATAGAATGAAGAATCATCTTTACAATTGACTAGTAATGTTCATTTATGTAAACGATTTTATTTAAATTGACAGGCTTCCTGCCGTAAAATTGGAAGAAAGTAGTAGTTAAATTTAAAATTAATTGTTTTTTGTTTTATTATTCTGAAATGTTTACAAAACTTGATCGGGCCAAAATAGTATTTTGAAGTTGTATAACATCCCAATACGTTGAATTTAAGAGAAAAGGCTTCCGTAACTATTGAAAATTTTGCAAGAAAGTCTTTATCAATGTCGATATTTACAAAGAAAATGTTTAAAGTCTTTTTGATTGAATATTGTACATATTGTACAATCAGGATTTTGCTCTCCTATGTTGCATAAATAAAGGCGATAATAAAACAAACCGAATTACATATTTGGTTATAAATAACATCGCCTTAATTTATGCAATCCAATAAGGGATACAACATATGTAATTTTTTATGATTCAGTCGATATTTTTGTAGATAAAATTTTAACATGGGCTTGTACTCAAGCATTTAGAATTCTTACCAATAAAGAAAAACATAACGAAGTTTTGTAATGAAAACTCAGAACAAAGGTTTTTCATAATAATTCACAATTTAGGAATTTCAAACAGTAACGTAAAATCACATGACGATTTACACAGGAGCCATCATTTATGTAAATGTAAATAATTTAAATTCATTTTATGGTAAAGTACAATGGTACCATAGAATCCCGCTTATCCGAGCTCCGATTTCGCGCTTCCACGTCATCCGGGCCACCGGCTTCATACCTGAAGTAACCGGTTTATTTAAGGTTTTCCAGTTGATATCTCTTATCATTTTATAATACAACAGGGAAAAAGTATTAAAAGGGGATTTCTTGTAGAAATATTAAAACAGGTCCGGTTAGGTTGGTTGTCAGGTACAAAGAGACAGATTCCTTTATTCAACTCATTATACAGAACTTCGCCAGCGAAGTTCTTCTCTTCTCAAACATACAGAGTTCCCAGAATGGGATTTGCCTTAAGTGTCGAATGTCTATTTAGCGGATACTATAACTCCTCCATCCTTTAGTTAACAAAATAAAAAACTGCTCCTTTATCATATTTTTAGACTACGCGTTACAATATTTTTCGACTGTATTTTACAATACACATACATTTATTTTTATTTAAAATTCGGAACACGAAACCTATTGATAGGTATTAAACAAGCACTTTTTGCATACACATTTAAATTTTTCCTAGTTATCATGTACACTTAACACGTTTATATTTTCATTACACTTATTCTTCTTTATAAAGCCTTCGGTGAAACCGTAAAAATTTCCTTCCGAAATCACACCTTCATCTCCTCCTTCAAAAAAGTAAAAGGCGATCTTGCTACGAAGAAAAGAAAATAAATACTCAGAAAAAATCATCGGATTTCTCCAACAAAGGTTAGAAAAAATTCTCATCATCTATATATATAAAAATGAATTTCTGTCTGTCTGTCTGTCTGTCTGTCTGTCTGTCTGTCTGTCTGTTCCCTATAGACTCGGAAACTACTGAACCGATTTGCGTGAAACTTGGCAGGTGGGGGTATCGGAGGCCGGGGAAGGTTCCTATTATGGTTTGAGACCCCTCCCTCTCTCATCAAGGGGGGGAGGGGCCTCCAAAATAATAGACAATTTTTTGCATAACTCGAAAACCAATCAAGCAAATGGTATCAAATTTGGCATGGGGTGGTATTTGGGAACGGAGAATACTTCAATGAATATTAGGTACCCCTCCCTCCTCTCAGTGGGGTGATAGGAAGGGGGCAGGGGGGCTACCTTGCAATTTTTCATATAACTCGAAAATTATTCAAGATATTTGAACCAAAATTGGCATGAGAAGGTATTTTGATACGAAAAATATTTCAATGATTATTTGAGACCCTTCCCTTTTTGCAGTTGAAAGAGGGAGGGGCCTTTTGCATATTTTTTTACATAACTCAAAAACTTATAAAGCAAATGGAGCCAAATTTGGCATGGGAAGGTATTTGGATACGAAAAATATTTCTATGATTATTTGAGACCCCTCCTTCTTTCCAGTAGGGAGATATAAGGGGGGAGGGGCCCTCTTTTTAATTTTTACATAACTCAAATACTAATCAAACAAATGGAACCAAATTTGGCATGGGCGGATATTTGGGAACGTGACATGTTCTAAGGATTGTTTGAGACCCCTTCCTTCTTTCAGCGGGGAGAAAGGAAAGAGGGAGGGAAATTTCATACAACTTTTACTGCATAACTCAAGAACTACAACAGCAAATGGAACCAAATTTGTTATGGAACGATATTTGGGTACGAGAAATGCTTCTTTGAATATTTGATATCCCTCAATCCTTTAAAAAGGTGAATGAAAAGGGGGAGAAGAGGTCTCCCTTACAATTTTCAGTATAACTGGAGATTTGATCGAGCAAATTTGAACCGTATTTGGCATGTGAGGGTATTTGGATACGAGAAATGTTTCTATTTTAAATTGAAGCCCCACCTTTTTCAGCGGAAAGATATAAAGGGGAAAGGGGGGCTACCATACATTTCTTTTGCATAACTTGGGAATTAATAGAGCAAATAATATAAAATTTGGCATCAAAAATTTTTTGAGTACAAAAAATACTTTTATGAATATTTAGTTCTCACCGATCCATTCAATGGGGCGAATGGAAGGGGGTTGATAATTCCTTTCCAGTTTATGCATAACTCAAGAATTTACATCGCAAATAAAACCAAATTTGGCATGAGGTGGTATTTGGGAACTGGGAATATTTCAATGAATAATAGGTACCCCTTCCTTCATTCAGTTGGGGGATAGGAAGGGGGAGGGGGGCTACCTTACAATTTTTCTTATAACTCGAAAACTAATTAAGATTTTGGAACCAAATTTGGCATGGGAAGGTATCTTAACACGGAAAATATTTCTATGATTATTTGGGACCCCTCTCTCTTTGCAGTTGAAAGGGGGAGGGGCCTCTTTCATATTTTTTTACATAATTCAAAAACTAATAAAACAATTGGAACCAAATTTGGCCCGGGAAGGTATTTGAATACGAAAAATATTTCAATGATTATTTGAGACCCATCCCTCTTTCCAGTAGGGAGATATAAAGGGGGGTGGGGGCCACTTTTATATTTTTTTACATAACTCAAAAACTAATTAACCAAATGGAACCAATAGTGGCATGAGCAGGTATTTGCGAACTTGACATGTTCTAAGGATTGTTTTAGACCCCTTCCTTCTTCCAACGTGGAGAAAGGAAAGAGGTAGGGAAGTTTCATACAATTTTTTCTGTATAACTCAAGAACTACAACAGCAAATAGAACCAAATTTTGCATGGAACAATATATGTGTACAAGAAATGCTTCTTTGAATATTTGGTATCCCTCACTCCTTCTTAACCTTCCAAAGCCGTTCGCTAAAAATCCGTTTCGGGGAAATTTGAACTGTGGTTTGATTTCGTTCTCCTGGCTGCAAATGTTAACCGATTTTGATGATATTATATTCATTGTCTAGGTAATTTATTCTAATTACTCAACATTTCAAAATAAAGTTGATAAGTATTACCAGATTATCAGAAACTGGTCCAGAATGTAAAAAGTCCGAAAAATCTATTTGATTTTTAAAACACTCATAACTTTTGACAGCTTCTCTGTATTTAACTGTTTTATTAATGTTTGAAATCGTCAAGAATCCATCTATCCAACAATGTATAGATATGTTGGGGTCCAATGAAAGTGTTGACCGCTATGACTAATCTTACGGTAGAAAATAATCTTACTTTAAAAAAACGCCATCCAATTTTGGCTTTGCATAACTGTATTTCATTTCCCAATGAACCGATTTCCAAAACTCAAATTTTAATTTTTTGGCGTTGATTTGATCATTATTTTCATAGAACATACTTGGTCTGTCAAAATTACCAGTTCACCAGTATATTGGAATGATGATAAAGATGTTTGAAATGTGCGCTTCGGGTCATATTGACCCGAACGGCTTTGGAGGGTTAAAGGTGGATGAAAAGGGAGAGAAAAGATCTCCCTTACAATTTCCAGTATAACTGGAGAGCTGATCGAGCAAATTGAACCATATTTGGCATGTGAGGGTATTTGGATACGAGAAATGTTTCTATTATAAATTGAAGCCCAAACTTTTTTCAGCACAAAGATATAAAGATGGAAAGGGGGGGCTTCCATACAATTTTTTTGCATAACTCGAGAATTAATAGAGCAAATGAAATAAAATTTGGTATCCAAAAGCATTTGAGTTCAAAAAATACTTTTATGAATATTAAGTTTTCACCCCTCCATTCAATGGGGATTACGGAAGGGATGGTACTTCCTTTCAAGTTTATGCATAACTGAAGAATTTACAACGCAAATAAACCAAATTTGGCATGGGATCGTATTTGAATACGAGAAATTGTATTGTGTTGCAATCTGAAACTCCAGCTGCAGCTCTCATTTTATAGCGGTTGCTTATGAATTACGTTATAATTTGATTTAAAATAATGCAAATAAAACAATAGAAATTTGAATAAATTCTGAACATATCATTCGATTTTGAAAGGTGTAGCAAAGCACACCGGGTCAGCTAGTGAGAAATAAAAATCAACCTTTTATTTTTCAGAAAGAATCCATAACGTCTAGGCTCCACAGCAAACTGAGAAAATCTTTTTTTTTTTACTTTAGGGCAAAAAATAAGATTTTCATTGTAGTATACAAACAAAAAACAATCAATTTTGTTCCGGAGAAAAACTATGTCTTAAAGAAGGTTCTACAAGCTCGTTCAACCACTAGATACAAAAACCAAATAACTATCTAAACCAAATCTTTCAAGTTACTACACCAAATGATTATTATTTATTAATTTACTTATAGGTTATTTACGGCCATTTGCTAACAATCATCTGAATTTATTTCTCTGAAGATACTTAGAGACTTATTTCTGCTAATTTGCAAAAATTATTCATGTTATTCAAGAACTTTAAGTTCTACTCAGTCTCATACTACATACTACAAAATCATTATTATGCTGAAATAAATTAGTCTAACGACCAGCAAAAAACTTCCATTCAAACAAACACAACCATTTAAAATCAGAAAATATTGTTCAATGCAGTTTGAAAGAAAATTTTAAACAACCAAATTTTAATTTTGGTCAAGCAGTGAAAACAAAAATCAAATTGTTAATGACAAAATAACCTTTCATAGAACTACAACATTTATCTTTATTTTTTTAATAGATTTGTAAAACTTGTATTTCAAACACTATAAGATTATACCAATGTGTGTTAGAAAACATAATGAAAAATAGTGTTCTGATTTGTGTTTTTCATTTCTGTCGATGTAAGTTTGTTGTAAGTTCATGAACGATTTGAACTGCACTTCCATTTCTAATATTTCTGTTTCTCATATTTATCGTACAAAAAATTGACGAAAAGCTAAACTTATCGCGATATCTCAATAAAATCTAAAATAGGTTTTGGAAAAAATAATAGAAAATTAGGATGAATTTCAAAACAACTGATTGATAACAGAACAAATCAAAAGCACATAGTAGGCAAAATGCAATAATGCAAATTAAAAAAAAAGTTTTGTTCTGATGAAAATATAGCCAAAAAAATCACAAAAAGGAGAAAAAAACATACCTTGCTAAAATATGTTCTACCGGTGTTCATACTGCAAAAACTGGATACAAAAACACATCAGGCAAATGATGGTAAACAAAATTAACACCACCGGAAAATCTCCACAATACAGCAAACTTTTCCGTCGCAATCTATCCGCAACACAAGCAGCCCATCTCTAGTCAGACACAACCGATGCCAAACCCTGGTCCAGCAATAGCAGCACATCCTCGGAATGATTCACAAATCCACTTAAAAGTTTAACCTTTTCGAAAAAATCTAGGTTGCATCCATCGTGCTTCTGTTTTTCTAGGGCGCTCGACAACCAAATCAAAATCACACTGACATTTCTTCTCTGAGTGAAGTGAGGTCACTCACCGACAGTGTGTCCAGTCCAGGTTTTCATGATCGGAGAGAATTTTGTGAAAAGCATAAAAAAAGCTCTCACAAAACCAGATAGAAGCTGTCCAGGAAAAAAAATATTAGAAAATGAAAACTATAAATTGGCATAAAGCGGCATGATTCAGCCGAAAAAAATGCGTTTTCCAAAGTAAAAAATACACAATAAAATCTGCAAAAATTCATTGCTCATAAACAAATACTTAATCAACGCGGGATTGTTTGAAATAAAAACTACTTATGAAAAGCCGAAGCAACCATTATTAGTAACACTTTCAAATCCCGCAACAAAATTGTACCATACACACTCATTTGGCGCAACACCTTAAACTTGTAAAATTGACCCATTATTGCGAACAGCCGAGATCTGTCAAAAAAAGTGTCGTTTCCTCGAGTCAATTTTACACATTATTTAGAAAAGCTGGCTTACTAAATAAAGGGTAGTTTTTTAACTTGTCATTCAGAATATAGAACTCTTTCTGCCGTAACCGATCTCGTTCGACGATTCAATGAATCGGTTAATGCTGAAAGATCAGTTCAATAGATTGAGTTGATTGAATATTTTCCTATTCTATAACAGGAGCATGAAAATGATTCCTTGCCGAATACAGAAATTCAAAACTAACTGATTTGTTTTTATTATTTTCTTTCCATACTTCTGACATTTTAAGGGCTAACATCAAAGGGCTGACATCGCAGAGCGGGCTTCCAAAATAATGTGTAGATTTTACATGCTTACATTACTAATTTTCACCTCTGCTTTGACGTACCTGCTGTGTACACTATAAGGGGTACAAGGACTTTACATGAAAAAGGAGTTAACCCAGTCTTTTCCGATAACGGGTCAAAACTACACTATAAGGGGTTGCGCCAGATGAGTGTGTACTTACAATGCGGCATTAAAATATTGAAAATTAAAATTTTTACACTTGCCGCTCCCGTTCCAACCAAAAATCCTCCTCGTCGCCATTGAAGTAACCGGTTTATTTAAGGTTTTCCAGTTGATATCTCTTATCATTTTATAATACAACAGGGAAAAAGTATTAAAAGGGGATTTCTTGTAGAAATATTAAAACAGGTCCGGTTAGGTTGGTTGTCAGGTACAAAGAGACAGATTCCTTTATTCAACTCATTATACAGAACTTCGCCAGCGAAGTTCTTCTCTTCTCAAACATACAGAGTTCCCAGAATGGGATTTGCCTTAAGTGTCGAATGTCTATTTAGCGGATACTATAATACCGAATTCTCACTTTTATCGAACTTTGCGACCGGATGATATGCAAAATCGAAGGAACAATATTCTCCCTAGGATAAGCGAGGTTATCTTGTATCCTACTATTATTTTATAAAAATTCTTAAAAGTAATAGTATTCCCAGAAAAAGTTCTAAATTTTAAGAAAGGTAAACATGCTTCATTAACACTCTCATACGTTATTTATCTCGTTCCAGTTGAGGGTGGTCATCGGGCGATCATTTTCAATCGGATTGGCGGTATCGGCGACGATATCTTCAGCGAAGGTTTGCATTTCCGCATCCCCTGGTTCCAGTACCCGATCATCTACGATATCCGGTCCCGGCCCAGGAAGATTTCCTCCCCGACCGGTTCGAAGGATTTGCAGATGATTAACATCTCGCTTCGAGTGCTTTCGCGACCTGATGCCAACCGTTTGCCTATCATGTACAAGCAGCTGGGTCTGGACTACGACGAAAAGGTGCTGCCATCGATTTGTAACGAAGTGCTTAAGAGTGTGGTTGCCAAGTTCAACGCCTCGCAACTGATCACCCAGCGTCAGCAGGTTTCGCTGCTGATCCGTAGGGAACTTGTCGAACGGGCAAAGGACTTCAACATCATCTTGGACGATGTGTCATTGACTGAGCTTAGCTTCGGCAAGGAATATACGGCTGCGGTCGAAAGCAAACAGGTTGCCCAACAGGAAGCCCAGCGAGCGGCTTTCCTCGTTGAACGCGCCATTCAGGAACGACAGCAAAAGATTGTCCAAGCCGAGGGTGAAGCCGAGGCCGCGAAAATGTTGGGTGTTGCTTGTAGTCAAAATCCAGGCTACCTGAAGTTGCGAAAAATTCGGGCTGCCCAAAATATCGCTCGGACGGTAAGTTGTTTTGATCGAGTTGGAGAGAAAGTGCCAAGTTTTTAACAATTTAATTTTATTCCTCAGATTGCCAACTCTCAGAACCGTGTCTACCTCTCTGCCAACAGTTTGATGTTGAACATCTCTGATGCCGAATTTGACGACATGTCCAAGAGAGTCTCAAGTAAGAAAAATTAAATTGTTTTCATTCTGATAATTTCATTTCTAATCAACACATTGAGATAGTACCTATTTTAAAAACAAAGTTAGTAACTATTAACATTTCATGTAACAAAAAAATATCCATTTTAATTTTTCTGTCCAAATTTTCCATAAGATTTTTTTGGAAACCATAGAAAAAATGCTGCACAGCAGCGCCGAATTGGAATAATCATGGATAAAATTTGTCTTTGGATTCCATCAATTCGCTGTGATCATCGTTTGGGTTGTTGAAGTTCTGTTTAAGACAGGTTTTTTTTATAAAACTTCAAATGTAATAAGATTCAGTCACAGGTCAATAATTTTGTTCTAGAGCTAGATTCGTTGAAATTATCTTTTATCAGTTCTTTGATAAAAAACAAATAAAGACTAACATGAATCTGCAACTCTTCGTCTGTTCCTTTTTTTCTGCTGACAAACCTTTTTTCAATGAAGATCATAACAGTTCAGAAATTGATGAGTTGGATTTATAAAATCCTTAAATGGTATGTAACAATTTTTATTCATTGAAGCTTTTTGCTTATCCACAAATTTGAGTTTCATATTCCAGCCTGAAAACTTTCTTTATCTATTGTGTTATATATGAAATCAGCTCGCATTCGCAATGCCACACTAATCGATTCAAACTTCCATCAATGTTTCATTTTTTTTCTTCCTCTCTTCTTAAGACAAAAAATAAATTGGTAATCACTACTGCCCATCTACTGCGATCACTGCTTGCTGGAGGAGAAACCCAACCGTTAATCGAAGTTTTCTGTGGACCGGAATCCGGAAACGCCAATTGAAATTCGACTGAATCATTGCGAATGTGCGTCCTGTTTCCAAACGTGCAGGAAGAAATTGTAGCTTTATGGGCTGTACATCATAGTATCATAGTCAAGAGCAGATTCAACGTTACACATCCCTGCATTTAGTAGCTAAGCAAGTTAAAAATTCCACAATAATAAACTTCCCTTCTTTTAAGTTTGGTTAATTCCCAATTCATCGCGCTGGTGCTCATCTGGATCAGCAAATGTTTTCTTTGGTTAACAAAAGAATCGACTTCATTAATTCGCAACAGCTTTTCAACCCATGTTGGCATTGATTGATGTTTGTTTTTGTTATGTTTCATTTTATTGCGGTTTCTTTGACAAACACCAAAACTTACCCGATCCAGACGAGGGCCAGAGCGGTCGAAGCGTACGTTTAGTTCAAATTCCGAAATCCTCCCTCAACGAAGGCTACGAAACTCCTGACGAACCTGACACCAGTCTGATTAAGGTTATTGCCGAGGAAACGGCTGGGCGCATTAAGGGCATTTGAAAAAAAAAATTGTTTGATGAAAACCTTTGCCTTTACTATTAA
This sequence comes from Uranotaenia lowii, assembly GCF_029784155.1. Lineage (NCBI taxonomy): Eukaryota > Metazoa > Arthropoda > Insecta > Diptera > Culicidae > Uranotaenia > Uranotaenia lowii. The sequence goes on along the minus strand of NC_073692.1, from coordinate 154,900,485 downwards.
CGATTTGTTATATTTAGTATTCCGATTTTATTATGTCTTATATTGCATATAGATTTACGTCTCCATTTTGCTAATAAAAGTAAAGTTATGATATGAAAAAAAGTTAATCACCGACATCCTTTGTCAATAATATAAAATAGTATGTGGCGTCTTGAATTCTGGTAAAAGAAAGATTTTTAGTTAGTAAAGAAAATAATCCCTCGAGAACAGAAAATAAGTAAAGAAAATCGGCATCGGTCTTAGCCGGATTCAGCGTAACTTCAAGCAAAGATCTCATAGTATCAAGATAGTCGGGCTGTTTTTCTCTCGAACAAATCGTTGGTGACGAACAATAGTTCGAATAGTGTTGTGATCCGTATAAGAAAGAACAACGCAATGGATTGACAACTGGAGCTTTTATTTGGGTACTGAACTGAACAGTTTGGAGGTTTGATAAGAACTAACTTAGTAGAGGGAAGCTTGAAAAAATTACAGCTCGATTGCCCGATTGCTTAGATTCAACACCCCCTCTCAAGAGGTCAATCCCAAGGATTTGAGGGAACCGGCCGATATCTTAAGTCTTCGAAAATACACTCTTTTGATTTTCTCCTTCCAGCACCGGAAGAACAGCTTTCCTTCAAAAATGGATTTCCGGGGGTCTTCGGGTATTGACATAAAAAAACTGTTGATTGAAGATCCTGAACAGAAACGCCGATCCATCATCGAATAGATGGAAACTGGAACCATCATGTCCAACCAGAACAACAAGAGTGTGACCAGCTTGTTGATCAGCTGCATGCGGGAAACCAACATGGGACGAAATTGTTTCACCTTCCTTGGACACGACATCAGCTGCCATACGTTGGTTCCCATCGATGTGATTCGATCCTTTACCATTTGAAACGACATCTGGGAGTGGACTTCGGTTTCACCATTCCTCGTCGGTTCATCTGAGAGAAAAGTACTACCGGTAGTTGCCTGGTTACTAACATAATAATCGGTAAACTTACCGGGGAGCGAGCGCTCCCTTTCGCTGTGCCTCGCCGATCGTTGTCCCAGGGACTCGTGGCGTTCTAGGTGCGAGGGGAGCGCAGGAGATTCATCGATGATTTCCACTCGAACTTGTTCAAAGTTCTCGCCAACATTAATTTCGTCATCTTCTACAGGTATCCATTCGGAACAAGCTTCAATTTCTTCGTGCCAATCAACTATGGGCGAGTCGATTTCACCAGTTTCCCCCTCTGGCTCGTACGTAGTTGGAACAATCATTCGGTATTCAACCAACTGTTGGATGTTTCCGAGGTGGGGATCCGCTTGACACAAATTTGCCACTGCTACATCCGCATCGATTTCCATCTCATAAAGATTTTCCTTCCAAAATGCCGTTGCCACGACTACGTTGTGCTTCTGCAACACTGCTTTATTATCGCAGAAAGTAACGGTAATCCCTGCTCTGGCCAACTTCTTAACGGACAAAAGATTTTCACGGAGCTCCGGAACGTAGAGCACATCACGAATTTCAACTTCGACACCTTTGTTGCTTTGGCCTTCGATGGTTCCTTTTAATTTCGATATCAGAAACTGTCCATTTTTGGCGACGTTGATTTGGACAGGATCCACGAGGCTGCTTGTCGACTTGAACCATCTGCAATCGTTGATGAAATGGTCACTCGATCCTGAATCGAGTTTGAATATTAACCGTTTTCCATTCGATCTGCTCCTCCGAGCCATAAAACTAATGGCTTTGGAGCATTCAGCTACTGTAATTGCTTCCTTGGCCTGGCAATCTTTATACAGGTGGCCCTTCTTTCCGCATTTGTAGCAGGTTCTGTTGAAAATCGATTTCGGCTTGGTTTTAAAATTCAACCGGTTTCCGGAAAACGCAGTTAAATTTTCCTCGATGGTTGTTTGGAGACGTGTTTTTTCCTTCACTTCCTGTCCTAGTAACCGTTGCTTAGCTACCTCCAGCGTTAGTTGGTCGTCATCGAGATTTTCCAACGCTGTCACCAACGGATCATATGTCTCCGGAAGGGTACCAAAGAGCATGATTACCTTATCTGCTTCGGTCAACGTTCCTCCGGCCACTTGCAATTGCCGGACCAGATCCTCATACGCCACCAGATGTGAGCGCATGGAATCACCTTCTCGCAACTTGAGGCTTCCGATCTGCTTCCTGACAAGGTTCTGTGTGGCCAGGGACTTTTTCGCGAAAGTGTTTTCCAGTCCCTGCCACATTGTTCTCGCCGTCCGTTTCTCCCGAACGATTTCTAGACAATCGTCCCCCAGAAATCCAATGATGAAGCTTCTTGCCTTCCGGTCCTCCTGTGCAAATCTCCTTGCCTCTGCCAGTTCCGCTGGTGCTTCTAGCTCCAACACGTGGTCGACGCCCATCGCTTCAAGAAAGGCTCGAACACGAAAACTCCAGTTATGAAATCCGGGACCTCCGGTATATTGGGGAATACCGTGAGCCGGATTGTTCTGGGTGCCCATAACCTGTTGTGATCCGTATAAGAAAGAACAACGCAATGGATTGACAACTGGAGCTTTTATTTGGGTACTGAACTGAACAGTTTGGAGGTTTGATAAGAACTAACTTAGTAGAGGGAAGCTTGAAAAAAATACAGCTCGATTGCCCGATTGCTTAGATTCAACAAATAGAATATAAAACGACACTTCACTCACACCATGATTTTTTTTTATATTAGGCCCTATTACATAAGACGAATCACGAGTCATTTTACTCGAGTGAGCCATTTTGAGTCGAGTCGAATTTCAGTCGAGTAGCTCGACTGAGTCGACTGCTTGAAAGTTCGTGACTCGGCTTTTTCACTCGACTATACCGTAATATGACATTTCGCTCGACTCGAAAGTGACTGGAGTAGAGTAGAGTAACTCGACTCGTCTTATGTAATAGGGCCCATTGTTTACAGTCTTGTAAATGGCTCTGGTGCACGAGTGTGCGTGAAAATTGGTTAAACTCAGAGGACTGAACTCACTGAACCAGCTGCCAAATCGCATACAAATGCACCGTACCAAATTTTTGATACCAGAACGTCAGTGTGGTTCCCGATATTAAACACTTCACCCCATAAAAGATTCGAAATAGGGTAACATTTTGGTTGCCAAACGCATCTGTTGTTGTCATACTGCAGATTTAGAATCAATTTTAACAAAGATTATGCTGAAAACTGCATTTTGTGCCCAACCATAATTTATTAATGTTACCAAAGATCCCTTTGATTGACATTCCCGAGCCGCAGATATCATTTTAAGGATTATTAAAAAATTGCCTCTGGTTGAAATTTTAGCAAAGAGGACGCCATGTTGCCCCTATACGTGTTTCGCTCGTTTCATTTGTCTTCTTCCTGCGGGTTTCTTGACTGAAAACTTGGTACGGGAATTTTTGTTTTCTTCAGCCCCTTGGTTAAACTAGAGGTTGAACCCCAATCCGTAAACCTTTAGTTGGTGGTAGTGCAATGTCGCCATAATTTCAGGGAAGCCGATAGGGTTTGCTTCCAGGCTTATTGCTTTCGACAATGTGAACATTGACATTGCCATCGGAAGCTCCGACGTTTAGGAACGGTGATTGCAAAGTTCCTAACTGGACATAAATTGACAGTTCGTACGGCTGACTGATTCACCAACCAGTTCTCAGCTTACTTCGGCGTGCTCCAGGGAAGTCAGCTAGGACCAATTATATTCCTGTTATATTTCCACGGCGTACTGCTGCTTCTCAATAATGGTCTAAAATTAGAGTTAATATGCCGACGACGTCTATCAATGGCCACCAAGATGTAAACTTCCTGTTCAGGATCGCCCCTGATGGCTTGGATCGATAGCATCAGATATTCCGAGAATAAATAAAACCGTACTCATTTCGAAACATTACAAAACATAGTGGACTGTATTATAACTTCAAACAACTTAGACTTACACATATTAGAGTGAAAATGTGGAATGGTGCCCAAAAAAAAATTTCATCACTTTGAGCGGATTTTCCGTTAGTTTAAAGTAGCCTGATTTTGCCTGATTTTTATTTCACCAGTTCCCTGATTTTGGAAAAAAAATATGAGCAACCCTGGGCTGGACCCTTCGAAAAACCCGAGGCTCGAGGAAAACCGATGATATTTTGGCGCGCAACCGTGAATGCTAGCAGCATGGTGATGCTGCTACTGAGCCTTTTCTGGTATTAGGGTGGCTCAATGGAGCTCGTTAGATCCAGAACACTTCCTACAGAACTACTTCGCCTCCTGGTGTGATGCCAATCGCCTACCCTTGTAACCTTGTTACCGTAGTAAATTCAATATTACTACGAATTCGTTATTTCGTTGGAAACGTGCAATCTTCCAAATTGAACACGTCAATTTACTTGGTGTGATGCGGCTGGATTTCAAAACTCATGTCGACAAAGCCTCCAAAAGCCTGGGTCAAGACAGCCATCAACAGCGTTGCGAATCGGGCATGTGGACCGAACTCGACGGAACGACTGGTTCGACGAGAAGTTTAAGAGAGTGATGAACGAAAGAACGCCGCGCGGTCGGCAGTTGTGAAAAGAAGCACCCGTCTAAATGTGGAAAATCACCTACAGCGAATGAAGCAGGGAGTCCGAATTTTTCAGGAGAAAAAGCGTCGTCTGGAGGAGGGGGAGCTCGAGAAGCTGGAACAGCTACTTCGTTCCCAATAAACACGAAAGTTCTATCAGAGGTTCAACGTACCCCACAAAGGCTTCGTGCTGCAAGCCGAAATGTGCCGGGATAAGGACGGAGGAATCCTGACGGACAATCGTGTTGTGATCAAAAGGTGGATACACCTGAACGGCACAAATGCAGGAGACCACAACGGTGGGGAAAGCACATTGCCGGCGCGCGGCGTAGAAAATGACATATAGAAGCCTTTTTTATGGGAATTGAACACCTCGATCATTCTTCCCAAAAACATAGAGGGGCCACTCCAAACGATGAGTGCAGTAATGGAAGCCATTCTTCAGCTGAATCTCCAGTAGGTATGTGGTAGTTGTGAATCAGACGTGAAAGATTCCTTCCATCGTTACATAGTCCCTCATTTGCCAGATTACGTACTCTGGGATTTTACGCTGTGAGCAAGTCTGATTTTAAGAAATTAAACTTAAAATACATATCTAATATCATTCCTTACCGAATGTAGACAAGAGCTTTAAGGCTAAAATCCCTAAGAGCAATTTCACTCGTTTTTTTCGTAGGTGATGAAAAGAATTAGATAAACATGAGGTATCAAAGAACGAAATAACATAAGCCGTAAATATCATGAATTTTTCGAAAAAGATACAACGACTCACCGGCAGGACTTGAACCTGCAATCTCCGCTCCGCAGGTTCAAGTCCTGCCGGTGAGACGTGGTATGCTTTTCGAAAAATTTATGATACTTAAGGCTTATGTTTTTTCGTTCTTTGATTCCTCATGTTTCTCTAATTCTTTCTGTCGTGTATGGGGGTTAATTCTACCAGATAAGAGCGCGAACTGGTAATTGCTGAATTTGGTGCAGTGCGAAATTGTCAAAACCATCCACGTCATTTCTTCCCTCCTCGAGAAACAAGCTGTGGACACCGGAATTCGCCGATTTGCTTGGAATTCTGGAACAGTAGTCGGCATTCGTGTTTTGACTTGTTGGCTTGTAGACTACATCAAAGTTGAAATGCGCTAGATAGTCCGCATAATTAGCCTTTCGGCTAATGCACAGTGTAGACAGGGATTTTTCCGGGTGAAGGATTTGAGTTAATGGCTTTTGATCCGTAATTAAGGTAAACTTACGTGCGTAGAGGTAATAGAAGAACTTTTTCACTGCGCATACGATAGCAAGGGCTTCATTATCGATTTGCGGATATCGTTGCTTAGTACTGGACATGGTACAACTAGCGTTAGCAATCGAGCGTTCAGTTCCGTTGCTAAGTCGGTGAGAAAGTACAGCTCCGAGGCCCGTTTTGCTAGCATCAGTTGCTAGAATCAGCGGAAGGGTAGGATCGTACTGTATGAGTACTTGGGGTGATATCAAAACTTGTTTCAAATCTTGGTAAGCCTCATTAGCTTCAGATGTCCATTCAAATGATTCTGTAAGTAACATTTCACGTAAGCTCTTGGCTCGCACTGAAAGATTAGGTATAAATGCACTGTAGTAGGTTGCCTTACCCAGAAAAAGCTGCAGTTCTTCCGGTGTTGTCGGACGTGGTGCATCACGAATCGCTTCAATGTGCTTTTCGGATTTGTGTAGACCGTGGCGATCAATTCGGTGGCCCAGGCACTCGAGGGATGGCGTAGCAAAGATGCATTTTTTTCCGGTTGAGCCGTAGGCCGTGTTGCTTAATCCTGTCCATGGTTGTAGTAAGAGCCAGCATGAGCTCCTCGAAGTCTTTGGCAAAGACGATAATGTCATCGTAGAAATTGACCACATGATCCAAACCTTGAAGAACAGCCTCCATGCGTCGCTGCCAAATAGCGGGTATATTTGCTGCTCCGTATACAGCTCTTGTTGGTCGGATAAGCCCATGCGTCGGAGTGTTGAGGGTTAGCACATGACAAAACTCGTCGTCAATTGGCAGGTGCGTGTATGCATCAGTTATGTCCAAATGACAAAATAATGCAGCTCCTTTCATTTAGTTGAAAATTGTTTCGATTTTGGGTATGGGATGTTCGTCAATAATCATTTTTGGGTTAACTGTTGGTTTATAGTTACCTGTGATCCGCATACCTCCATTCTTCTTCATGACGATATGCGTCGGCGACGCCCACCCGGAGTAATCAAATTTTTTGGTAGAACCCTGAGGCAACCTTCTTTTCTATCTCCGCAGCGTATCGGTCGCGTAGAGCAAGAGGAACTTCCCGTGCTCTGGCGAACAATGGAGATGCTTCTGGTTTGAGGTGAACCTTTGCTGATGGACCTTCGAGCTTTCCCGGAACCTCACTGAAGATATTTTCAAAATTTTCAAGAAGTTTCGATAGTTTGGCTGCTTGATCTGTGCTAATGCTAGTGACACTGTTGATGCACGAATTAGAAGAGAACATTTCATTCCAGTCAATCTGGTTGGTGAAATGAGTTATCCACTCTCGCCCGAAGAGAGCTTCCGAAGTACCAGATACCACATATAAGTTCAATCTGCGCGTTGTAGATCCCATGGATACGTTCACAGGAAGACGACCAAGACAATTGATGCGATGACCTGTATAGCTGGAGAATCGTCTATCCGTTGGTAATAATTTAAATTTCGGCTTAGTTTTTCGTAATTCGATTTCTCCAACAAGTCCACACGGTGCCCCTGTATCTAATTCCATTTCTAGAGGATTACCATCGATTTTTACATTAATCATCTTTTTCCCCATGGCCGGGATTTGATGAACTTGATTGAAGGACTGTACAAAATCAACTTCGGATGAAGGCATCTCATGCAATTCAACCTGGTCGGCAGATGAATTTCGTAAATTTGATTTTAACGAGCGGCAAGTTTTAGCGATATGCCCTCTCTTGTTGCAGTTCCGGCATTGTTCGTCGCGGAAACGACATTGGCTTCGAAGATGCTGACCTCCGCAACCGTAACAGGAACTGGATCCAGCAGCATTATTCGAAGGGCTTTCACTCGGCTTCCGCGGTGGTGATCGGTGTAGTGATTTTGGGAACTTTTTCGTCTTCGGCTTCTCGTAGCCGAGCTTGTTAGTTGATTCCGGATCTGGGGACGGAGTATTGGTGGTGTTGCTGATTTCTCGTGTTGTGTTTCTTGTTGCTTCCAGTGAGTGAGCGATCTCGTACGCAGCACTGAATGTTTCCGGCTTCTTAGCGATGATCTCGTCACAGATATCTCGCGCTTCCAGACCATGCAATAATTGTTCGATAAGCATTCGGTCCAGAAACTCTTCGTATTCACAGTAAGCAGCTCCCTGCTCCAGTCGTAGGGCGAATTGGGCAACGGACTCACCGGGTTGTTGAATAATTTGTCGGAATTTGACGCTCTCCACGAACTTATTCCTTTTTCGATCGAAGTGGTTTGACAGTGTGGTCCGTAATTCCTCAAAGGGTATTCCGCAGGTTGCCGGGGAGTGACGAGGAACTTTAAAGCATTGTTAAGTTCTGTCCCCATGTGTACCCGGGCGAAATTAGCATACTGTGCTTCAGGAATATGGCTTAACTGCAGCGCCCACTCGAATCGGCTGAAGTAATCAGTAACGGATGTCCCGTCTGTTGAGCGGAACTCGGACATGGTGAACGAAGGAACTCTTGGCGTTGGAACGGCAGCTTCCCCGGCCCCGGCCGGAAGATGTTGGTCGGCTTGCGATTGCTGAACAGCGTTCCCAATGGATGCTTTAAGGGCCTGTGCGATCATTGAGGACAGCGCCTCCATGAAATCTGGATCATTCATCATCAGCGAAGTGCAGAAGAAGGTTTTCGTAACCTCACTTTTTCGGTGCGGATGATTTTTCTAATAATCCCACTTCTGACACCAGTTGTCGTGTATGGGGTTTAATTCTACCGGATAAGAGCGCGAACTGGTAATTGCTGAATTTGGTGCAGTGCGAAATTGTCAAAACCATCCACGTCATTTTTTTTTACTTTTCTGTTACTTTTTATTCTGCTCTTATTTGACTTCCTTCCACACTCAGAAAAATCCATACTTCCAAACCAGACTGCATACATAACACTTTCCATCACCAAAATGTGATTATTTTCAGGTACAAAGATGTACCAAGCGATTTCATAACATCAGTATTGAAGTTCACTCGTGTTGGGAAAAAGTGGTAGAAATTTAGACACCTGTAGCACATTCTGAAAACCTGAAGTCAGACACAATCTATTCATCCACTTCAAAGCCGGTATGTGACGAGCTATGGAAAATCATGGACGAAAATGGCTTTTCCGGAAAGGCCAACAGACTGATGGTCAATCATGATGCATGATGTTCAACGTGGCGCTAGAAGGTGTTATTCGACGACCGGTCGGCGAAATGCGAGGCACAGATCCATTCAACTTATCTGCTTTGGCGACGACATTTATATAGTCGGGAGATTATCTGTGACAGTGGATAAGATCTACCGCAAACTGAAAAGCGAAGCAGGAAGGGGTGATGATAACTTTGTCCTAGACGTAGATACATATATGCAGTAGATAGTCAAAGACTTTGTCTATCTCGGCTCACAGATGACCGCAGACAAGGACACCAACAGCTGTGAGATCCGGTGGCAAAGGAACAGTGGAAGTCGTGACCTGTACATGACGCTCATTAGACCATTGTTCTCTACGGGCACGAGACGTGGATATTACTCCATGAGAACCAGCGCACACTCGGAGTATTCGAGTGACGAGTGTTAAGAACCATATATGGCGGCGTGCAGGAGAACGGAGTGTGGAAGCAAACGATGAACCATGAGCTCGTGCGACTCTACGGCGAACACTGTCTATAGAAGGTGGCGAAAGCTGGACCGATACGCTGGGCAGGACTAGAATGTCGGACAGCTGTCCTGCAAAACAGGTGCTCGCTGCTAATCCGGTAGGCAACAGAATCACGGGGGTGCCACGAGCGAGGTCGTTAAATAAAATGGAGTGTTATCTGGCGAATGTGGGATGCCCGAAAAATTAAAGAACGGTTGACATGGACCGAGTTATTTGGAGGAATTATGTTCATCAAGTTATGTCTGTTGTAATCGATTAAGAAGCTTTTAGATAATTATAGTCAATCCCCTTCAGGGAACACAGTCGATAAGAGAGCAAAGACTTTGTAACAAGTGCTCGGTTAGTGATGTCAGTGTTTGTTGGAATTGCTTTACTTTAAATGTGCCAAGAAGATTCTTTGCTTGTGGAGAAGCTGACCTACGTCGAAGTTCGCCCAAAACCCCTAGGCACCAACCTGACAGCAGAGCTCAACGTCATGCTTCGTAACCTCACAACCAGATGGCGGTTGTGTAAGGCGGCGAAAAGGCGAAGCGAATTGAGGATCGAAATGGAGCGAAAGAACGGTGACGTCTAAGAGCTTTCTACGCGGCTACGGTGTCAAAGACCTGCCGAAAATCGGCCATTTTCACTACCATCGACTAGAACAGCACATCGTAGACAGCGTGCCGAAAAAAGTGTCTAGTAGTGAAGAATAAAATTCTGGAATACACCGATTATCAGGATATCCAGGTAAACACGAACCTCTACCCCGTAACCGCAGTGACCACCGTTCTTCAACGCCAACCTAAAACCCCATTTCGATTTATCCAGGACCCCGGGGTTTTACCTTGAATCGAAGGTGTGCTCCCCGCTCCGAGGCTTGGCCTAGACTCAGCCATTACGACTGAGCCCAGGTCCCACTCGTACCAAAGGGCCCGTTTCGAATAAGAAAACGACGCAACGGTCCGTCAACATACCGAGCGTCGTGTGCCCAGTCGTCGTAGCTTGCAATCGGAGCTGCGATTGCCGCCTAGTCTGTAGACCGGAGCATCGACCGACAATCGCCTTAGAGTTGTATTGGGGAACCGCCGACCGACAGCCAATCCTGGGCTGTATAGTGCAACTCCTGCAACCTGCCCGATCACCGAGCCACGTCGCGGACGCGGAAGGGCTACGAGCAGGCGACCGGTTCAGTGAAGAAGGTGCTCTCGCAACAGCATAACCCAAGTAACACCAATTGTTTTTTAAGACTCTTCAAGTCTGTTATAAAACCTAAACATGGTCTAGTAGCCTGCTATAAAACTTTGAATGCCTCTTGGGAAGCCAGTAATTCCGAGTTACGAGGTAGGAAGTAGCTATAAGGGGTGGGACGCAGTCCCCAGTGTACACGACCCAAGACCAACTTGAATAAACGTGGGAGGTTTCAAAATAATCAAAGTGTTTTCTTCGCTAGCCGAATCGTCTGTAGCTTAAGCCGACCCTGAGGCATACACACAAAATTTTCGAGGCCGAAAATTAGCAAAATTTTGCTCAAATTTGACCAGCTAGAAACTTAGCAATCATTTTAGCAAATTTTTCGAACTAAAATTTTAGCAAACGAGAGAAAAATTTAGCCGCCGCAGTTTTTGCTCACTTCTTTTAGCAAAAAACCGGTAGAAAAGATCCTATTGGATTTGAAATTCAATATTTATTCTTTTTCCAGGAAATTTGGGGGAAATATCTGCTTATACAATAGAATACAAAATTTTTTTCACATAATTTATTTGACACTTTTTTTCAAATTTCAATTAACACTTCCTGCACTTGAAAAAAAAAACCGCACTTGTCCGCGGTAACTGACCATCCGCCAAGCGGAAAACCGATGCGGCCAGATCAGTTTCCTTTTTGTCGATCATCCTGATGGCAATGATGTCTGTTGTCACCGGCAGCCGCAACCTGTAGAAAAAAACAAAGAATTTTTGAAATTTAAAACCGGATTTCCATTGGCCAAATCTGCTATTACCTGTCCGTTCCCGGTGTGAATTTATTCACCATCTCCATCACATGCAGCAAGTTGACCTGGCTTCCATTCCGTCGTTGTCAGCCTAGTCTCCGCAGGTTCTGCCAGCATCTAATTTTCTCAACCGCACTGATTCGCGTCGAACTATTTTTTTCTCGAAACCGGCGGCTGCTGTCTGAACGAAGCGGCTAGCTAGGCTGCTTTTTTACCAAAATCAAGCAAAATAATAACTTTGCTATCGCGTTAGTAAAACAACTCTTTTTGCTAATCGAAAGTAACACAGTATTTTTGCTAAGTGGAGCCTTGAAAGTTTTGTGTGTAGAGGGGGAAAATCTCATACCGTCAAACGGGGCATCATGCAACAGCGGGGTTCGATGCAACATTTATATAACACTACATTGAATCAATTTTTAATTTAATGTATTGTAATAAATTTATCTTTTAACGATAACAAAATGATGGTGACATAATTTCTCGCATCTTAAGCTAGTTGTCTTAAGTTTTTTATTTTTATGTAAAATTTGAAAAATCGAGCAATAAATGTACAAATTTTAACATTTTTTGATGCCGAAAAAAACTTTACCCAGTATGAGGGATCGGCTTGATAAAATTACCTACAAACTTTTTACAGGTTTTCTCATGTTATACCAACATTGTTGGTGTAAAAATATTTTTCAAACAATTACCCAATTTTTTTAAATGATTATTTTTAAAATTCAGTTAGGTGTCTGGGGTTAAATGCAACAAAATGCAAATCAAAGAAATACCTTGTAAATCTCGTTTCCATGTGCTGGAATATGAATGTTTTGCATCACGCGTTTGTAAACATTTCAATTTCATTCATCCAAACATTTATTTTTATGATTCCAGCTTGTAGATTTTTTCGTAGTATTATTTAACCCCTAAACGTATGCAGCATCCTTATTTTCATAAAAAAATTGAAAATTTGTTTTTACAGACCCAAAAACTACTGCAATTGATGTTGTCATGCGTAATGGTCTTTAAAGCATCGCAAATATATTAAAAACTATGAATTTTCGTTCGTGTTCATAAGATTTTTCATTAATAACAAAGTTTGTTGCAAGTTACCCCATTTTCTAAGGAGTGTGAAAATCGCATGTTTTTAGAAAATTAAAAATAACTGAAGAAACCAAAAATTTTTTTAACTACGCCAATTTGATACCCCAGCATCCTTAAAACTTTTGATGCATAAAGGATACGATTAACTGTAAACATAAGTTTTTTAGAAGCCATTGAAGTTGAAAATTGTTGCATGTTGCCCCAGTTGACGGTACCGTATTTTTTTTCACCTGGAGGCAAACTAGAGGCAACCTAGGTTCGCTCTAACTGCTGTCATCGTGCTCATTTATTGCTCAAGAGGCAACCTAGGTTCGCTCGAAAAACGGACGGAGTCGCCCTGAGAAGAAAGTCAGTTTTGCGAGAAGTTCACCAATACTCTCAACGTTGTTGTCAAAACATTAAACAGCTGTTTTTGGCTGAAAGTAAAACAGTTGAAATAATGAACGGGAAAATGATTATTGCCGCGATTTTGAGCCTCTCAGCCAAGCAAAATCGTACTATCTGCTGTCCAGTGCAATCCGGACACGAAAAAAGGCAATCCGGATGTGAAGAACCGAATGAAGAAATCCAGAAGGGAGAACAAATTGACAGCTGCATGTAAACATTGCGCTCGTTCTCACGCACACCTACGTATGGAATAACTCGAAACCCGAAAATCATTTTTTTATTCTGACAGTTCTATATCCAAATCCGGAATCGAAAAAAAATACGCCATCAGCATCGCTGAACCCGCTAGCCGACCATTTGTTATAACTTCGCTGGCGAACTCTGCATCAAAAACTGAATAAACATGATCAGTCTCTTGAATCTTGAATGCCAACAGAACCAGACGTGCGTGTTGTTATTTTTGTAGAAACCCCTTTAATATATTTGAATCCTTTGTTTGTGTTAAGTTAAGATTATCTATAAAATATATCGGACACTTCAATGTCGTTAGACGAATGTACTGAATAAATAAAATAGAAATAGGGCTGAGTTAGTGGTTAACAATTGATCAAACAGCAAACTTCCTGGATAGGAAGCAGGAAGATACTGGAAAGGCTCATTAGATGACAGAAAGCCATTAAATATTGTGTGTTCGTGAAATTATCTTTTTAAATAAAACAAACAAATGCTATCGAGATTATTTTATTTTCATATTTGCCGATATTCAGGAGATAGAGAATGTGTCTTTTATAATTGGAGTTTTACCTCGTCCATTCAAATACTTTTTAATCTATAGCAAATATGTCAGTTTGTTGCCTTTTCACGGTTATATTATCATAATACAATAAGGATTATCAAAAACTATGGTGGAATGCGTGGATTGTAAGTTTATTTATTTCTATAGCGACATCTGAGAACATCTGGTAGGGTTTAATCTGTTCACTGGTATGGATTAGGTAGGTTAGTTTGTAAGATTTTGTTGCATTAATATATTTCATTTTGTTGTAGATCAGTTCCTATTGTGACCCCTGATTGTTGTGTGTCCATGTTCATCTTCGAATAGGTAATAAATAATTCAAATAAATAGTAGTTAAACAATAGATCAGTTCCTTTTCACGCTTTTTGAGGCGTGCGCTTATTATGTGTTATTATTTCATGAGTAGAAAATATGGCAGTGTATTTTCCTTGTTGCTCGTTTTTTTTTCTAGTACCCAATAAATTACATTTGGTTCGCTTTATTTTAGCGAACGGTAATGAGCCTCGCTTCAGTTGTGACGCGACTATTACAAGCTATTTGATGGAATGTGTTTTTTCTCTTTTTCTAAAAGCAACCTTTTAAGCAAATAACGGTAAGTATGCCTGCTTGCCCAACTTTTTGTAAGAAGAGTTCGATGTCGTTTATAAATTTTTAATTGTATCTTTCAATTTCAATTGTTATCTAAATATTCGTAGATTTTGGACCACGTGGTGATAATTTTTCTGCTTAAAACTGTCACTTATGCGTACTAGCGTTTTTTTTATTCGAATTTGATATTGATAAATTGGTTTTTAAGGCGTTTAGTTTATTTTATTTCTCTGACTTCACGTGTATGGGTTAGCGACTTAGCGATTCAAAATTCGTATAGGTGAAACACTTATGAGCAACGACCACAAAGTGAGAGTGAGTTCGACAGGTGGGTTATTTGTTGAATGTGTGCTGCGAAACGTTAAACCTAGAAGTAGAAAGGGCTTTGTACACAAGGTACGCATGCATAGGTAATCGGTTAATTTGCGTATTTATTTAGGGAAATAGGTCATCACGGATATCACAGATGGTAAGTAATAGAGCTTTTTGAATGTCTGCGAAGGAAGAATAGAAAGTGCTAAAACAACTGTTCAGCTAGGAGTGTTTGTGTAGATATTGAGAACTAATTCTGTATGCTAGCGTTTCTAACTTTTTATGTTATCGAACTAAAAGATCTAAAAAGCTGTGCTAAAAAACAAAATTTCCTGAATTTGAAAGTTTTAAATAATTTTGGAATTAATTATTTTGAGCTATGAAATGTTTTTTTTTGTAATATTTATCCGGACTGAATTCATAATTTTCATTGAAAAATAATAATTGAATTCACGATTAGTGAACAAATCTAACACTTCGTTTAAAATCTACAGCAATGGTTATTTTCGAGATTCTCATATTTTGATATTCTAATTTCTTGAAACCAAACATTTACGGCAATACTACTTTAAGGACGTCTACACATCTACACCTTTGGCTAGCTATTAGATAACGATTTTTAAATGCTTAAGGATAATCATATTTTTTAACTGTCTACTGGGAGCTACCGTTGCTAACGTTTGCCGGATTGGAATTGCCGCCGTTGACCGTCGTCGTTGATGAAACCGTAATCGGGTCGCTACAAATTTGCGTTAACATCGGTCAAATACTGGTTTGCAGAAGGCCTCGTTCTAGGTTGAAACACTCCAACACCGAAGCCCCGATCGAACTGCGCCTCGTTAGCATTGAAGTTACGATTGTCCATTTGTTGACCTGGGGATCGTACCGTTCCACTGAGTTGAGAGAGGACGATCCGTCGTTGCCGCCCAAGGCGTAGAGGTAGCCGTTCGCTTCCACTACTTCGTGAGTCGATCTGCAATAGTAAAGGGACAGTGAATTTATAGTTTTTCAAAAACTCTCTCATGACTTACCTTCTTGAATGCATGGGACTAATCGGTTCCCAGCTATTCGCTCTCAGGTTGAATCTCTCGCCTGTCTGCATACACATGGTTCCATCACTACCTCCAATACAATATAGATAACCATCCAGCGCCGCAACTCCACAGCTACTACGCCGAGAAGTCATACTGGGAACCGCTGACCAATTACCAACTCGTGGATCAAACCGTTCTACAGACGATTGATAGTTGCTGGAGTCGAATCCACCCAAAGCGTAGATACAGTTGTCAAGCACAGCCACTCTGCAGTATCGACGCCGGGTATTCATCGCCGGACAGGAAGTCCAAACAGCCGTTAGCGGATCAAAGCGTTCTACACTAGCCAGACACGAAGCTCCGTCGTATCCGCCACACACATACAGAAGGCCATCGAAGGCGCAAGTCCCTAGGCAAGATCGTTTGGTTCCCATGGGGGTTATGTTGCACCACTCGTTCGTCAACGGATTGTAACACTCCGCCGAAGAGAGATCGTTCTCTCCGTCGTACCTGAAAATGAGGGAAATGCCAATGAAAGTGATCTTTGAGAGAATTTGAAATCTCATCTTACCCTCCAACAACATAGAGCAATTTCCGAAGAGCCGTAACTCCCGCCCTGGATCGCCTTGAGATCATCGGAGCGATCGTCATCCAGGCATTGGTTTTCGGATTGTAACACTCGCACTCGTTATGAATGGCGAATAAGCTACCGCCACCTACCGCAAACAGGTACTGACGCATACCTTCCGGGCGTCGTTCGAGCGTACGCTGGCTGACCAGGGAGCTGCGTTGTTCCGGAAGCAGGTGATACTTCATCGCCTCCAGGAGCAGCTCCTTGCAGTGGGTATCTTCGCGCACCATTGGTTCCGTTTCGACGCAACTCATCAGGAATTCCCGATTGACCAGTGGCAGCCGCACGTGGGACATCAGCTCCGAAATGTGCTTCCGCCGTTCGATGAGATCATGTTTGATCCAGTTCAGTACCGCCTGGAAGACCTTCTCCTCCGAGCTTATGTTCAGCTGGCTGTTAGATATCAGATCCTGAACCTGGACAAGGGAAAAAAGTTCAAATTTCCAAAACAGTCATTGATTGATCCCAATAGAAATCGAATATAAATCCTTCCGTTCTAAATCGAATTGAGAATGGTTTTTCAATTTAGGTAACAATTTCCTCCAACATTGATTCGATTGACCTTTGTAAACGATTTTTATTGTCTCAGGAGAAATAAACTGAAAAGCATAGAAAAATTGCAAAAATAGGATAAACGAAATCCCTTGATCTGGATTAACAATTGAAAGCTTATCCTTAACACGACATGTGCTATATACACATTGTACATATAAGCGAAGCACACGTGCTCCTGTTGACCCTAATTTTATCCAACTGTTTATTATATCATCTGGGAGAAGCTTGAAATGAACCCGAATAGAAACACCAACCTTTCCCAACCTCATTTTCCCCTCTCTAGCTTTTCCAGGTTCAATACACAACGCACATGTTATGTGGAAGCTGTGGGGTAGGCACCCGTTGGGAAAACTCTGTTTTTCTTTCCAGAGAAAGGTTGCAGTAAATTTCGGGCTTCTCTTGGTTGAAATCAACATTTGCCTTGTTGTGGTAGGAACGAAGATTCCGAAAATATACCTACATAACAAGGGCTCGCTTAAGTATAGTTTTTTTTTATAACTATTTTCTTTGAAACGGCACATACCTTTAAGCTTTAAGAAGCAAAAATTGAAAATTCAGATTCAGATCTTTGTAAATTCGAATTCAAACTGATTCACAGTACAAATTATAAATAACTACTTCAAATATTGAATTAAGTTTAAATCTGAACTACGAATTTAAACAATACATTCATGAATGAGAGCTCTAGAACTTGGTTTTTAAAA
The DNA here is from genome assembly GCF_029784155.1 of Uranotaenia lowii. Classification (NCBI taxonomy): domain Eukaryota; kingdom Metazoa; phylum Arthropoda; class Insecta; order Diptera; family Culicidae; genus Uranotaenia; species Uranotaenia lowii. The sequence goes on along the minus strand of NC_073692.1, from coordinate 154,883,033 downwards.
TTCTGATCTGGAATATGATTCGGAAATCGTATTTTTTGTACATTTCAGAAATCGTATGGAAATTAGGATACAGATTAAAAGCGCAATTTTTGAAATCAGGTTTGATCTACCAGACTTTTAAGCAAATTCAAAGATTTTAAACATCGATGAAAGCGAATTTAGCTCACCTTTAAGGTTTAGAACCAATTTTCTAAAGTTACGATGTTGTTTGTACGAATGTTATCAAAAATGAATTATCGTATAGTTACAAACATAATTTGTTTTTTGTATTCGGGATTTTTGGCAAAAATCTTAGATTAAAATCAGTCACAAACCTCCCCTCCCCTCCCCCTGCGGCCTTGCAATAGAATTAATTTCGGAGTCCCATGCTAAATTTCAATCGTTTGGCAATTCTTAGCTCCAACATTAATTTGATTCAAAATTTGTTTTCTGATTTCTAATATTTTTATTTTTCGAGTCAGATTCGGCTAGATTTTTTGTAAATAAAATAAAACCATATTTAAAAGCTACATAAGATAACTCTGTTTTTTTTTTAACGGAAATCATAAAGTTGCACATCAAAACGCATTGAAATTTTAGCAGCTTTTGAAATAAAATATTTAAAGCTACTTTTGAACAGTCGTCAAAAATGTTGTGTTTCGTGTTTTATAAATCTAAAGATGCAAAAATGTCACAAATTACGTCAACTTTCCAATTCACTTTTCAAAAAAAAAAACTACTTTTTTCGGAACAGCTTTGGCAGTTGATTCTTCAAAAAGTTCGGTTTTAACACCACTTTTCTACATTTTTTGTGAGCATGATCTTAAGATATTTTAAATACATATTTCCATACGTACAACATATAATAACTAACTTCAGCTTTTTCAGACACTTAGTGAATTTTTTTCGAGCACTTGATATCTGAATTACAGCCTTCTTCCAAAGCATGTTATTTAAAAAAAATTTTTTTTGTCTTTGGCTAACTTTAAAAAGTTATTGTAGCTGAAAATTGTCTGACAAGCATATTTTAGGCTTACCAGATACTTTTAGCAAAAAGCGGGACATTTTACGAAAAAAAGCAGGACATTGTCGAAAAAAGTGGGACATTTTAGAAACTCTTCGAAACCTTATTTTCATGACCATTCCTGTACATACGTATAAGTTCCTTTAGCTAAAATAGTTCATAGAAAGTAATAATATGTTAATAAATGAAGTTTGTTTTGAACATTCAATTTACAAGAAAACTTCCGTCTTTTTAAATGTTGAAGTTCAAAGTAATTTAAAATCCGAAATTTTAAGAAAGTTTATTTCTTAACAGCTTGATCGTCTCCTAATTTTTATTCAATTTAATTCGTCCATTCATTCATTGTTTGATTGAAAATAGTTTATTTTTGCACGGTAGTCCTGTTCTTTTGAATCCGGGATTTGTTTTTTTTCCTTAACTTTACACTTAAAGATTTTTTTTAGGATTTCGGAGAAACATCTGGAGGCACCATAATTTGGAAGCAACTTAAAGAATATTTTCTTTAAAAGAAAAATATTAATCTCGCTAGAACATGCCCAAAGAACGCTGGACTAAACCAGATTGTTAAGGTGATGCTAAGAAAAGTTTACCAGATTTTCCGGTTATATCAGGACTTGCCAGAATATTTGACACAAAGTTTAGGAAAATTTCGGTCTAGCCCGGTTGCCTGGTTTCGTTTAAAAAACCTGGATTATGCCCAGATTTTTTCACTTTATTTCGGAAATTAAACAAAAAAAAACTTAAATTGAGATATTATAAATTTTTATTTTTGCGATCTTTTTGGGCAAGTTTTTTTTCTGAACAGTCATGCATAGTTTTTGGGAAGCCTAAAATACGATTCAAAATCTGCTGATGCGTTTTGAAGAAAAAAACATATTTTCAAGTGTGTTCTTTTTGTTTATTATTGAATAAATTCAAGGTTTTGATCAAATATGGCGGATATGGCCCAGATTTTAGTTTGAAAGTTTGGAAATCCAATGCCCGGATTCGCTCGTTTCGGATATGTCTGGAAAATATTCTGGCAAACTTAAATGCTAAAAACTAAACGAGTTATTTAATCTTGTGTTTAATAAACTTTGAAAAAAAAAAGCTGCTTATTTTGAGAAAGAAAACACAAAAAACATTATATTTGAATGATTTTCTGTGTTGAACCCATGAGTATAAATTGAGGCTATATTTAGGTTTTTCCAGTGTAAGTCAGTAGACATCATAAAAGTGATATTTAATTTTACAGACTTATCGGTGAATGTCATTTTCCTCAAGTAAAAACATTTCTAGTTTTGAAAATCAAAGATAATAAATGAGGAATAGAAAAAAAAATTACAGGAGTGGAAAATGATCGAGGAGAGATTTTATAAGAAGCGTTTTCACGGAACAACTATTTTGAAGTGGTAGAATCGGAGAGGGTTGAGTATACCACAAAAGTGTTCTCAGAAAAAAAGTGGGACATTTTGAGAAAAAAAGCGGGACGGGCGGGACATTTTCTAAAAAAGCGGGACATGTCCCGCTTTTGCGGGACGGATGGCAACCCTATCATATTTGAGTCACGTTACAAGCTTTCCAAAACTATGAATTTTGTGAAAATAGGTTGACAAGCAGGAGCCGAAAAAGTGTTAGGGGCATTTGATTCCCAGCGTTTTTCGAAATCTACAAACTTAAACAAAATTTTGAAAAAAGGTGCATTTTGAAAATAAAAATAGTCATATAGAAAAAATAATTAAATGTAATAGGAGTTATGGTCAGTTGTAGTTAAAAAATATGTGATTTGACCCCCTCCGGTACGTTTAGTGGTAAGAAGAATACTCCAAGTGCAAGCTATTTTATCTTCAGCATAAAGACTATCGAGATTTTTTTTGCCACCGGCACCACCTTATTTCTAGTTTTAAATATGAATGGGTCTCACCTACATATTAAAAAAAACTATAACTATAGATAAGAATGAGCTGATGATATGCATGCCTACCTATGTTGAAAATAACCCGCTACCCTCTCTAAGCCGAAACATAGCAATAAACCATACAAACCTCAGCCGCGAATGTGGTGGGCAAAGGGTGAATATTTTATTTACCTCATTAAATCCTAGTAGTAAAAATTCCTCGGTGCCAACAACTTGTTGAAAGTTTTGCAGCGCATAACGATGGGACCGCGAATGGAGTTCCTTGCACGAGTGGGCATCTGGAAGAGAACGAAAAAGTAACGAGGGGTGAGAACATGGAAATAAGATTTATAAAGAAACTAATAGGTCGGTCGGTAGTGGTTGGGTCTGGTTATGGAAAAGTGGCGGTAAAAGAACCGCGGATGAAAAATCCACCGAGTGCCATATTACGTGCAAATTTGGCACAAATGCGGGATCAGACCTGCTGCTGGACACCATTCCACCAACATTGCCGTCTACCGGAAACGTCCCAGTTTTATACATTTCATTTTGTCGGAACCGGCCAAGGTCGGCGATGTGATGTCACCGAAGGGTGGGTCGGGAATGTTGTACGTGACCAGAATTTGCGAGAAAACGTGCTTTGTTGAATAATGTATGAGTCCGTGGATGTTTTTCCTCAATGAATTGTTCGACTTGACAAACTTGTGTTCCGGAACAGGTGACTATGGAAGGTTTGGTTACACAGCCTACGATACGGTTCAATGATGAGAAGGAAAATATGTTAATCTATTTCGTAATGACTTATGATTGATACGGTCTGGTTTGAAAGATTATTATGATGCAATAATGTTCCTGGAGATTATCGTTTGTTCGGAAACCGAAAATTCACTAATTTAGGAAAGGAAAAATAGTTCGAACAGGAAGAACTTTGTTAGGATTGTTCGAGTTTACAACACAAAAAACGCAACATTGTGTGATTTTTGAACAAAATGAGAAGTTTATTAACCATAAAAATTGAACTCTATATCTTTAAGTAAAACATGATCAACTCAGATACACAAATGTTAATATGTATATTTGTTTTATAATGAAAGCCTAAATCATACATTTGCATTCTAGAAGAAATCATAATCTCATTCTAGCGTTTGGTTTATCTAATTTATTTAAATTATATAACTTCTGTTCAATTTCCATAACGCAACTGTTAAATTTTCTTCGCAATAGACTGGGAATTTATTCCTGAATTTTGAATTCTGAATCTGACTTATAATTTCTGAGTCTAAATTTTAAGGTTGAAACTGAAGCTGAAAGCTTCGACTGGGTCCTTTATTTGATTTAAAAACATAAATTTCTGAAAATCAAGTCAACTTTAGAAAGAAGTACCTCTGATTTTAAATTGATGATTCTTCCAATGGGCAAACAATTTTAATCTCACCTTGAATTCTGTTTACATTTTTTTTTACTGGAAATGACTTTTATTCCGAATCTGGACAAGAATTTCCGATTTTTGAGTTTAATTTCTATTGCTAAGTCATAAATGTTACGTCTGACTTAACCAGAAATGGAATTGGAATTTTTAATCTCAATTAAACATCAACGTTTTTGATCTCAGTTTAGAATCAAGATTTCAACTCTTGAATCCTCGCAGAATGAAATTTCAATTTAATATTTTCCGTTACATTGCTTTTGACAAATGTGATTTGGCAATCATTTAAATACTTTTGTAGTACGGAAAATACTATTGACACTGACTTGTTAAAAAAAATGAATGAAAGTGATGAAAGTGTAAGGTCGATAAAATAAAAATTTCCCTGGAATTCATCAATTGTTTTTTACATTCTTGAAGATTTTTCAATACATAGATTTTCTGAATTTCCGCGTTTATAATTTTGAACGAATAAGAAAAGGTACACTATGAAAACTGCCTCATAGGGGGGGTTTTTGATGACAAAATTTTCCCTAGAACATTTTTGCTTGAAAAATGCATACATAAAGAATAGTGAAAAAAAAGTGATACTAAAAGTATCTCATTATTCGGATTTAAGTTCTTATATTTTGAAAGTGATTCATTTCAAATCATTAATTTCGAAAATAAGTCCTTAAAGTGATAAGCTTTTTTTGAATTTTTAAAAAATGAAAAAGTGATCTTGAAGGCTTTAATTGAAAAAGAAACTTATTTGGGGCTCAAAACAGATTTATTTTTAACTCTTGTAAACTCGATACATTCAGATTTTAGTTAATTTTTTTTTAGTATCTACAATATAAATAATGATAAACAAAAAACAAATAAAATATATTTCCTGATCCCGAAGATGAAGTACATTTCTTTTATCAACATTACCAATAATAATTATATTCTCAATGAAACTCTAAAAGTGTAAACTTGTCACACCTGAATATACGGAAAAATCAAAAAGAAAATACCTTATACCAGATATAAAAAAACTAAATATTTTAGATAATACAATAATAAAAATTCTAACCCTCGAAACCCTTACTGTCGAACCTGTTTTTCCATATTTCGATCGATTATCACCGTTATTAGTAATGGCCCCTACGTACGCAACATCAAAATATTTTCTTCAATCTGTATTTCTATTAGGTATTTGGTAAAAAGCATTAAATAGATTCATGTCGAATTTTAACTATTCACCGTGAAAGCAAAGATATTATATTCTATCAAGATCAGGGATGCCAGGTGTTGAGGATGAAAAATCTGGGTAATTTTGAAAAAAAGTCTGTGTGTGTCTGTGCTTAAGGAAAATCACAAATTTGGTACTAAACAAGAAATTAAATTTGGTGAATCGTGTGTGAGCGGGGGGGGGGGGGGGGGGGGTTTGAGGTGTGTTTGTGCTATGGTGTACGGGTTATTTTCGTGTTGATAACTACATAACAAACACTTTTTCCTACCACGTACCATGCCGATCTTATTTAAAAAACGATTGATTGGTCATATCAAAGAATACAAGTCAGATTTTAGTCTGCCACTTACACATCAAATCTGATTCATTAATATTGATTTTATGTGTCAATTTTGAAAGTCTGTAAAATCTGGGCACTCTCAGCAAAAATCTGGGCAAAATCTGTGTCTGACCAATATCTGGACGAAGGGTCAAAAGTCTTGGTTTTACAGACAAATCTGGGCACCTGGCAACCCAGATCAAGATACCCGGCTGCATAGTTTTTCGAACAAGTAGTCTGGGACATCAACTCTTTGTTTACGGTGCTGCCACCAACGAAAAAGTCTTCAAGCTTTCAACTTGCATTCAAGCTTGCAAACACATAAGTTTTGCATTTGACCGACGAAACAACCATGGTGTGTATATATATAGGAGGTGACCATCCCGATAGGAAATTTGACAGATGAAAGATTTCGCCGTTCACATATTTAGTTGGGTGCCGATTTAGTCTGGCTACGAATCACCCTACTAAATCAATGACCCTATTTAGTATGCCGATTAATAGGGCTACGCTTGAATATGAAATAGGTGCCATACTAAATCGGCTGATAAGTAGGCTCACACAATTACGTATGATTAAGTAGCACAATAAGTTGATCTACGTTATCGGGCAGGATCGGTCAATTTAGTAGGTTTTCGTATGACTATTTAGTTGGCATACTTTAAGCCTATTTAGTATGGAACAGTCATAACTGAATTAGTTTTTGACATCTGTTGTGTGATGGAGTTCATCGATGGGAAAGTTTGGCCCACGACAGCACGGAAGGCCTCGTCGGTGCTCATCAGCGGTTCGTTGGAGTGGCGAGCGCATTTCTATCGGTTCCATCATGACGACGTTCAACCTGACCAAGTTCCCGGACGTTTGCCGGATATGCCTGAAGCCGTAATAGATGGTGTTCCTGACTCCGATGGAGGCATCGTTTATGAATTCCACCGCCCTCACCGTGAGCCAGTTTCTAGATGCAAAGCTTGGATGGCATGCTTCTTCGCAGGACATG